>NC_066883.1:14082027-14429527 GCF_022985175.1 Labeo rohita
TATTGACTCTGCATGATCTCAGCTGGTTGCCCAGCTGGCAAGACAACTCAGTTTGTAATGTAATTGTGTAATGTAACTCTATACCACCACCTGTTGGGGCAAATGAAGAATGGCTGATTTGAGACTTTTTATACCATACCTTTATTCCTGGAGATCTAAAAAAAAATACTGGGTTAAAAACAACCCAATTTGGGTTATTTGGCAACCCAGCACTGGGTAAATACTGAACAGAAAACATGCTGGGTTATTTTGACCCAACTGGTTGGGTTAAATGTTTTTACCCAACATGCTGGGTTATTTTATTTAAGTCAACCATTGTTTAAAAAATATTATATTGCTGGCTTAAAATGGACTGGAAATTAAAAATCAAAAAGAAATTAATTGGGTGAATACAGTATAGTTTACAATATTACATACCATTAAACTCATTTAACAAGCATACACTCTAAAAAATGCTGGGTTCAGGGTCATTTTATTGAGTTATTTCTAATATTTTTATCCAGGTTCTGGGTTATTTATTTATTTATTTATTTTTTTAATGCCAGGTGCTTTAGTAACTAAGTTGCCGGTTCATTTTTAACACTGTTTTTTATTTATTTTTTATTAAAAGTAAATTTCTAGATAAAATACATTTTCCTTCTTAAATTTTAATATTCATATAAAATTAGACAAATCTGCTATTATTTTAATCTCCAATCTGTTATTTATCAGTTTAGATAGTTTATTAATGTTTGGCAAGCCAGCAGAAAACACTATCCAGTTTTATATTCTAGTCGTACTGATGGGGAAAGCTGTAACACTGCGTTACAATCTGCCCTGCTATAATAAACTATGCTATTCTATGACATTTGCAGTGTAAGTTGCACTATTTACTTTTATGGATTTTAAATGGAAACCACAAGAAAATGGATGAATAAAGACTGACAATCGATGTTTAATGTTGAAAAGTTATTATGTCAAGAAATGTAAAGCATTTTGGCTCGTTTATGTGTCTCGTGTTCTATGAGAGCTGTGTTTGGAGGGAGGGGAGTGTTTTTCTGAATGTCTGAATGTGTTTCATCTATTTGCGCACATTTTAACTATACTTTATCAGGGCCGCCCCATGCATGGTTGAGATGTGTTGATTGTGAACCTCAAAAATTAGATTATTTTTAATTCTTAAAAAACGCCATTATTTTATTTGAAAAAAAAAAATAATAATTTTATTTTTATTGACAAAATATTTTGTCAATAAATATAATATGAGAAAAATAAATGAATAGATGGATTCATTTTAAAAACAGCTGACGAAAGGCAAAAATTAAGGTAGCACTTTATAAATGTTTTTTTTTTTTTTGACCTAATGTTAGTAAAGTTTGATGTAATGTAGCTCCACACTAAAACAGTGACATCAAATATGCCTCGTTAAAGTTGTGGTTGAACAGTCTGCCCTTAAGTTCACAGGTCGGATGTCCGACTTCAAAGCAGCATTCCTGACGTTGTTTCCAAGTAGGAGGTAGGACAAAATCAATTTCAAGTTGCCTGGAATGCAGAATATATGCTGGATATCAGAGATGGGAATGACGTCACACCCAAATAAAGCATGTTCCTGTAAAGAAGGAGAGAAAACCAAGATGGATGTTTCCATCATTAGCAAAAGAGTTTACACTTCCGTCACGGTTTGGTCAGTTACCCAGATGCACGGTCATACTGGAGATACTTGGATGTAAACAACAGCTTGAATTGCTCTGTTACTATTGAATATGTTGTTCTGCTAATTAATGCTGTCTTAACCACAGGGGAAAAAATGTGGAGGCTGCTAAATCCTACAGAGAAGGGAGAAGTCAAGATTTATGCCCTGGAAATTCTGGTACAGTCTGGCCAAATACAAATGCCTTTTGTTCCTCAGACAGTTTTTGCGCTGTTCTGCTTAATTTGTTATAACTTTTGGCAGTCTATAGTACTCCAAATGAAGAGTTCAGATGCAAAACCAGCTAAAAGCCATCTTGGTCAAAAATGAGATAATGCTACTGAGTGAATGCTCCTGACACATAGTATATGTCCATCAAATACTTTTACTTCAAACTCGCTAAATCCCAGCCTCAGCCCAGTCAGAAGTACCAGTACTTACATAGAAACCTATACAAAGTAGCCAGAAAGAAATGCTCATTAAAAAAAATAAAAATACATCAGATGGATTTATAGGCTTATGCATCAGAACTCTTCAAATGTTTTTCCCAGTCAGAGAGATTAGTATAGCCCAAAACATGACAATAATTGACCATTTTCAGCAGCATCAGCAAAGTATGTGGGTGTTGTTCCGTTCAATGGGATTGTTTATATGCTGCCAGTATGGCTAACTGAGGACACATTTTAAAAAAAAAAAAATACCACATGATAGCAAAAAATGAGAAGAATAAACCTTTTTTTTTTTTTTTTTGATGACACAAGCAGTTCATTTGGAAAATCGTATTATTGTGTGCCAGCAAGCAATGCTAAAGGAGAAACCATATAGGAAAGTGTTAATGTAGTCAAAAGGAAGTGTTCTGAGGAAGGACTAAGCAGAAGTTAGCGTCCATTCCTGGAAGAAAGTTCCCTCTTGTTTTACCAGACTCATTCAACTGTCATCAATACAGTTTGTCCAACCCAGCTGAGATTCATATGTGTGAACGTTTTCTGTAACTTACACACTGCTGACCTTTAGGCCATCAGTATAACTTTAGTACTACATGTGGTGGGTTTATTACTGTTAGAATCTATTTTTGATAGTCTTTCCCCGAAATGACATGTGAAACAAAAATAACTGATTGATGTCACTCAGATGGTCACTTTTGTCAAAGTAGGTGTTTTCTGGTAAGAATAAACTCCAAAATGGACCACACTACTGCTATTAGTAAAAAAAAGTATATCTACACAAGTCTGCTCTGAATAACCTTTGGTCAATGGTGAGAGTAATATGTCATACCAGAAGAGGGCAATGTTTGGCCATTTTAGGGTCGTCTGTGCTCTATTCAGTGCCAATCTTTGCTTTGGGCAAAAAGCTTTGGGTAAGTGCTTGTTCTGTTTCTAAAAATGAAATATGGAAATTCGAGATTAGACTAATAATAATAATAATGCCAATCTTTGCTTTAGGCAAGGAGCTCTGGGGAAGTGCTTGTTCTGTTTCTAAAAATGAAATATGGAAATTCAAGATGAGACTAATAATAGTAATAATGATAATAATAACAAAACAGCAAGTAGTCTGGTGCTAAGGTTCACACTTTGTAAAATTTTTGGTGAAGTCATCCAAGTGGTGTACACTCACATGAGATGATGTACTCATAAGAGTTTTCTATAGACTTTAACCAGTTTAGACACCGTATTGAATTTACTGCAGATGAAAACAAGGCTGTGAGGGACTTACAGTTTTTACAATCGCATGCAAAGGTCCCAGATCATGCAATTTTTACAATACGTTTCTGGAGTTTTTGTCTACTGAAAGAAATTTTCAGATACGGAGATAAAATTCCAGCGGATGACGTAGGACATAGGTGTATCATAAACTCCAGTGAGAACATGATAGTCTCACATGAACTACGTTTTGTTTACAAGTTTTTAAAAGATCACTGAGATATTCAAGAGCCTTTCCACTCAGAGCTTTAAAAATGAACAGTAAAATTTTAAACTTGATTCTGTAGCAGACCGGCAACCAGTGCAAAGAGAATAATATGGGGGTGATACGAACAAATCTGTGGGTGCCAGTCAGAAGTCTGGGAGTCGATTAATGTTTGATTGACTTATTCCCATATAAAGGGAATTACAATAATCAAGCTGTGATGACACAAAAGCATGATCGCTCTCTCTAAATCTTGAAATGAAAAAAACTCTTGGCTTTTGATAGCAATCTTAATTGGAAGAAACTGGGTTTAAGAACAGATAGTATCTGTTTATCTGCCAAAATGGAGCCCTGAGGAACTCCAAAATCCAAGATGGCAGTCCCCTTACCGTCAACACCAAGGCAAAGCATCTTGTTACCCCTCTCAGGGAACCTTGCTGCATAGTCCAGTGTTGCCAGGTTTACGGTTTTCCTGTGAAATTAGGCTAATTTAACACTGTTGCCCTGGGTTGATTTTGCCCTGGGTTGATTTTCATGTCTGTGGGTTGAAGAAACCCCAATAAAGTGATTTTAAGCTAATTTTACCAGGGTTAATTTTTCATTTTCATTTTCAATTTTGTGCCACATCATGTTTAGGGGCGTGCAAATGTCTCCACGATAACAGACCAGTGTGTAAAACTGTGCCGCGAACGTAACATTTTTTTCATCCTTTTAAAAATCCACAAACTGAAAGAGGCTGTAAGAAAAGCATTGAAAAGCCCCACTTCCACCATCAGGGCAATAATTAAGAACTAAATAAACAAAACTCCTGGCTAACCCAAAAACTCCAGCATATTCAGTTGTCAGACACACCTGAAACTTCAAATGGGACTGGCTTCTATGGTCAGATAAAAAATAAAAAAGAGATCTTTCTGGCAGCAAACAGATGGGTTTGGTGCAAACAGGGATAAAAAGTACCGCATACCCACGGTTAAATATATAGCTGGATCTTTAATGTCGTGGGCCTGGTTTTCTGCCGGAGGTCCTTCAGATACATGGCATGGATTCTATCAAATACTAACAGATAAAAAATCTGGAACTTATATTCTGAAAGATCTGGAGAGATTCTGTATAAAGGAATGGTTTCTGATCTTTTGACAGGTGTTTTGCACACTCATCAGGTATTATAGGAGAAAACTTTTCTTGGGAAAAGGATGTTGCAATAATTGGGTGCCATGTGGCACGCCCCACCCCGCCCACTTTCCATTGTTTTACTTCAATGAAAGATTCAAATTTTGTAAATTTTTTAATTGAAAGATCAAAAGGATAAACAATGCAGATTTATTTTCACAGCCCCCTTTGCTCATATTAACCAAGGGTGCCAATGTTATTGGGCAGCATTGTTTGTTCTTTTGTGTCAAAAAATAAACAAAAAAAGGCTACAGCAACATCTCGGTTGAGCTGATTATGCTGTACATGATCATAAAAAAAGGTTTTAATATGGGTAGGTGAAAAACAGAATCTTCAAAAAACAGCACACAGACTCTGTTGTGCTTGACCGTTTTTATTTCTATTCCTTGTTTTGTTTAAAAGCAGCAGTGAAACAAAGGAAACACCATGAAACTAGTCAGAAAGCCCCAGCATGTTTGACCAAATCTAAAAACGAAACCCAGTAATGAGCAAAATTTAAATACACTTCCTTGTATAACGCAGCACTGGACAACTAAACAAAATGTTTTAACATTTTGAAATAATGTCCTTTTTGTCTAAAAAAGAAAAAAAAAAAGTACAATTTGCAAGTTAAAGGTTTATTAGTTTTGGATGACCAGTGGAAAAGGCTAACACTTTTTCGCAAAAGTTTATTTTAATTTTAAAAGTGTTTGACCCAACACATACCACACTGAGTGGGAAACAGTTCCATCGTGCCATTTTCTTTTTGTGTGGTTTTCACACTGCCAGATTGAGTTATTTTTCAGTGCTGTGTGTTTTCTGTTTGATGTGACAACAAAAAGAGGGGTCAGAGATCTTCCAGCTAGCCATGGCAACATCTGCACCTCGTGTCTTAGCGAACTATTTTAATCTGGGTCAGTTAATGTTCTAGTAACCTAGTTAAACTTCAACTCTGTTCAACAAACCTTCTCATAGAGGTTATGTGGTGATCTCAGTTTGATTTAAACTCTGAAGAATCTTCCGCTGATGACTTCATAGTGTTGCCCCGTTTTCTTTGTGTTCATTTCTCAGTATTTGTGTACGTATTTGTATTCGAGGGAGCTCTGATATAGTATGCATGTGCATTTTGAGGTTAAATATAGACACGTGCCCTAGATATTATAGATCCCGAGTCTGTGATTCATCCCGAGTCTGACCTATTTACATTCACAAGATGTAACATAAATTAAAACCCATAATCCATCCAGACACTCTTTTTTTTGTAAAAATGGTGGCTGAGCATGCACGAGCTGACTATTTTGCTATCTATGGTTTTGCTTGGTTAGGTGATTCTTTTTAATAAAATGCAGTAGCTATAAGAAGATTATAATTAGATGACCACATCATTTAGAAACAGGGCAGTCATGTTTTCTAATCACGAGATAGCTTTTCCCCCCCCAAAGCAGACTCGTTGAGTGAGTTTTGTGTCAGGTTTCATGTGATTCAGTCTTAGACCAGGTGTGAGAAAATCTTTTTGTGAGAACACTGATCTAGGACCGGCCTTTGCGTTTCAAATGGAGAAGAATATAACTTTGCATGGTCAAGGGGAACTGATTCTAGATGATCAGTTTCACCTAAAATGCATTCTCCAGGCCTGGTTGAAGGTGTGGTTATGAGCTGGAAAGATTACCACAGCTTTTCAGTTCTTTAACAAATAGGAAAGTGAAACATGTGGACTTAGTGAGTCAAATTTTCTTATGCAAAAGATTCCTCTCTGCTAAAAAAAAAGAAGAATGAAATAAATAGAATGCAAGGTAACACAAAAATATTTGTAATATTAGTATTAGTATTAGTTTATTAGTATTAAATTATGCATTAATGTAAAAACATAATTATATAAAAGCATAAATGACTTAAGCATAAAGTGCTCCGAAATCTCCTGGTAGATGGCTGCGTTGACTTTGGACTTGATAAAATACAGTAGACCAACACAAGCAGACGTCACAACACCCCAAATCATCAATGGCTTCAGAAACTTTACACTGGACTTCAAGCAGCTTGGATTCTGTGCCTCTCCAGTCTTCCTCCAGACTCTGGGATCATGATTTTAACATGAAATGCAAAATTTACTTTTATCTGAAAAGAGGAATTTGGACCACTGAGCAACAGTCCAGTTCATTTACTCTTTAAGATGCTTCTGACGTTGTTTCTGTTTAAGAAGTGGCTTGGTAGCCTTTTTCAAGAAAACGTCTGAGCATGATAACTGAAGCTTTCCCAAGTGTTTGAATCAGCTTTGCTTGACAGTATTCTCAAGCTTGCGATCATCCCTGTTGCTTGTGCACCTTTCCCTACCCAGTTTCCTCCTTCCAGTCAACTTTGCGTTTATTATGCTTTGATACAGCACTCTGTAAACAGCCACCCCTTTCAGCAGTGACTTTCTGTGACTTTTCCGTCTTTCTGGAGGGTGTCAATGATTGTCTCCTGGACCAGTGCCAAGTCAGCAGCCTTCCCCATTACTGTGGTTTCAAAGAACAAGAGATACCCAGAATTCATACTGTAGGGATGGACATTTAATGAAACTCAAATGTAAATATTCTAATATTTTGAGATACAGGATTTTTGACTTTCATGAGCTGTAAGCTCTATTCATCAAAATGAAAACAAAAAAAAAAAATTCTGAAATATATATATATATATATATATATATATATATATAGAGAGAGCATTAACATGCACGTAATCTAAAAAAAAAACAAAAAAAAAAAAAAACTGCAAAACAAAACCAGAAAACCATAATATACACAACAGCTCAGTCCTCTTCTCAGAACTTGGTTACAAATTCCAACCACACTCTGCCAAATGTCAAAGTTGGTTTTTGTACTCAGAAAAATAATTCTGCAAACAATAGATGCGTGGCAGATAGTCAATCGGATGTGCAAAAATGATTAAAACAGCAGGCATTCGCTGTGCGTGTATTACCACTAAGACAGGGCACAGATATGCATGCACGCATCAACATGTGGTCAAATGCTGATATGCAAACATGTAGTACTGAGAAAAGCCAGTTTTTATAGTTTAGAATAAAAAAAAGTGTTAATCACAAATGAGCTATTACTAACAAAAAAATTCCTTTGTAAATACCAAGAGCAAACATGATAACTCTGGTACTCTCCCTAATTAATGTGTGCACTGGTATTTCCCTCTGTATTGGGAATAGCCTAGTTAACATGTATTAATAGCTTCACACATTTATGCTGTAGATAATAATGTTCATCTACACAGCTTTAGTTTGCCTTTGATGTTATGTTTATAACCACAAGAGAGAGAGAGAGAGAGAGAGAGAGAGAGTGAGAGAGAGAATAACATGGCTTTCTCAGAGTGGAGGAAATATCTGCCATCACGGAAGACTGACTAAAGCAAAACAGAGAGAGGGGAAGTTCACAGTGCAAATACATAGAGAGCCAACCAGCCGCTCAACCTCACATTCACATGAGAGAGAGAGAGAGAGAGACGTGAGGACAGAACTGAGCAGTGACTGAATACTGAGCTGGCTCTGTTAGACCAGTTAGTGATCAGTTAGTGACACTGCGGGCTGAAATTGAGTTTTTATGCGTGTGTTTGTACGCATGTTTGTGTGGAACTGCACTTAAATTGGGATTTAATGTTGGATATGACATGGATTGGACTTCATGGATTTCTTTGGTCATGTTAATAAACATCCCAGGTTACATAGCAGGTAAGGCTTATCTATCTATTTATTTATTTATTTATTTATTTATTTATTTATTTATTTATATTTTTAAGGCTCATTCTTCATTTTTGTTATATATGTATGTGTATACATATATATATATATATATATATATATATATATATACATATATGACAATAACAATATACATAGAATATATAATTAATTATTTTAAATAATATTTATACATTTCCATTACATATTCATTAAAACAGATAATATCCACAATACTACAAAAATTCAAAATAAATATGAAGTGCCAGTGGGCGCTTACCTTGAAGTCCCCAGTTAATGTCACAGCGATGACGTGAGTGTTGTAAATTCCTTGCCAAATTTCGACGCCCCCCCCAGTGATCTAACCTCTCAAAATGAATACATAGCAAAGACCGTCTGTATTTATTTACTTATTTAGCTGTTTATTTGAAAAGGAAGGAATCGATTAGAAACACTGATTGTCAGGTTCCTCTGGTGTTAAAACCATCCATACCTTTATTGTTAAAACCGACATAGAAAATACGGTCAGAAAAATATAGTTTTGTGAAAACACAAATTTGTGTAATTGGATTTTTTACTCAACCCCCAAACAACTAACTCTGATATTTGCCAATACATTGTTTTGTACAACATTATGCAAGTTATTTTTGGGAAAAATTTGGTTAGCAGTTTGCTTGATAGACATCTACGTTAGCAAAACGACTGAAAAGAAGGCGTTGTCATGTCACCTACACCTGGAAAGTACAGCTGATCATGATTTATTCACAGTAAATACAGTAGCTTAAGGGTGTGACTTGAGCTTTGACTGGAATGAGTGCAAATAAACCACTTCTCTATTGGGAAGAGAAGAGCATTGATTCAAAGTATAGGAAACTCTGAAGATAATTCTGATCGTTTTTCTTTTGTTCACAGCTGAGGAGATGGAACTAAACATGACGTTAGACATATGGGAGGGAAACGTAACTGTGCTCTGGGATCCCCCCAAAGGAGCCCCCGTAAAGGCCTATTATCAAGTACAGCAGGCATCGTAAGCAGACATCTTTACTATTCACCAACCAGTATTTTGTTGCCCACCTTTTTTGCTTGAACTATTTTTACAATACTCCAAAGCTAATACATTTGTCTTTTATTTGATAGATACTTCCAACCTAAAGAATGGGAAATTGTGCCAGAATGTAACTTGACAACAGAAGCTAGATGTGAACTTGGGAACTTTTTCAATAAAAACATGAAAATAAAGATTGGGCTGTTAAAAGAAAATGGCAACTTTTCCTGGTCAGCAGGAAGACGAATTCGTTTACTGGGCAGTAAGTATTCGCAGGACTTTTTCTTGTGTATCAGATTACAACTGTTTACCAAAAAAGTGTAATAAATACATCTCATACAGTGCTAAGAAGGTTATTATAGAAATGTACTGTAATAGATTACAGATTGCAATTTACTGTATTTAAAATAAGTAGTGTAACTATTTCAGTTACTTTGTTAAAGTAATGTAACTGATTACTTTTTGATTACTTTTTAAAATTTACGTTTATAATTAGTCATTTAGCAGGTACCTTAATCCAGAGCGACTTACAAATGAGGACTTTAGAAGCAGTTCAACCAACTTTCAATCCTTCATCTCTTGATTTAAGATTATACTCATTTAATTTTAAAGCACAGCCACCACAAAACCAACCTGATCTCATGACGAAAACGTACCTTTGGTAACTTTTTCGCAAGATGTGAAATAACGCCATGTACGTTTCATGACATATTCGATGTGAAATGTCCCAATTGGCACTAAATTGGTGTTGTTTCTTGCACAACAGATGAACGCACTTATGGTATGTTTAATGTGACGTTGGATTTGTACGTGACTTGAAATGTCCATTGAGTGGAGCTATGACTCTAATGCTCTGTGACATTTTAAAATAACGTACCATATGTGAATGTGACGTAAAACGCAAGCGCAAACATGCTGTTTTTGTATGTTTTTCATCTTGAGTCATGTTTTTCATGGGATTCGTACCCAAGTCCAATTCCATGCTGGCTGAGCTACCAAACAAGCTTGTTATGTCTGGAAAGATTGTTTAAATAGCAAATGCATTTGTGCCCATTTGTGCGCCTGTGTGCGTGCTGCTCAGAAAACGAGGTGTGTTCAGGCACATTGTTGGCACATTGTTATTTTGAGGCAGCTAAAATAGATTGTGCCATTGACCAACTAAAACCCGGTCTAAAGTCAATGGCACAATATTTTTCTTGTTATTTAAAGAGCGCATTAGTAATATGCGCCTATAGGCAGGTGCACAACATGCATACAGTACATTCTGTTTATTACACACACAGGGACAACTTTCGCCTTAGAATATGATCACATTCAGCAAGGAGGTGAGAGGACCTGTCCTTAACATAGCAAAAGTGGATTTGGACACGCCCTAAGTGCACCTGCGGCTTAGACCATGCAATTAAATCGTTAAAATAGGGCCCTTGGTGTCCATTTCTTTTGGAAACTGCAGTGATATGTACTAGTGACTGGTAAATATTTTGCATCTTGTGAAAAAGTTCCTACATGTACGTTTTCGTCATGAGATCAGGTAGCACAAAACAGCCACCTCTTTTTACTTTGAGATCGTTCTGAGGTTAAAGGAGAAGTCCACTTTCAGAACAACAATTTACAGATAATGTACTCATCCCCTTGGCATCCAAGATGTTCATGTCTTTCTTTCTTCAGTTTTTTTTTTTTTTTTTCAGGATTTTTCTCGATATAATGGACTGCTATGGTGCCCTGAGTTTGAACTTCCAAAATGCAGTTTAAATGCGGCTTCAAATGATCCCAAATGTGGTTGTAAATGATCCCAGCCAAGGAAGAAGGGTCTTATCTAGTGAAATGATCAGTTATTTTCATTAAAAAAATAAAATAAAAATACTTTTTAATCTCAAACACTCATCTTGTCTTTCTGAACTCTTTGTATTCTGGTTCAAGACAGTTAGGGTATGTCGAAAAACTCCAATCGTATTTTCTCCCTCAACTTCAAAAATCATTTCAAAATCATCCTACATCGCTGCAAAATTACCGACCCAATCTTTGCAAAGTGAACATGCAAAGAAAATCAAACACCCTTCACAAAAAAGGTAAAACAGCGACAACGATTTTGAAGTTGAGGGAGAACATGAGATGGGAGTTTTTCGACATACCCTAACTGTCATGAACTGGGGAAAAAGAACAGAGGTCGGGAAGAGCAAGACAAGACAAGTGTTTGACAGTAAAAAGTATATAAATTGTATTATTTTTATGAAAATAACCGATCCTTTTACTAGATAAGACCCTTCTTCCTCGTTTACAACTGCATTTGCGATCATTTGAAGCCGCATTTAAACTGCATTTTGGCAGTTCAAAATCGGGGCACCATATAAGTCCATTATATGGAAACAAATCTTGAAATGATTTCCTCAAAAAACTGATATTTTCATATCAGTATCTGTAACCGATTACGGTTACATTTACTGTGTAATTACGTAATGTTGTTACTCCTAAACCTTGTCCATACCACATTTTTATAAGTATAAAGAACATAAGGTTTTGCTGTTATGAATGTAATGTAATGTAATGATGATCTTCCTTTCATGTTTTAGGCAAATTGTTGGCTCCAGAGTTTGACCTGTCTTCCTCCCCTAATACAGTGAAGGTTAAGATTTACAGAAAGCCGTTTCTCGAAATGCTTTATGAATATGGACCAAGTTATTCTGTCATTCTGTATCCAAAAGGACATGAGAATCAGGTTGGTTTTTTAGTGGACTAGTCCAAAAATGTTTGTTGACAGAGTGAAGTGTTTTACTGCATGTCATTGCAATCTCTAAAGCTTTGTTTTCTCTGATGTAGGCTTTAGTAAGAGATGATGATGATGATGATGGAGAGGTGGAGTTCACTTCATTATCAACATGGCAGGAGTATTGTGTCCGTGTGAAAGTGGAGATGATATCTGATAATGTGAGCAACACCTCACTAGCACGCTGCATATATCCATCAGCAGGTACTGTAAATCACCAATTGTTTTTATATAATGCCAACAAAATGAATTAGTATTCATTTAATAAGTATGTAGCAGAAAATAAACTTCAGGGTGATTCAAGACCCTTCTTTGTGTTTGGGTTTATTATTGCTTATGTATGTTCCTAAAATTATTATTATTATTAATATTATTATTTCGTGAAATTGTAATCACTTTCCCTTGTTTGTCAGATTCGTCCCTGGTGATTTCCATAGCTGTTATTGGTGTAGTTGGAGTCACGTCCTTCTTCATGTTCGCAGTCTGTTTCTTCTTGAGGAGGCCTGGCAAAATGCCTGCTGTTCTGGTGAGTCAACTTGGGGATTTTAAAATAAATGCAGTTTCATCAAAACTAAAAGTGTTTAAGCAAGCCAGTTTCGGAGTCTTAAAAAAGGAATAAAGCGTAAGAAGAAAAGATCAGCACTGACCCTTGTCATAAGTGTCACTTCTCCTTTCGAGGAACAGAAAAGGGAAATGCTGGGGATTTTTTACATCTTATGTATATATCATCTCAGTGAAGTTTGGGTCTATATGATAACACAATTCCATTCAGAATGAAACTGTTTTAACACTTTGGGGTTGTCAAATAAATAAATACATGATATATGTGTATACAGTAGGTGTATGGGGATTTTTAAATGTGTTTTTCAAAAAAGTGCTCATCAAGGCAGTAAAAACTGTAATATTGTGAAATAGTTTACTATTTAAAATAACCATTTGAATATCTTTTAAAATATAATTTTTCCCGTGATGACAGAGCTGTATTTTAAGCAGCCATTACTGCAGTCTTCAGTGTCACGTGATCTATCAGAAATAATTTTAATATTCTAATTTGATGCTCAAGAAATATTTTATTATTAGTTATTTTTAGTGTTATTTTTAATACATTTTATTTCATTATATTTTAATTTTTTTATTTAATTTTATTTAATTTAATTTTATTATTTATTTATTTATTTTGCAGAGATGATGATAGATTTTATTTATTTTTTATTATTATTATTTTATTTTGTTTTATTCAAGATTCTTTAATTAATAGATATGTAATTTAACGCATCCCTGCTGAATAATAATTTAATTAGTAGTGTTATTTTATTTATTTTTTTGCAGAGATAATAAAACATGTATTTTATTTTATTTTATTCAGGATTATTTATTGAATATAAAGGCAATTTAATGCATCCTTGCTAAATAATAATGATTTAATTAGTTATTTTTAATGTTAAATATTTTTGAGACAATGATACATTTATTTTATTTTATTATTTATTTATTTTATTTTATTGATTAATGAATAGAAAGTCAATTTAATGCATCCTTGCTGAATAATTATACATGAATTAGTTATTATTAGTGGTTTTTTGTTTGTTTTTGTTTGTTTGTTTTTGCAGAGACAATGATGAATTATTTTATTTTATTTTACTTTCAAGATTCTTTAATGAACAGAAAGTCAATTTAATGCATCCCTGCTGATTAATAATAATATTTTGATTAGCTATTATTAGTTTTAAAATATATTTTTGGAGACAATGACACTTTTTTATTATTTTATTTTATTATTAAAATAATATTTTGTTGTTGTTGTTTTATTTTAATTTTTTTTATTTTATTATTTTATTTTCAGAATTCTATAATGAGTCAATTTAATACATCCCTGCTGAATAATAATAATTTCCTCCACAATCAATCAATCAATCTTGCTGAACCCAAAAATGTAATTTTATTTTTAATATTCAATTGTTATTTTCATCAGAAATCTGCTGTGAATGGATGGAACCCTATGAACGTAGGACTGATCCAAGTAGAAACCGTCACTGACAAGGGATGGCTTTTGACTAGCAACAAAATGGCAGGAAAGAGCAAAGCATTTGACGAGAGCAAGGACCTTTTGGAGGAAGACAATGAGAGAAGAGAGAGTACAGACAGCGGAGTGAGTGTCGGCCAGCAGCATTCGATTAAGAACCAAGGCACAGAGGAACAAACAGGACAGGAAGACAGTGGCTGTGGCAGTCTGACCGGCACCGAGGACAGTCTCAGCAGTGGAAGAAGAAGCCTGGAAGAGCTCCCTTTCCTAGACGGTGGAATAAACAGCAGCAGTGAAAGTGAAAGAAAAGAAGACAGTGGCTTGGGAATGGGAAACCAGGAAGCATCCGACAATCTCAGTGGAATGGACGGTGACCTCCTGTCTGAGATAGTAGTTGGGGATGGATATCGCAGTCAGAGTCCTTCAGCTGATACTGAAAGTGAAGCCACCCTCCCATGTGAGGCAGTGGCTAGCAGTGGCTATCGGTCTGGTCATGTGACGTGCTTGTGCTCTGACGTTGAGACTTGCATGTGGTGCAAAACCAGGAAGCTCCTAACAGACAGTGATTCATTGTCTCATGAGCAAACCAGCTGTACTTTCACAACCAGTAATGACAATGACAAGCCAAGCTATTTGAAAAAATCTCCCTTACAGTCCGTTAATGTATTGGGACGGGAAGATTTGTCCGAGGACTGTGACGAGTCATCGCTTTTTATCACCTGTCCACTACTTCTGCAAGAACCTTGCCAGCTTGACACATTGTCTCTTAAATTAGGAGACGTAGAACTGACATTTACATGAGATATGAGACTTTTTTTTGTGATTGTGAAACCACTGAACAAAGCATATCTCCTCATGCTGTTTGTCCAGCAGATGCTTCTTTCTCATTTAGAGCAACAGCAGAGAGATGCTTAAATGGCTGTGTCGCTGACACCGGCCCGACAGAAGTGGGACTGCCCCTCTGTGCCTTCCTGCATGCACTGGGTCATCATTTTGCCAAAATGCTGACCAGAGAGGAGATATCCAAGCGTCTACTTGAGTGATCAAGAGTGAGATACCATCAGAATATTATGACTATGATGCTGAGACACTGCTAATTCTCAGTGTCTAATCTCATGTATCTCACCCACCTTTGTTACTTGTGACTTGATTATGTTCTTCTAAGAACTGTTCACTGAAAAGTTCTTTTGAGAACCCAGAATAGTTCTTCTATGACATCAATGCTAAAACACCCTGTTGGAACCTTTAGATTTAAGAGTGTAGGGTGAAGGACATTTTTAAATATCTAAAGATCTCCCCCCACCCACCCACTATAAAGAATATTTTGTGAAATGAAAAAATTCTTTATTAGCATTGATGGTTCCAAGAAGAGCCTTTAACATCCATGTAATCTTTCTACTGCACAAAAGGTTGTTTATAGTGAAAAAGGTTATTTGTTCTTCTTAAAACGGTTAACTGAAAGGTTCTTTGGAGAACCCAAAATGGTTCTTGTATGACATCACTGCTAAACAGCCTTTTGGAATCTTCAGACTAAAGATTGTACTATGAAGAACATTTTAAATATCTAAAGAACTTCTTTATTGGCATTGATGGTTCCAAAAAGAACCTTTAACATCAGTGGAATCTTTCTACTGCACTAAAGGTTGTTTATAGTGAAAAAAAGGTTCATTGAAAAGTTCTTTGGAAAACCCAAAATGGTTCTTCTATGACATCACTGCTAATCTAAGAGTGTAGTATGAAAAACATTTTAAATATCTAAAGAACCTTTTTTTCCACTATAAAGAATCTTTTGCGGAATGGAAAGGTTTTGTAGATGCTAAAGGCTCATCAAAGAACCATCAATGCCAGTAAATAACCTATACATACACATTTTTGCACATATATTGTACGTATTTACATTTTATGTATGTACTGACTTTTTTGATATGCTGAATATTGAATTGTGTTGTGCTGTCTGAATGTGACTGAATGATGGAAACAGTGTTAATAAAAAAAAAAAAAAAAAAAAAAAAAAAAAAACTATATTTTTACGTTATGGAAAAAGGTGCATTCCTATATATAAGTCACCGATATGGTGATTAGTGTTTAAGTTGCGTTATATTTTGTTGTTGTTGTTGTTTGTTTTGTTTAGTTTTTGTTTGTTTGTGTTTTTTTTTTTTTTTATTTACTTTAGTGTCAAACAGGCAGGTGATCAAACATGACACACATAGTTTAAAATGAAAATACAGATCAGATGCTTTATATGACACATGTGATTCTGCAAGTCACCAAAAAGAACATACGCAAATTACGAGACAAGAATATACTGCATGAAATTCCGATTTAATAATATATAAACAAATACTAATGACACAGGAAAAACCAGCACTTCCTTTAGTGGAAACCCATGAAAACATGTGACTCTTTGCATATTAAAAAGACAGGATATGCTTGTGATTTCCTCTAGCAGAATACAAGTATTTCACAGCTAATGCTAACCACATCACTTCTTTAAAACAAATTGAACTATGAAAAAAAAAAAAAAAAGCTGTGGCAAATCCATGAGCAATTTACCCTCATAAAGTACTGGATATAAGCACATCTTCCGAAGCAAGATCTTGTGCAAACCCATTACTCAATATTTCCATTCAGTCACTGCGCTATATGACGAAACAGGCAGAGAGAGCGGATGAGAATAGCAGAGTGAAACTCAGCCGCAATCATTGACCTCCATCTTCAGATAGGGAAGGAAACAAAAAGTACTTTACCACATTAGATTCAACACATAGTCACAAGCTTACAGGCTCTATGTATAATACAACTGAAAACATGTTGATTTGGGGACAGATGATTACAGCGATTCCACATGGTGGAAATATCTGAAAACTTTTTAGAGAAGTGTGCGTACTGCTTTATAAATTGTTCTTGGCACTGTAGTAATTATCAGATCTTTTTTTTTTTTTTTTTCAAAGAAAAGCCTCAATCTGATAAAGACTGTAATACAGCATAAGGATTGATCTGAATACTTGCTTTCTCCGAAGAGTCTGGTGTTTACAGTCATTTGTAGAATGGCAGGTCCCTTTGCTTCTCATCTCAATAGCAAATCGACTGCTCAGAGAAACCACACAACTTCATCTGATACAGAACACAATGACAACATTTATATTCATCTAACACTCCATCATTAGATTTTGCATGCTCAATTCTGAAAGCGTCAGGCTGATGCATAGCGAAAACAGTTCACTTTCTGCACTGCAGACCAACACAGCACTGAAATATAGTCTAAGTTTTTGGAGCTGCATGTACACATTAAAACCCTCCTCATTAAAGTAAATATATAATTGAAAAAAAATTCCGGAGGAGTATTAAAAATTAATCAGTTAAATGCCTGGTTTGGTAAAGTGATCAGCCCCTTAGGGTGTACTATTATAAACTTGCTCAGGTGCAAGCAATCAACTTCCAGATTAAACACCAGGCTAACTGCCCCACCTGACATCAATAGTAGTGGTGCTGATTACTTGTAAAGTGGTGAAGATTCTACTGTTAGTAGTGCATTGTACAGCAAAGAATTCACCATGACTGGGAAAGTGCAACTCCAAGATAAATTTGTAGAAAGGCACAAGTTAGGAGAAGACAAAAACATTTTAAAGGCTTTAGCTGTCTCTCGAAGTACTGTTCAGAGCACTGTTCAGAGCATCATTAAGAAGTGGAAAGCATATGGCACCACCAGCACATTGCACAGATCAGGCTATCCATCCAAAGTATATGACAGAACCAGGAGGACATTGATAAGAGATTCTACCAGGAGGCCAAAGGCAACTTTGAAGGACTTACAAGGCTTTATGGCTGGGTCTGGTCAGTCTGTGCATGGGACAACTGTCTTCCAAGCATTACACAAAGCTGCCCTGTATGGCAGGGTGTCACAAAAGAAGCCTTTCTTGTTTGTGCTATGCAAAAACACATTTGGAAGAGACTCATATCTTCTGGCAATGGTCTTCTGCTATGATCTGATGTGACCAAAATTGACCTTTTTGGACTGAACTCCAAGCGCTATATTTGGCGAAAAGCAAACACAGCACACCACCCAAAACACACCATACCTACTATGAAGTATGATGGTGGCAGCATTATGTTGTGGGGGTGTTTCTCTTCAACTAGCACTGGGCAATTGGTCAGGATTGAAGGGAAAATGGATGTTGCCAAGGACATCCCAATTCTTGAGGAAAACCTGTGTCCCTCTGCTAGAGAGCTGAAGATGGGCATGTCATTCACCTTCCAACACGGCAATGACCCTAAACATACTGCCAAAACAACAACGAAATGGCTTAAGGATACGGAGGTGAATGTCATTGAGTGGCCAAGTCACAGCCCTGACTTAAATCCAATTTGAAAATCTGTGGATGGATTTGAAGAGAACAGTCCGTTGCCACTTACCACAGAATATGACTGAATTTGAGCAATTCTGGAAAGAAGAATGGGGAAATATTTCCCAAAAAAGGTGTGCAAAGCTAGTACAGACATATCCAAAAAGACTGATGGCTGTAATTAAATCAAAAGGTGGCTCTACGAAGTGACTGATGACTTTTTATTAATTTGCAGAACTGCTGTTTTTTTCTTTCATTGGTTTGATGTTCTAAGACCAAAATTGTAAATAAAGCTGGAAATTTGGAATGGGGTTTGATTTCAGGCTGTATGACAAATACAGGGGTATGATGATTTTCTATAGGCACTGGATAATTATTGACAAACAAATAACAGAAAATACTCTGAAATTATTCTCTCATGACACTCTCATATACTCATTATTCAACACTCATGATTTCCAAAATAACTTTAAAATGCCTCTAAATATGATTTAGAAATCATTTTATCTAAAAAAGATTGCCCTTTGTACAGTTGCGTTCTTACTGTACCAATCAACTTAACACATTCAGTTGAAGATCTTCAAAGCAACTGAAACAAGCCAAAGATAGAACACAGGAAGTGCTTTACAATGTACTGCCTGTCTTCTATCTTTGACACCACAGCTCTAAACTCAATAAGCCAATCTGTTATGAAAAAATCCATCTGTGATATTATATAAGAATATATATTATACATGCAATTTAAAGCAGTTCTAGATGTATAGCATGTTACTTTTACTGCTTCACATGTAAATCCAACTACCCAAATGGAGAAAAAACGAAGAGCAGAAAAAAATAGAACTAAGATCTTAATCAGATCTAAAAAGAACTTGATCTCTGGAAATTCTACACTAGCAGAAATCCTAATCTTTTCATCTGGTAACCTCCACACATTGCATTTGTTTATCATTGTCACCCTTTGAAGAAAAGATGCCTACAGGTTAGAAGAAAATGGGAAAATCATGGAGTTTTTGTGGGTAAAGTTGACATCTTACTCCTCCATGTGCGAATAACTGCTATCAGCTTAGTCATGACTGCGGTTTCCCGGCGTCTTTGCCGCCCTCACAGATACTATCTGCCACACATAACCGACACAGAACGGAGAGATTTTGCGTGTATCATCTCAGGGTTTGCCCCATCCTAATATTTAGACAGCAGATGACATCCTACTGCTCTTATCAACTTTAAATAAGTCAACAAAGTAGCAAACCATGAAGTTAAACTTCAGCTGGACAGTGTAAGCTTTTTCAAGATTCAAAAAGTCAAAATGTTTTGACGTCTACATGGACTGATGCAGGGCTCGTGCTGAGTACTAGACAGGAAGTGAGTGGGAAGGGCTGATGAAGAATGTGGTTTTCTTAAGGTGTAGATTCTCAGTAGTTCTGAGAAAAAAAAAAGTTAATTGTAGAACGCAATTGCTCAATGCTTAAATATCACAGTAATTTCCCCCAGTTCACTAAAACTTATCAGACCATCATCTATTTAACCCTATTGTTCACACAGGCAAATAGGGTGATAGTTCACCCAAAAATGAAAATCACTCCATGATTTACTCACCCTCAAGCCTCCTAGATCTATATGACTTTCTTCTTTCAGATGACTACAATCAGAGTTATATTAAAAAATGTCTTGGCTCTTCCAAGCTTTATAATGGCAGTGAGTGACTTTTGATTTTCAATAGTCCAATTGAAGTCCAATAAAGTGCATTCATCCATCATAAAAAGTACTCAACATTGCTCTGGGGGGTTAATAAGGTCCTTTTGAAGAAAATCAATGTGTTTTTGTAAGAAAAATATCCATATATAAAACTCTAGCTTCCGGAAACTGTTGTACGTGCATTCACCACTAACTGTCATAGGCACGTTCACCGCTAACTGTCATACGTGCATTCACCAAAGCGTGGTGCTCAAGTGGATGATGTAGGACATGAAATCGCAGTGGAGAGAGCAAAACAAAACACCGCTCATAAATTACAAATACAAAGCAAGGATTTGTAAAAAAAAAAAAAAAAAAAAATGTTATAAGATTTCGATATAAGCCAAGAGGAGACTGGTTTTACTTTGATGTAAACAACACTTGATTCTTGTGAGACTAGTATATTCTCACTGGAGCTTACACTAAGCCTACATCCTACATCATCTGCTGGAACGCCACTTTCTCGTAAACATGCATTTAACAGTTAGCGGAAGCTATTACGATTTATAAAGTTTTAAAGGGGTCATTGGATGTCCATTTTCCACAAGTTGATACGATTCTTTAGGGTCTTAATGAAAAGTCTATAATATACTTTGTTAAAAATTCTCAATGGTTGTGTAAAACAACACTCTTTTTACCTTGTCAAAATGAGCTCTGCAAAAATCATCCCATTCTGAGGGATTGTTCCTTTAAATGCAAATGAGCTCTGCTTGCCCCACCCCTCTCTACTCTCTGTGGACTGATGAGCTGCTCTAAGAGATTGTTTCCTTTAGCTGCATTTAGCGCGTTTAGCCACGAAACTTGCTAACTAGCACATTATTAGGA
Organism: Labeo rohita; assembly: GCF_022985175.1. Classification (NCBI taxonomy): domain Eukaryota; kingdom Metazoa; phylum Chordata; class Actinopteri; order Cypriniformes; family Cyprinidae; genus Labeo; species Labeo rohita. Next base: position 14,103,209 of record NC_066883.1, read on the forward strand.
AAAGTGATTGCAGAGATTCATAAAAAAAACCCTTATACTCACTTCTGCTGTAGGTGAAGCTGGATCACAAATGATTTGCGTGAACATAGACGCATTTATGTAGATCAGGAGGCATATTCCCTTCACAAACAAATGTAATCCACTGCGTCTTCAGTGACTCAGATGTCAGGAGTCAATGACGACCACTATGTTCATTATTTCATCTAGCAACAGAACACCTCACTCGTTCAATCTGACATATTCTTGTCTAACTTACATCCCTGCTCCGGCATCGAAGGGGATATTATTTTTACAGATTAATTAAAAACCACTGCATGGATTTTTATCATTCTAGGGTAGATCTGTACATACACTGCCAACACACATTAATGTTCAAACAACATGAAAAAGTGAAGTTTGCAACCGATGACCCCTTTAAATATGGACATGTTTCTACAAAAATGCACCAATTCGCTTCAGAAGGCCTTTATTAAAAACACAGAGCCACGTGGAGTACTTTTTATGATAGATTTATGCACTTTTATTGGTCTTCAAAATCTTAAACCCCATTCATTGCCATTATAAAGCTTGGAAGAGCCAGATGTTTAAAAGGTCCTATTATGATCTTTTACAATTAAAATTAAAAATTATTTTTCATATATTTTTTTATTATTATAATACCTCTCTCCCCTGCCTGGCACAAATGGCTGGGTTTGATGAAGGCCCGCCTTCCGAAAAACTAATTGTGTTGTAATTGGTTAGCTGTCCCAGTGCATTGTGATTGGCAAACAGACGGTGTTTCAGTACTGCCATGCCCCTTGCCAAAGCAACAAGTTTCATGTACAACTGTTATTAGTGTAAAATAGATTAAAGTGATTCTTACGTTTTAAATATGGATATTTTTCTTACAAAAATGCATGTATTCACCAAAGGAGGTCTTTATTGGGCCACCCGGAGCCGTGTGAGACACTTTTTATTATGGATTGATGCACTTTATTGGACTTGTTTCGGACTGATGAAGAGAAACACCCGTCTATGCAGTTCTAAAGCTTGAGAGTGCCAGGATAATATTTAATATAACTCAGATTGCATTCACCTGAAAAAAGGAAGTCATATCCACCTAGGATACATGGAGGGTGAGTAAATAATACACAACAGTAGTGTTGGGTCCTATTGTCAGCCTGCAAGATTGCCAATACATTATATTATTATGCTAATTTATTTAATTATTTACATAATTAGTTTCATTGTCCGAAACCAGCTCCAGCACAAGGCTAAAAGCAGCCTAATGTTTTTAATATGACTTAATTTGTATTTAACTTGACAACAATTGAATAAAAACATTGTAAGTTACTAATTATAATGCTTACATTTCCTTAGTTATTCAAAAAGCAGCTACAGAAAATGAGCAAAGAACATTATCAAAGAACATCATCACTAATTAGCCTTTCCTAGTCTAGTGCAAGTTTATGGATTTAAAAAATACTTGCGTTATAAGTGAAGCTTACCACATCTCTTACCACATGTTGTGGCACGTTAAGGCTCCGACACGGCCACCAGAGCTGATCGTGGACACTCTGGTCAGTGCTTGTGTTTATACCCACCACGCTGCATCGCTAAAATTAGGCTAATCCCCCACCTCGTCCTAAACCACCCCCCCAACCACTCGAATTTCCATAGGCAGGATTTATTTTAATAATATTCTAATGGACCGCGTTGTGACATCACAGCACCTGGAAAACAAACGCTGTAGTCCAAAGGAGCCGTTCGTTGTAGTTCTTGAAAAGGGATTTAAAAAAAAAAAATAATAATAAAAAAATATCTCCCTTTGGAGTGGACTTTGAGATTTGTAACTTTGTACATCTTTTTTTATGCCCAAACATACACACCACACACTGACTAAAATTCAAAAAGTGAAAAAGCATAATAGGACTTAATATAAATCCAATTGTATTAATCTAAAAGAAGAAAGTTTTACACACCTAGGATGGCTCAAGGGTGAGTAAATCATGTGGTAATTTTCATTTTTGGGTGAACTATCCAATTAAGCGGGCTCAGATCAAACATTGTTATGCTAAAAGCATCGCATCAGTGCATCTGAGCAAAACGATGCACAGTTTTGCTGTAAACAGTGCTCTATTTACGTGACACAGCAGTATTTTCTCACAACTACCATTTTAGCCATTTGTTTTAATTACACACAAATATCTACTTCATCCAGTGCCAAGTATCTTGACTGACAAACCACTCCAAAAGATTCAGTGAGAAAGCACAGTCCTGCGAATCAAAGCGAATCGGGAATCCCGTTTCATTGAAAAGAATAGTCTCAGAAGAATAATTAATTCACGTGACTGATTCATTGGCAATGCTTGTTCTGCACTGTTTTCTGGGTGTTTTCACAACGCATTATCAAACGGCCATATTGGTGGCACTGAATGTAAAGAACGAACAAATGTGAACGAAGCTCGCATATTTTGCTGATTATTGCTGCTGAAAATGGTCAAATATTGTCATGTTTTGGGCTGTAGTAATCGGTCGAACCAGGAAAAACATTTGGAGTACTATAGACTGACAAAAGTTATAACAAATCAAGGAGAGGAGTGCAAAAAACTGTCTGAGGTACAAAAGGCGTTTGTTGTTGGCCAAACTGAACCAGGATTTCCAGGACAAGAATCCTGACAACATTTATGTTTGTTCTTTTTATTTCCGGTCAGGTAGGTGAAATATTAGGCTAATTTCTTAATTAATAATGTTTGTCTGTGTCTTTACCACCTTTTAACTTTAGTTTGTCAAAATACTGTGCCATTACTGTGCCAAGTCATTCTCTTTATGATTTAGCAGCTTCCACATGTTTTTTCATGGTTTAGCCAGCATAAATTAGCAGAACAACGTAATATGGCCACGCAACTGGGTAACTGACCAAATCGTGACGTAAACATGTGACGTAAATAAATATTCATGGAATGAACAAATCTTCATGATGACTTACAGGATTGCATAAAGGAACACTCATAGTCATTGAAAACTGTGTCATTTACTCACCCTAATGTCACTGGGATATATAAAGTCACAATTACAAGAAATAAATCCGCCATAGATTTCATAGAAGACTATCAGTGAATATAAATATGGTGGGGTTTTCAGTACTGTCACTTCGTAAAGATTCTTAAAAATATCTTATGTTCAATTTAAAATTAACTGCATATGACGTTTTGAACGTCACAAGAGTAAGTATAATGACAGAATTTTTATTTTTAGGTACTTCTTATCAGGTCATTGTGGCATGTCAGTGTCAGTGTGGTTTTTAAGCATCCTTTGGGGTTTGCATGACCAATTGCAGATGTTTCTGACAGGCCTGGTCTCAAATGTCATTGAGTTTAACAGGCTGTTGAACCTCAAATGTTAACTGCTGTCTCTCACTTCCTACAGACCACCGCAATGCTCTGCTTTTTGCATGCCAGCTCAGGAAGCAACTAGCCTCTATAGATGTTTGCATGAGCTGTGCCGGTTGAAGAGCTAATGAAGCTTTGCCTGGCTTGCGGTTTAGTGTGCTGCTATGAGTTACTGTCATAAACTGAATCAAATGAAAAACAACGACGATCATGAAAGAACAAAGAGGAACAGCAACCACAACAGAAATGTGCATTAGGGTCCAAAATACTTCTATTTTGCATTTTTATACATTAAATGTTGTGTATATTATGAACTAAAAATTTGAGTGAAAAGCTATATTGAAAAATAACAGAAAAACTAATAAAGTATAATGTTTGAAGATCAACACAAACATTTTATGGAGACTTTCCATAGGCGTAACAGTTTTTATACTGTACGAACTATATATTCTGTCCCCCTACACTGTAAAAAACAATTTGTTGGGTCAACTTAAAATAATTTGTAACCTGGCTGCCTTAAAATTTTGAGTCAAAAAAAGTTTATTCAACTTGAAATGTTAAATTATACTAAGTGACAACTTAGATATTTGAGTTGAATCAACTTAAAATGTTAAGACAGCTGGTTTACTTACCCATCTGTTAAGTTTAGCAAACACAAATATCTAAGTTGTCACTTAGTACAACTTAACATTTCAAGTTGACTAAACTTATTTTAGTTGACTGAACTCAAAATTTTAAGGCAGCAGGGTAACAAATTATTTTAAGCTGACTCAACAATTTTTTTTTTTTTTTTTAACAGTGTATACTAAACCTACCCCTCACACAAAACTTTCATTTTTACATTTTTAATAAATTACTGTTTAGAACTGATTTAAAGCTATGTTACTTATGAGGACACATGAAGCATGTTTATGTTGTTGTACCAGTGTAATATCCATGTCATTATACAAATTTGTATCCTCATAAATCACATAAACACACACACACACACACACACACACACACACGCACACACACACACAAACACACATATATACATATATATATGTGTATATGTGTGTGTGTGTGTGTGTGTGTGTGTGTGTGTGTATGTGAGATATTCTATGAGATATCATGGTACGTGACTAAATATCCGTATTTTATCATAATATTGCTTAACAGGAAATTGATCACCCGAGAAGACTTCCTTTAAAACATATGAAGATTTTGTGATTTTTTTTTTTTTTTTTTTTTTTTTTCTGAGACTGAAGAGCTTCATCTTTTGTCAGTGTATATGATGACCTTTGACGTAATTTTATGTGGAAACAGTTTGGCTTGAAAAGCTTGAAAAAAAAGCTTCGCTGTGTTTTTGTGGTAAGACTGATACGGAGACAAAATTTGAGTCAGAGAATGAGAAAAACAACAAAAGAAGTGATCGCAAAAGCAATAAAGGTGTACTGCTTTTCCCTAACTGTGGGAAAATTATCTTAACCTGTTATGAATCATCAACATCCTCATCGCTAACACCTTCACCCCAGAAACATGATTCACACTTTTCACAGAAAGAAAAAATAAATTATTTGAAAGATTTACATAACAATATGGAAATAATTACAGTTACGATTACAGTTACAAGTGTTATGAATAAAAAGAAATCAACTAAATTAGATTCTGTCAGGGTGTATGTACAATGTTTATAGGCGTTGAGAATGAAATGTGAGTAGTGACAGGCGTTATTTCTTGTCAACGATTCTGCTGATCGAAAATGGAGGCGAAGGTTTCTTAATCCCAACTTTCCTGTAAAGAGACACACAGTTTAGTCGGTAAAGAAACAACCATAAAATGAATCTGCAAACATTAGTAAGCTCTCTTACTTTAAAATGTTGTCTTTTACTGAAGGCTCTGTCAAAGAAAAGAAGAAACAAATAATTTCCTCACTGTTTACTTTCATAGTTGTCTATTAGTTCAAGGACTTTGATGAATGCTGGTTTGTTAGTCAGTAATAAGGATTCTGCTTACTTTTGCGCTTGCAACATTTGATTTTCTTGATGCAGATCTGCACAAAACAGACCAGCAGGAACAATCCCAAGATCCCAAACGCCACGGCTATCCCAGTCGACACTGATGTGGAGCTATCTAGAAGATGCCAGAAGATCAGCTCAAAATATTTAAATGAACTACACTGTATAAAAAAAAAAAAAAAAAAAAAATAAAAAAAAAATTTGTTGAGTCAACTTAAAATAATTTATCTGGCTGCCTTAAAATTTTAAGTTCAGTCAACATTCAACTTTAAATGTTAAGTGACAACTTAGATATTCGAGTTGATTTAACTTAAAATTTTAAGGCAGCTGGGTTACTTACCCAGCTTTTAAGTTTAACAAACACAAATATCTAAGTTGTCACTTAGTACAGCTTAACATTTCAAGTTGACTAAACTCATTTGAGTTGACTGAACTAATTAACAAATTATTTTAAGCTGACTCAACAAATTGTGTTTTATGTTTGTTTTTTTTACAGTGTACACAACACTATTATGTACACAGCACCGTAATTTTTTCAATTACACACATATACATAGATTTGACTTTTGTCAGTAAGGTATTCTTGAAACCAGATACTAAATACTCATGTTGCAATTATATAATGTTGAACTTAAAGGGATAGTTTACCCAAAAATTAAAGTTACCCCATGATCTACTCCCCCTCAAGACATCCCAGGTGTATATGACTTTCTTATTTTAGACAAATACAATCGGAATCCACAGACATTTTTCTTTATAAATGCTCGCTTTGTACTTCTAATTCGTGACCTATGTTTTTTTTTTTTCTCTCTCCTCTGCGCTTCCACGTTTGTGACCTCCGCAATCATGACTGCATTCGTTGCGAACGTCCTACATCATTCACTGGAATGTGCGTTAGCAGAAGCTAGAGATTACAGTTTCTGAAGTTGTATATATGGATCATTTTCTCATACAAACACATCGCTTTGCTTTTCACCCCCTTGAGCCTTGTGGAGTACTTTTATGATGGATGGATGCACTTTATTGGACTTCAAAATCTCAACAGCCATCTCACTGGCATTATAGAGATTGGAAGAGCCAGGGCATTTTTTAATATAACTCTGACTGTATTCATCTGAAAGAAGAAAGTCATATACACCTAAGAAGATCATGGGGTAATTTTAATTTTTGTTGAACTGTTCCTTTAAAGATTTATGCTACCTCTTAATTTGCATACTTCCCATCCTAAATTGTATAATATGTGTTAAAAATTGTAGTATGTTGAAATTAGTATCACAAAGGCACATTTATGCACAGTTAAAATAAAGACACTGACTTAGTAGTATGTACCAAACTTGCCTAAACACAAAGTATGTGTTTTTTTCTTTACAAAAAGATTACATACTTATACATGGTATAAGTAAGCAAACTGGGATGCAGCGTTAGACTCATATGTCTCATATTATCAAAATGGATCCATGTGCATATTGGTTGTTCACTTCAAAATACATAATCACTTCATTAATTCTTCTCTGTATGCTCTTGAAATATAGGCTATTAAAGAACAAAGAAAGCATGCCATGTAACACAGGTTTTAAAAGAATGACATATCAAATGTTAATCGTAGGCTATATAATGCCACGTGTTACTGGCTGCTGCCATTTTGGTTTTTTTTAAGTGACACCACCATGTCAAGTGCGGATGTCTGTGATTTTATGAAATGACCAACTTGTGACTAAGTGTTTGACAAAAATGGAAACATATTTACTACTTAGAACATTGTTAATCACAACCATTGCTTGTTATGAATGCTAAGTGCTAACAGCTAAAATCCAACATACATTTGCTTGACACATGTATTATGCAATGTTAAAAGTCGAACGAATGCACAATATATGTTAACACAACACTAACATACTGTCTGTGAACACTGTAAAGTTACATACACATACATTCATCGAGTATCAGCAACTTCACACAAAATTAGTCATAATACTAACAAAGCACTTTCAAATGCTTTAAATCTATTATGTTTTCAAGTTAAAAGAGCTTGTTTGTGACAGCAATAGCCAAACTCTAACATTCAGTTTCTTACCCATGATGCCTTTTTCCTGTGAGCAGCTACTTTAGAATGTGCTCAGAAAAAGAGTGAGATATTATTTTTTTACTCAGAGAAACAAGTCTCTTTTTTTCTGATTCAGTGCTATGTTGCTAACTAGCCTTATGTGCATCTGTAGACCGGGAAAGCTGATGTTTTCTAAACTGGTCTGTCTTCATTCTCTTTTTTGACATTTTGTACAAGGCCCACCCTTTTACATTGGTGCTTCATTTTCACCTGACTACTATCATTTGTTCTTATCACTTCTTTACCTCATTGGCTAGTTTGTTTAAGTGATGACGACATGTCTTTCAGTCATGCCAAGACTGAGGCTACATTTCCTTATTTTCTTGGAGACTCTGAGGTGATTTAAGGACAAATGGTTGTAATGGTTTTATTTGAAATAAAAGTTCTGTTCTGGTAAATGTGAAGTATGCCACAGCTTGTCTTCTTATATACACCTACATCTGTCATCTAGTTTAATGTCACCTGTCTGGTTATGAATCAGATGGAATGAGGTTCTTCATTCTCATTCATTACACTGCACTCTTTGTGGGGGTGGAGCGGTTTTAGGTAAATGTGCATGTGGTTGGTATTGCCCTCTGCTGTTCAGCTGATGAAATACAGCAGGCTGGTTGGCAATGTGGTTGGTGGGCATTAACCACAGGTGCTTTAAAAAAAAAAAAAAAAAAAAAAAAAAAAAAAAAAACAGTGGAGACTGATGTAGCATGAAAAAGTATCTTCATCCCTTCATGAACTTCCTCTCTTAGAATGCAATAAAATACATTTAATTCAACAAGGGCTTGTGTAAGCCAGAACACAAAACTTAAGGAAGGAAATACAAAACCAGTGAGATAAAGTTGAGCCTTGTGACAAGAGTGTAAACAATCATGCCCTTGTCAGTTTATTTTTCCTACCATATTCAACCCCAAGGTTTTAAATGAGAGTATTCGTTGATGGTTAGTTAGTCCATTCTGGAACACGTAGTTCACTGTAGCTATATTTTCTATATAGATTTTTAGGGCATCAGATAATAGTTGTATTTGAACATGTCATTATTTGAACAACTGAACATGTCAAATGCACCAGAGATTTATTTTTGTCTTTGTAGGGGAATTTATCTTTAGCATCATTCATTCATTTGAAAAGTGAAATCCAATTTGTTGGGAATAAACATTGTCCAAAAATGATTTGTGATAACTTAAATAAAATGCGTATATTTCTAGAAATATACATGCTCCACATTTTGGTTCACCTCCTCACCTTCTTGTTTTAAACTTTTTCATAGAATGTGAAAAAGTTCTATGAAATGGTTCATAGAACCCACCTTTTGGAGAATGTTATTGTGACTTCCTTTGATATTACAACAATGCATGTCAAGCTTTACATGACAAACCCCACTGGGAAAAAAAAAAGAGAGAGAGACATGTATTGTGTACTGAAGCAGTGCAGTAGTGTTTTGTTTTTGTAAGCTAAAATTAGGTCTCTGTGGCACCTTTTTATGTGATGTAGCGATGTCTGATTCATTTACAATTAATATTGATTCAGTTCATTAAACCAGTCTGAATGATTCATTCACATATCTGACTGATCCACTTCTTAAGTGCAACTCAGTGACTCAAGTACAGTATGGAGTACCACAAGGCTCAGTTCTAAGACCGTTGCTTTTCAAGCTTTACATATTACATGATGTTATCTTTCATTGTTTTGCTGATGATACTCAGCTCTACATTTTTTCACAGGCTAACGAAACATACCAAAAATGGATGATTTCTAATTTCCTACTGCTACATTATGTAAAATCAGACCAATAACCTCTGCACATAAAAACCTAGAACACTGTCTAACACTTGATGACAGCTCTGTCAATTTTTTTTTTTTTTTTAACATGGAACCCAACTTTTGATGAAAGTCCTGGTCACGTTCTTCAATATAATGAAAATGCATGTCAAGCTTTAAATGACAAAAGTCACTCAAAAAACTGGGCCATATACCGAAGCAGTAAAGTAGCTTTTTGTGAAGCTAAAATTAGGTCTCTGTGGCACCTTTTTACATGATGTAGTGATGTCTGATTCATTTAAAGTGAATCATTGATTCAATTCATGAAACCAGTATGAATATTTATTCACATATCTGACTGATCCACCACATATCTGACTGATCCACTTTTTAGTGCAACTCAGTGACTTAAGTACAGTATGGAGTACCTCAAGGCTCAGTACTAGGACTGTTGCTTTTCAAGCTTTACATGTTACCCTTGAGAGATATCATCAGGAAACACGGCGATAGCTTTCACTGTTATGCTGATCATACTCAGCTCTATATTTCTTCGCAGGCTGATGAAACATACCAATTCACAAAACTAATGGAATTAAAGCAGTAAAGTAGCTTTTTGTGAAGCTAAAATTAGGTCTCTGTGGCACCTTTTTACGTGATGTGGTGATGTCTGATTCATTTACAGTGAATCATTGATTTAATTCATGAAACCAGTGTGAATGATTCATTCACATATCTGACTGATTCACTTTTTAAGTGCAACTCAGTGACTCAAGTACAGTATGGAGTACCACAAGGCTCAGTACTAGGACTGCTGCTTTTTACACTTTACATGTTACCCTTGGGAGATATCATCAGGAAACATAGTGTTAGCTTTTACTGTTATGCTGATGATACTCAGTTCCATATTTCTTTGCGACACAATTTGCAAAACTAATAAACTCCAAAGCTGATACATAAAAACTGGATGACTAGTAATTTCCTACTGCTAAATTCTGTGTCCATTATCGGACCGAAAACCTCTACATGTAATAACCTAGAATATTGTGGCTGAACACTTAATGGCTGCTCTGTCAAAAACGTAGGTGTGCTATTTGATAGCAATATTTCCTTTGAAAACCATAATTCTAATATTTGTAAAATCAAATTTTTCCATCTTAAAAATGTATCTAAATTACGACCTCAATCTCTCAGTGTCAAATGCAGAAATGTTAATTCATGTGTTCATGACCTCAAGGTTAGATGACAGTAATGCTTGGGTGGATGCTGTGCTAAACTCCGTCTGGTCCAAAATGCAGCAGCTAGAGTTCTTACTAGAACCAGCAAGTGTGACCATATTGGCCCGGTTCTGTCAACTTTGCACTGGCTCCCTATTGAACATTGTGTACATTTTAAAATCTTGCTAATTACTTACAAACAAAGAAAGTAACACACACACACACACACGCATGCACACACATTCCATAAGCATAATGGTTTTTATATTGTACAAACTGTATTTTCTATCACCCTACACCTACCTTACACCTAAACCTAGCCCTCACAGGAGACTGTGCACACTTTTACTTTCTGGAAAAAAAAGAAAAAGAAAAAAAAAAAAAAAAACTCATTCGGCATGATTTATAAGCCTGTTTCCTTATGGGGATCTAAAAAATTTCCCCACATGGTCAAAATTTACTGGTATTACTATCCTTGTGGGGACATTTGGTCCCCATAACGTGATAAATACCAAGTACACACACACACACACGTTGTGTTTCCATGTTTTATGTGTACATTCCATAGGTGTAATGGTTTTTATACTGTACAAACCGTATATTTTATCGCCCCACACCTACCCTACACCTAACCCTAGCCCTCACAGGAGACTGTGCACACTTTTACTTTCTGGGGAAAAAAAAAAAAAAAAAAAAAAAAAAAACTAATTCGGCATGATTTATAAGCCTGTTTCCTCATGGGAACCTAAAAAATTTCCCTACAATGTCAAAATTTACTGGTATTACTATCCTTGTGGGGACATTTGGTCCCCATAATGACATGTTGTGTTTCCATGTTTTATGGGGACATTCCATAGGCATAATGGTTTTTATACTGTATAAACCGTATATTCTCAATCGCCCCACACCTACCCTACACCTAAACTTAGCCCTCACAGGAGACTGCACACTTTTACTTTCTGAAAAAAAAAAAAAAAAACTCATTCTGCATGATTTATAAGCCTGTTTCCTCATGGGGACCTAAAAATGGACTTTTGGTCCCCATAACATGATAAATATCAGGTACACACACACACAAATGATAATGCACTGACAAAAAAAGTTATTCATTAGCGTAATCAGCCTCAAAACATTTGCAGTAATGTAAGTTAACTGATGGTATTTTTCTCTTTTATTTGACAGATATTGCACATGCTGACACATATGTCTACACTAGACGAAAGTGGCACAGCGCAACACTGCAAAATACTGTAGAACCCATTATAATCAGTGATGCTGTCCACACTGGATGTGGCATGACATGACAAATTCCCAACAACTTATGCCTTGTTCCATTTATGACGTACTGACAAAATGTTAAAATAATTAGCAGTGTTTGCTTGTCACGTCCAGTTTGGACAGCCTTGAACAGCCTGAAACTCTTGCAGCGCAACGCGACAACTTTCGCATCCTGTGTAGGCACAGTGTTAAGGTCTCATTAAAATTTCAAACCACCCTTCCTCTTGCCCTTGAGTGAGAATATTTTAACCACATAAACAGACCGCATAAACTAATGTAATGTTTGTACTGAGTAAAACAGCAGGTCAAATGTAATATGAGTTGGAGGATCAATGAAGTATTAGCTCTCCATTCAAGAGGAAATGAGTGCTGCCATGTGGGGATTTCCCCTTTTGCACCTGTTTCTGTTTATTTTAAAACTGTGTGGAACTGGTGAAAACAGAGCTGCTGCCCTGCAACACAAGCAGGTGCAGAGTTCAGAAGAAGAGCAGAAAGGCAGATAAACACAGTGCTCACTGTGAATTCTCAGAATGTTTAGTACACGAAGATCAAGTCAAAAACCACAACCTGTCACGTGTGCTCGCTGGGTTACAGGCCCGAAATATACTAAAATAACACATTCGCGGTTCTTGCCTAAAATGAGGGCTTTGATACAGTGCTTCAGTGGGAGGCATGCAAACATCTGCCTTTGTGCAAACAGTGCACAAGCCAAATGCAAATAAATTTACATTTGAAATATCCACAAAAAACAAAACAAAACAAAACAAACAAACAAAAAAAAAACAAAAAAAAAAAAAAAAAAACAAGTATATATATGAAACAGGATAGGCATTCATTCATTCACTTACTCATTATCTTTTTTTTATAATATAATATAATATAATATAATATAATATAATATAACATTTTACAATTTAAATAACGAAGTTATTTAAAAATTATAAAAAAAATATATGAAATATTTAACAGTTAAAAATAATTTTATAATGTGAAGACAGTTACTTACAAAAAAGAAACAATTAATAAAGAATAATTAATTCAAATAGATATTAAACATTAAAGTCCTATTAATTTAATACATTATGCAAAAAAAATATATTGTGAAAAAAGTATACACTGTATTGACATGAGACAAATGAAACTTTCACATAATAATATACTATACTATACTATACTATAATATAATATAATATAATATAATATAACAATTACCTGCTGATTGCTATCCTTCCAATTTGCAATGTTATTTAAAAATAATAAAAAATAGACATTAAATATTTAAAGTTACAAAATTAATTTTATAATGTGATGACAGTTACTCAGAAAAGAGAATAATTAAAAAAGAATAAATAATTAAAATAGATATTAAACATTAAATTCCTATTAATTTTATAAATGATGTAAAAAATAACTGTATATTGTGAAAATAATGAGAGTCATAAGAAACTTTCACATAATTATAATATAATATAAAATATAATGTAATATAATATAATATAATATAATATAATATAATATAATATAATATAATATAATATAATATAATATAATATAATATAAATTTAACAATGACCTGCTGATTGTTATCCTTCTAATAAAAGTTGTTTAAAAATAATACATTAAAAATAGACATGGAATATTAAATTAAATTAAATTATTTTATACTGTGATGACAGTTGCTTACAATATAATATAATATAATAATATAATATAATATAATATAATATAATATAATATAATATAATATAATATAATATAGCATTTAATGCACATGCTAAATAATAGTGGATTCTCTGTGACAACTTATGAAGTGCCTTATAACCTATCGTTTCATTGAAACAATTACTCCAACACTCAGATGTGTCCTCTATATAATTGTGTATGTAAGTAGGTAAGTATGGAGTCAGATCCATTTTTTTCTTTGGTTTTCCTGTAATGAACTAACACATCTATAGACAAATACTTCCTTCTAAACCTATTTTGTGTAACATTCAGGTAATGTGGTAATCTGAGCCCATTTTCCTGCATATGAGATTTCAGGATAAAAACAAAAAAAAACAAAAAAAAAAAAAAACGGCACTTCCTTCTGTGTCATTCCACAGAATGTAAGATATACTGCACCAAAAAGATGAGAAGGATATATAGACAATGACATCGGTGGGAAAAAGGAAAGACAGAAGCAGGGGTTGGTTATAAAGAGGCTTGATTCTGAAATGTATATTTCTTTTACAGGTTTGCCTCATGAAGACTCATTTCCATGAACACAGAGGACGTGGAGTGTAACATATCCATCCAGTCTTCATCAACATCAGATTATCAGACCTTTTGGAATACAGATCAGGACTTTATTTTAAAAACAGTAAGGTCTTGTTTAGTTTTTCCATTTATTGTTTTATTATTATTCATTTATAATATATTTTATGTAATGTTACAGTATGCAAGACATAAACCTTTCCAAAATGAAAGCAAATTTGATATGTAAAACAGCAGATATTGCCTAAGTTGTAAGATGTTTAAAGGAACTAGACTTGTAATTGTTCTACAGTATGGGTTATGATTAATAGCAGCATCATAATAATTAAAGCTAATTAAGTTACAACATTTACTGTAGACTGTTTAGTAAGTGTGCGTTTATGTATCAGGCAGGATGTGAGTAGAATGTTTCCGCTTTACGTGGACTTAAAGTAACAGGAAGTTTAAGTTTATCAGGATATGAATATGATTTATTCCTCTCAATCAAGTTGATTTGCTAAATATCCAATATACAGTATAGTGTTTTATTTACTTCACTCAGTGTTTTAACCTTTAACCAGCACTGTTGTATGACATCAGCTTTGCAATTAAAGCTATGTTTTAGGTCCCATTTTTCATATTTAAGCAGCTAAGCCACATTCTTATTTGTGTTCTCACTGGCTTTGTTTTTCACATTCTTGCTCAGTTTTAAAATAATTTGAAGTACAAAAACAAAGTGAATCACTGAGTCACGTGGCACTTTAGTATCTCTACATCATAATGGTGGCTAAGCAACTTGCTTTGTCACGATGACAGTCTCAACAACATGTTTAGCAAGGTAAACAGCTCTGGTCATGGCTAGTCAGTGTGTTTCAAACAAAGGCCTTGTGATTGGAATCCATTACACATAGTTTCCTAATGCAAGACTGAGATGTTAGTGTCATGGGGTCATACTCATCAAAGAGAGGTCACACTGAACTGACCCAGAAACATGATCACTTTCCCACCGAAAACTTTCACAGAGAACTTTTTTCTCTACATCTCACTCAGTGTTTAGAGTGTGATAACAGAGCACCAGGGTCAACTGATCATTGATCCGTTTCATTTGATTATATAAAGGCTTTACTGTTTGTTTACCTTTGAACTATAGCAACATTTACTGATTTGAGCAGTGAGTTCAGAAAATGAGGTGAGAGAATCTATTCATAGACTCTGGTGTTTAATTCATGATGAGTTTCTCAATATTGGGTTTCTGGCATTATGAGGTAAAATATATATATGAGGAAGTCTTTAGTCATGTTGAGTAACTTTACTCCTAAAAGGAAAAAGTGTAAGACTGTTCTAGTTTGGGCAGCTTACATCAGACCTAACAAGATAACATTACATTTCGTCTGTGAAGAAATGATGAATTGTATGCAATTGAATTAAATTAAGTGTGAATCTGGATTCACAGTTATAAACTACTCTGTCAGGTAGCATTTATGATCAATTATGGTCATTTATGATTTAAAATCAAAACTAATTATTGAATCAAATGTGAAAATGGTTTCACATTTGTAAACTTTACTCTGACAGGTAGTGTTAGGGTTAGGGTTATCAAACAAATCAAACTGAACTGAATTAAATGTGAAAATGGTTTAACAGTCATAAACTTTAATCTGACAGGCAGTGTTTTTTTCATCGAAGGAGTAAAGTGAAGTAAACCAAATGTGAAAATGGTTTCAGAGTCCTAATCTTCACTCTGAGAGGTAGTTTTTTTTGTTCACCACAGGAGTAAAGTAAAGTGAAATGCACCCCAAACAAACCAAACTAAATTAAATCAAATTAAACAGAATCAAATGTGAAAACTGATGACACTTTATTCTGACAGGTAGTGTTTTTTTCACCTAAGGAGTAAAGTGAAGTGAAATTAATCCCAAACAAACCAAACTACACTAAATCAAATCAAACTGAATTAAATGTGTAAATGGTTTCACAGTCATAATCTTTACTGAGAGGTAATGTTTTCTCTCTCTCTCTCTCTCTCTCTCTCTCTTTTCTCTACTTCAGGAGTAGTTAAATGAACCCCAAACAAATCAAACTAAACAGAATCAAATCAAATTGAATCAAATGTGAAAATGCTTTCACAGTCCTAAACTTTACACTCAGAGGTAGTGTTTTTTTTTTTTCATCTAAGGAGTGAAGTGAAGTGAAATTAATCCCAAACAAACCAAACTAAATTGAATCAAATCAAACTAAATCAAATGTGAAAATGGTTTTAGAGTCTTAATCTTTTTTTTTTTTTTTCTACTTCAGGAGTAAAGTGAAAGGAACCCCAAACAAACCAAACTAAACAGAATCTAATCAAACTGAAACAAATGTGAAAATGGTTTCACAGTCATAAACTTTAAATCTTTAAATTAAATCAAATTAAACAGAATCACATGTGAAAATGGTTGACACTTTACTCTGACAGGTAGTGTTTTTTCACCTAAGGAGTAAAGTGAAGTGAAGTGAAATTAATCCCAAACAAACCAAACTAAACTGAATCAAATCAAACTAAATCAAATGTGAAAATGGTTTCAGAGTCCTAATCTTCACTCTGATAGGTGTTTTTTTTTTTTTTCTCTACTTCAGGAGTAGTTAAATGAACCCCAAACAAACCAAAGAGAATCAAATTAAACTGAATCAAATGTGAAAATGCTTTCACAGTCCTAAACTTTACACTGAGAGGTAGTGTTTTTTTTTTTTTTTTTTTTTTTTTTTTTTTTTTTTTTTTCACCTCAGAAGTAAAGTAAAGTGAAATGAACCCCAAACAAACCAAACTAAATTAAACTGAATCAAATGTGAATATAGTTTTATAGACATAAACTGCACTCTGATGAAAGCATCTTTGGAAGTGAAGTGAGTGAAGTGAATGAATGAGTGAACTGAGGTCAAGTAAAGTAAACTTAAGTATAGTGAAGTGAGCAAAGTTAAATGATGTAAATCATCTCAAATAAAATGCAAAAACTCTTTCACAGTCATATTCTAATCAGACAGGTAGTGTTTTTCAAATCACTGACATGAATAAAAATTAATTTCTTAATGTAACTTTGTATAATCCTCTTTTTAAATAAAGAGGTCACAATTAAATTAAGTATATGAGTAATGATACAACAGCATGAATGATATGGTCAGTTATTTCATTCTGAAAAACCCAGAGATTCCTGATCTAAATTAATAACTGATTTCATGAGCTGTCCTAATTAAAATACCACATGCATTTGCATAAACTAGGAGTCATAGCCACCAAAAACCTGTTTGAAAGAAGATCCGGGAAATTGAAAGTAATTCAAAAACTGTGATTAACTCAATCCCGTTGAACCACACACTAAACTACATTTGGTTAGATCCCAACGAGGAAGTAAATGCTGCAGGGAGGAGCGACGTTATCTAGGTGAGATGGGCGGCGGTGTCCTCTTACATAGGTAAGGGTTTTGATCGGAGGCAGGAAAACTCCAAACAAATCTGCACAAGACAGAGGCTGGATAGGTAGACATTTCTTTTTAAAAGACAGCAAGCAGCGAAGCGAGTTTGAAATAGCATTGGGGCAGATCAGGTGGCAGTAACTGTTAAGTGAAAGACAAGACTAGCAAGAAGTTACAGAAAAAGAAAAAAGAAGTCCAGTGCACAAAGAAAAAAGAGGACTGCAGAAAGAGGTGTCTTCGTCTGGCATAGAAGTGGCTTCTAAGGTCTCTACTGCCCAGCCTGCTGTGGTCTGTACGACCGGCAGATTGCAGGAACAAGTCGACAACAGCGGTAAAAACATGAGGGTGAGTGTGAACTTACTCATTCTAACTCGAAGAAGAAAGTTTTACTATGCACCTGTTAGCATAGAGCTTTAATAGGTGCAAAGAGATCGCTGGGTTGATGGTGAGTATTTTAAAGATAATTTATTTTTATTTATCTTTAAAATGGCATGGTTCTGTCGAGAATTGTGCGACTTTTGTAGATTTGCTATAAACTTGCACAGATTTGCTTTAATGCTGATAATTCTCTCATCATGTACTCACCTTTATGTCATGCCAAACTCATTTGAAAAACAGACTTATTATAAAAATAAATAGCCTAACGTTATATATTTATACAATAGTTAGTTGTTCCTTGAATCATTACAAGTCCAACAGCACTGGACTTGACGTGGTACATCCGTCATGTTATCATTATCATGTGATAACCTATACTGACATGGCTTAACCACAATTTTTCACCTGTGGCCTTATGGGATAGTCAGGTGTACATGTGTGCACTCTGGAATCTCGCCATAAATAGTAGGACTTTTCATGTAGTGTTTTATGAATTCAGACAGAACTTTTATCACATACTGTTTTACAATAGGATTGTAATATGATACAATAGGATACTGTAATATGCAGACTACCCGTCTGTGTGTTAATGATAGGGATTTTTCTGTGACTCTTTCTGCAGGTTCCATTGTTAGGCTCTTGTCATTTTTCATTTAGTCAGTTCATTGAAAGAAAAGAACACGTGAAAGTCTTACGACTGAGTCATTGAATCATTCACTTAAAAAATTACTAAAAAAATGAATCACTGTCGAACGAAGCAAGTGACTGTGAATGAGTCATTGAATAATTTACTCAACCTACAGTATTTATTCAAAAACGTAGGGTCATTCAGGCACAAAACGCTTCTAATGTGCGTTAGGGTTCGGATGTGGTTGCGTTTGGGACATTTTTCATTGGCGGACGAACAATAGACAAAGTGAGCGGTTGTCTCTAAAATGTAAGTTACTTGATATTAACTTCTTTGAATTTACACTTTATTTTAAAGGATCACTATTAACGTAAATGCATATTGCTAGCATATTGGTTGTTTATTAGTACTTATAATGCACATATTAAAGGAGAAGTCCACTTCCAAAACAAAGATTCACATATAATGTACTCACTCCATTGTCATCCAAGATGTTCGTGTCTGTCTTTCTTCAGTCGTAAAGAAATTATGTTTTTTGAGGAAAACATTTCAGCATTTTTTTATATCATGGACTGATATTGTGCCCCGATTTTGAACTTCCAAAATGCAGTTTAAATGCGGCTTCAAACGATCCCAATGCGGTTGTAAACGATCCCAGCCAAGGAAGCAGGGTCTCGTCTAGCGAAACGATCGGTTATTTTTATTAATAAAATACAATTTAAATACTTTTTTATTCTCAAACGCTCGTCTTGTCTTGCTCTCCCTGAACTCAGTGTATTCTGGCTCAAGACAGTTAGGGTATGTTGAAAAACTCCAATCGTATTTTCTCCCTCAACTTCAAAAATCATTTCAAAGTCATCCCACATCGCTGCAGAAGTACTGACCAAAGTAATCATGCAAAGAAGATCAAACACCCTTAACAAAAAAAGGTAAAATAGGGATATAGTATGATTTTAAAGTTGAGGGAGAACATGAGATGGGAGTTTTTCGACATACCCTAACTGTCATGACCCGGAACAAAAACAGTTTAAGCAGAGTGAGACAAGACGAGCGTTTGACATTAAAAAGTATATAAATTGTATGATTGTTTTGAAAATAACCAATCGGCTGGGATCGTTTACAACCGCATTTGGGATCGTTTGAAGCCGCAATTAAACTGCATTTTGTAAGTTCAAAATCGGGAACCATATCAGTTCATTATATGGAGAAAAATGCTGAAATGTTTTCCTCAAAAAAACATAATTTCTTTACGACTGAAGAAAGGAAGACATGGATGACAATGGGGTGAGTAGATTCTATGAGAATCTTTGTTTTGGAAGTGGATTTCTCCTTTAATGCCTTATTCTGCACGGCCATGATTTAGATTTAACAACTTAAAAGCTACCTTACTATTAATATGCAGCAAATTAGGAGTCGTTAATAGCTAGCTAATTATAAAAATTGGACCTTAAAATAAAGTGTATTTAAAAATAAAGATATTTATGCATTGGTAAAAGAGGCTTGGTTGCATCTTTTGAATTAGCAGTAAAATGTGTGGTGCAGGAATAATCACATAGGCCAGGGGTGCCCAACCCTGTTCCTGGAGATCGACTTTCCTGCAGAGTTCAGTTCCAACCCTAATCAAACACACCTGTCTGTAATTAGCAAGCGCTCCTTGAGATCCTAATTAGCTGGTTCAGGTGTATTTGGTCAGGGTTGGAGCTGAACTCTGCAGGAAAGTCAATCTCCAGGACCAGGGTTGAGCACCCCTGACATAGGCTATCATTTGTGAATGTGGATTCCTGCTTTGCATTTCAGTCATTTGAATAGGTTCCTGGTGCATGTGAGAATAGTATGCCTGTAGTTTTAACTGCAAAAGCTGAGACTTTAATAACAAACGCTTGGCTGCAGTTTGAAAGAAGCTGTTGGGTTGGCATGTGTAACTAATCTGCTTTGGCATGAGTTGGCTTTGATACTTCTCACCTGAGAAATCTCTTATGGGCCTGTGGGGTATAGTGTTCTTCTGGTCTCCTCAAGGGGCCTGCTGAAAGTTGATTATTTTACTTGAATATACAGTAACAACACTTGGCATGGAGTCAGTAATGACTGGTGTAGATCTGTTTCACAAAGCAATACCAGACCAAGCTGTAGAAAACAGTACGAGTATACATGCAGATAAACTGGAACGAGCAGACAATGACAAAGGGCATTTAAACATTTAAGCTATCCATCATTTTCTTGCTTAGCATTGTGCTTTTGTGCAACTGTCTGCTGTAATTTCATAGTTTCTAGTCAACTGTAACTCTTCCAAAACAGATACGATCTTGTTTTACAAGGTTCTACAGTACTTCCCTTTTCTCCTGTGCTGGCTGGTTTAACATTTAGTGAACTCTTCAAAACATTTTTCAATACTGTCCTTACCATTTGTATCCTGGTTTCTCTTTGACCAGTTCTCACTGTGTGATAACAACTCATTTACATGAAGTTGCACTTTCAGTCTCTGTCTCTCAAAGAGCTTTCAATGGTTTCGGTATTTGTTGAAAGGGGGATTCAAGCCCAATGTCAACCTTTCAATATGAATGTTATTTGCAATGTAAAATATCACCAATATTTTACACAATTTCACAATAATTTCTTATAATACAATGCTGTGTTCTGATTTTTACTGTGAAACCAATGCAGAGTAGGTCCTTTTCTGTGCTAATACAACAAATTACTATTAAAATATGACCATATTGCACTGCAATGTGGGATAATGTTGCAAGTAGTTTAATTATGATGAGTACTGCACCCTTTGGCTGGGATCTTTGACCTATGGCGAATGTTAAGTGTGTTAAAGTGCTTCAATAATATAATTTTATAACCAATTAAGGGTGGATTTAAATACTATTTTTGTGCCATTATCTTTGTGAGATAAATGAACTATGAGTTTTGCACGCACAGATACAGTATCAACAAGATAAGAAACATGATTCAAGAAAAAATAAAAACAAATACATTTTGCAACACAACACTGCAACACTAGTAAATGCGAACATTGCTAAAATAAATAAATAAATACATAAATAAATCCTGGGATTGTAAGATATTATGCAGATGCAAATATGAATATACAACAGTGCTGCTAAAAATACATCTATATATACATTTTAATTTGTACTGTAATTGTAATATAATAATATTAATTATAACAAATAATTATATAATTGTAATAAATATAATTTAATTATATAATTACAAATTTTATTGTATATGTTTCACTTTTTTTTAGAATTACTGATTTATTTTTGTCTCTTTTATCTGGTAATAATTTAACAAAATTATCTATGACAAAGCAGTGTGCTGAGTATATTGTATGGAAATGCTTCTCCTTTGATTTGACCTCATTTGATTTTAAAAGACAACTGTATGTTTAGGGTGTGTCATCTCATTCTGGTTTTTAAATTAGGAAGCAGAAAGACGGACACACCCCAAAACCAAGTCTGCATTGAAAACACTGTGGACGCTGCATTATGTTAAATGCTTTGTGTCAGTTCAACTTCCATCACGAAAGAAGTCGATCGTAATTCTTGTAGACTTGCACAGATACAATCACTAAAAAATTCAGAAGCTATCACACCCCATTCTTGACCTCAGTTCATACAGCTCATTAGTGAAATTGATCTGTGGCTAATCAGGCTCTGAGTGACATTATTTAGAGGCTTGTTAAAAAGTCATAAGTGCCATAAGTTATAGGCTGCTTTTAAGATTTGGAATTCGGATCATTTGAATCATCCGGTTTCTATTAATCATGTTATTACCTCCAAATCGCCATCAAAATGGTAAAATGTCTTTTTGAAAAAAGCACTCTGAAGATGTTTTCTTTCTAAATAAAATTTAACAAGGGAATTCGAACACCCAATTTGAGATTTGGCATATAAATCTATTATATCAACATGTTGCGGTTGCCAAAGGTGCTAAAATTCAAGAAGTTTGTACTTTCCATAACGATGAAAAGGAAACTCTTACTCATTTGTTCTTTGACTGTAATTTTGTACAATTCTTGGAACTTCCTAAGAAAATTTTAAAAATCATTTTAAATCATTTGGGATCAGTGAGACTTGCAATGTGTTTTTTAAGTGTCTTATGCTCATCAAGGCAGCAATTATTTGATTGAAAATACATAAAAAAACACGTTAATATTGCAAAATGTTATTACAATATAAAATACTGGTTTTTATTTTAATAGACTTTAAGATATTATTTATTCCTGTGATGCCATGCTGAATTTTCATACGCTGTTACTCCAGTCTTAAGTGTCACATGATCCTTCAGAAATCATTCTAATATGCTGATTTATTATTACAAAATCTTTTTAACCTTTTATTGATCAAAAAAAAATCACAGGTTAATCGCGATTAATCGTTTGACAGCGCTAATGAAAATACATGTAAAATACTTTAAAAACTTAAACTTGAGAATGTTTTTCCCACTTATCACAAATTTGGATAAAATTGTTCACATATTCCCCATAAACTATTTTGTCTCAAAGCATATTGTAAATTTCAACAATAATCTATGCTGTTGCATATAGTACAAGACATCAATATATGGATAATTCAAGATATACAAGCAGTGATTTCCATTAATACATTTAAATGGCAGCTTTGAGGGAATAAACATACAACACATGAATATAAAGTGTATTTAGACACGTTTTTCTTTATTCAAATAAGGCTTTATTCATTAAGACTGTGTGTTACTATCTTCTCTGACAACAATAAAATATTCACGTTCTCATGTTCTTGTCGAGACTGGATGCGTTTTTAGGAACTGTTTGTTTTGGCTGTTATTTTGTGGGTTGTTTCGAGCTGTCTGGAAGATCCGTTACACTGATACGAAGTGTTAGTCACTGTTTTGATTAGTAACCAGGTTTTAAGTTTCACCTCACTTTCTCAGATGTAACATTTCAGGTTTATTTGACCTAAATAAAGTAAACAAAAAAAGTATTTAAGGAGACTTAACAGTTTAAAGATGTTTTTAAAACATACTATGGAATACAAATTGGGATACAGATGCCCCGTTCATGATCATTTATATACAAGTTCTCGAAATTAATTTGACATGATAAGCAAAAGTGTTAAAACTACAGCCTTGGCTTATCCAATACAATCAAAATTAGATTTGCATAAATACACGAGAAATGTGCATGAGTTGTCATGAGAGTATTTGTCTTCAAGCATAACAACAATAGCACTAATGTAATTTTCCACATCAGTGACTGAAATAACCATCCCAGATCAACAGGAGTAAAATTGAAAGAGATGTGAAAGCCCATTGGATTATATAACCAAGAGTATATATTGAATCCATATAATATCACCAGCAAGAAGTAAATTATCTATCAAAGTCCCGGTATCTTCCTGTGGTCTGCAGCTTTAACATCAGAGCGTAATAAATACAGTTGTTGTTTGTTACTTTCTGCAGGCCATAAACTGCGGCCTACGTGTTTTAGCTGAGTAGGATGGTTTACAAGGAAGTGTGTGAGATTTTTAAGAACAACTTGGGGAAAAAAATCCCTTGTGACACATTGAAAGCGATACAGAAAACTGCAGTTGAGTCATAAAGCTTCAGGGTTATGAATGTGTGAAAGACATAACACAATAACGTCTCACTTTCTCTTTCCTCTTCTCTCTTCCTCATTCTTGTTCTCAGACCAAGGCTAAGGTTCCTGAAGAGAACACCAGACCCTTAAACCCACCACCACAACAACAAGGTACAGTATCTGGGCTAGCTGGTCTAATATATCAGTCCAGTAATTACCTTCTGTTGGTTCAAGTAACCACACTGAAACCACACTGCACTTCATTTCAACTTCATTTATATAATCTTTCTCCAGTGGCCCAGCGTGGTAAACACAGAAAACCAATGACGGCTCCAACGACTCCGAAGGAGAAAAGTCCAAATAGGAAAAAGATCATCATTTCGGTCCTGATGGTGGTGGTCGTACTGGCCATTGTGGCTGTGGCTGCTTTCTTCAGTAAGTTCCAGGGAATTTTTAATTCCGTCTGGATTTTATTTGAACACATGATTAAGATAATAGTGGAGGCCAAGGCTAGTTGGCTTGTTTCTTATGGCAGGTTTTTGTCTGAAAGTCAAAAACATAATATAAAGACTAGGCTACTTTAAAGTTATTGGACGTGTCTGTCCACTGTCCACTGAGCAAGCACTTAGTGTCGTCAAACTGTACAGTGCAAGTAGTCATATTGAAATCTGTCATTAAATGGCGTATTTATCACAGTTTAAACAGTAAAACACTTATGCAAAATTTATGTGACAGCAAAAATATAAAAGCTATCATGCACAATTACTGAATGATAGACTTAAAGCGTACAGCGTACAGTTCATGACACTGAAAACATAAAAGCTCAAAATAATTAATTGCATAAATGTATAACATTCTAATTAGGGCTGTCAAATTGATTAATCGTGATTAATCACAATTAATTGCAATCAGTCGCAACCAAATAAAATATATACATGTATGTGTGTGTTTATGCTGTACATACATATAAATATATACAGTACACAAACAAATATTATGTAAGCATACTTTTATTTTGGTTGTGATTAATCGTGATTAATCGCAAGTAATTGCAACAAAATAAATTAAATATATACATGTATGTGTGTATTTATACTGTATATACATACTATAAATATATAGAGTGCACAAACAAATATTATGTAAGCAAACTTTTATTTTGGTTGTGATTAATCGAAATTAATCGCAATTAATTGCAACCAAATAAGTTAAATATATACATGTATGTGTGTATTTATGCTGTATATACATATAAATATATACAGTACACTAACACATATTATGTAAACCTAAACTTTTAGTTTGGTTGTGATTAATCACATATAATCACAATTAATTGTAATTAATCACAATTAATCGCAGCCAAATAAATATATGTATGTGTGTATTTATGCTGTATATGCATATAAATACATTTGCGCAAACAAATATTATGTAAACGTAAACTTTTATTTTGGTTGTGATTAAATGTGATTAATGGTAATTAATCGCAACCAAATAAATTAAATATATGCTGTGCATGTATGTGTGTATGTATACTGTATATACATATAAATATATACAGTACACAAACAAATATTATGTAAACATAAACTTTTATTTTGGTTGTGATTAATCACGATTGATCAGTTTGACAGGCCTAATAATATTTAATATTAAAACAAATAATATTTTAAATATTTGTGAAAATTTCAATTAATACTTTGTGTAAATTCGTAATATTTAAAGTGTAAAAACTGTTATACGTCACATACATTTATAACAATCCATGCATGAAAATAGTAATGAATTCTTCATATAAACTGTATTAATTTATAACACTTAAAACATGTGATACAGCAATTAATGCACTGTATAAATGTATACACTTTTAAACGTGAAAACTGTAATACATAGCAAAAAAAAATAAAAAATAAAAACATGAATAACACTAAAAACATTTTAAAACTGCAATCAATACACAACATTTATAGATGTCAACATGTAAATATATAATATTTATAGTAATTAATGCACTATATAACTAATTTTTTTAAATATTTGTGAAAATTTTAATTAATACATACATTTATAGCATTAAAAACATTAAAACTGCAATACATTGATTGGATACATTTATAGCATTTAAACCATGCAAAAATGGCAATGAATGCATGCTATGAATTTATAAGATTTACATGTGAAGTTATAATAAATATATTTAAAACATTTAAAATGTTTACAACTTACCCTGACCTCATTAAAATAATACTAATAAATAATAATAATAATAATAATAATAATAATAATAATAATAATAACAATAACAACAACAACAACAATAATAATAAATCCTGAGAACACAGTTCACCTGGGACACAGGCCTTGTTTAATGTTTGTTTTTAATGTGGTTCAGGTAAACTGACCTACTATTTCCTGTTTATAACCTTTCACATATTCATTTTTTGCAATGAAAATGAGTCACAAGTCGACAAGTCTAATCTTCTCATCGGCAACAGTTATTTAGTCACTCTTTTGACTGTTGTGACTCAAGAGACATAAACAGACTGATTCATTTAACCTCATTGCTAATTGCTTTCATAACAAGTGCTGTTTTTGCTCCTCTTCTTCATGACACAGTCAAGCAGTTACTCGAAACCAAGTATTACTTTTGCTCCAAGTCGGTGAAGTTCATTCCACTGGAGAAGGCCTGTGATGGGAAAGAGGACTGCAGCGGAGCCGAGGACGAGACAGCCTGTGTCATGAAGTTTGGAGCCAACTCCACCTTCCCCCGTAAGACACACAAACACAAACACAAACACAAACACTCACACGCCCACATGTGTGCAGTCAGCACTGACAGAACCTGTGTGTCCTGTTTCAGAATAAACATGACAAATCCCCCAGCCTCACCCTTTTTCTGTCTGATATTTCCTGGATGTCAGTTTGAAAAATGTTTTTCTGTCTGTCTCCATAGTACGGTTGATGACAACACGTAATGTGCTGCAGATATTCAGCCCTGATGAGAATAAATGGAAAAGTGTATGTGGAGACAGTTTCACCCAACAACATGCTGAGACTGCGTGCCAGCAGTTGGGCTACTCAGTGTGAGTGTTAGCCCAAAAATATATTTTATTTTATTTTATTTTATTTAGTATTCATTCATTCAGCTTTACTTTTACCTTTAGCTTTAGTTTGTGTACTGTGTGTAATTATTATGTTCATATATAAATACACACAAATTACTGTATATATTTAAGAAAAATATGTTATTTACGTACAAAATATATTTATTTATATATTATAAATTCTATAAAAATTATAATAAATACATATACTTGTAAATATTTCTTAATTATATACATGAATGTGTTTGTATTAATATATACATAATAATGACACACAGTACACACACATATATTAGGTAAACTCAAACTTTGTATGTGATTAATCACCCTATTTTACTTGACTTGGCAACTAGCTAAAATAAAACATATATGTATATTTTTAATTTTGTAAGTTTTTTTTTTTTTTTATTCATTCCTTCTGTGAACATTTCAGACTGAGAAATAAATGTAAGAATACAATTTATATTCTTATCTCAATGTATTTGTGTTTTTCTGTTTTCAGTAAACCCACTTTCGGCACAATTCAAGTGGGTGTTTTGCCGTCCGATCTGAAGATGTCTTTCTGTATGGTGGGCTCGTCTAAAACCCAGACCTTCCTGTCCACCGTATCAGACCTGTAAGTTTGTTTATACACTGCACTTATGTACATACAGTGGCCACAGAAGCAAAACATTTCAGAAAAAGTACTTATTGTGTTCATATTGTATTGCAAAACACTTTTGCTGCTATTGAGGTAGGATATGGGTAAGGTTAGGGACAGGTTTAGTGGTATGGGTAGGTTTAAGGATGGGTGTAAGGGGTGGGTCAACAGTGTAAGTATAAATATAACTAATTACAGATGTAATTACATGCAGGGATTTAAAATATAGGTATAATGTAAAAAACATGTATGTACACAATAAGTGCATTGTACTTAATTCATTTAAATGTAAGTACATTGTATAGTTAAGGCTACCTGATATAAAGTGGGAGTGGTTTTTTAATTACTTAGCTTTTTTCTAGCTGTCACATGTTAAGTATGAATGAGTTGCTGAAGCCATTATTAATTTTGGTTGTAAGCATTCTCACAGTCTCTCATGTTTTCTCTCTGTTTCTCAGTAAGGTATGCAGCCAGGGATCCGTCATCACGTTGACTTGCTCAGGTAACTATGAAGTCCTAATCCAACAGCCAATTAGGGCATTAGTCATTAATAAAACAAACTGATCATTACAACAAGCACAAAACTAGCAATACACCGTCAAATAACACAGAGGTGTGTTCACTGACACAGTAAGTCATCTGGACCAGGGCAATTTAACATGACAAAACATGTTGAAACAAGACGAGAACTGTGCACAAGTAGTTTCATGTTTGGTTAAACTATCCCTTCAGTGTTTTTGTGTAAAGGAACGACATATATTATGACATATGTGACCCTGGGTCACAAAACCAGTCATAAGGATGAATTTTTGAAAGTTGAATAAAAAAGTTTCATGAATAAGCTTTCTATTGATGTATGGTTTGTTAGCATAGGACAATATTTGGCTGAGATAAAACTATTTGAAATAAAATAAAATTAAATTAAATTAAATCAATCAAAAATCAAAAATTAAGTTTGATATATTTAAGGTAGGAAATTTACAAAGTATTTTTATGGAGCATGATCTTTACTTAATATTCTAATAATTTTTGGCATAATAATTGCTACAAATGTACCCGTGCTACTTATGACTGGTTTTGTGGTTCAGGGTCTCTTATATTTGTATTATCCAATTTTATTTTATACAGAACATACACGTTTTATATCATATATTCTTTTATTATGATGAGAGACACATTTTGTGTGTGTTTTATGTTGATATAGGTTTTAAAATCTTACCTGCTGTTTTATTTTGTAGCGGAGTGTGGGTTGTCCAGAAACCAGGACCGGATTGTGGGTGGACAGGATGCAATCATTGAGAATTGGCCGTGGCAGGTCAGTCTGCAGAACATCGGCCAGCACACGTGTGGAGGGTCACTGGTGTCTCCAAACTGGGTCGTGACGGCGGCCCACTGCTTCAATGGGTATGTGTGTAAATCACTTTTACAAAGCAAATTCATGTTTAAAGGAACACTCCACTTTTTTTTGAAAATAGGCTCATTGTCTCTTGAGCATAACTCTGCATCACAATGTCATTGAGACATTTTGCTCAGGCAACCAATGAGACTCAGGATCATCATGAAGCTGTAAAGCCATGCCCTAGCAACCATTTAGAGCACCCTAGCAACTAATCCAATGGACTGCCATTATAAAAGGACCAGATGGATATCTGTGGATCAAAATGTCATAAATACAAGAGTATGGGCCCGTCTGACTCAGGGCAACAGCTATCATAAATCACCATTGACACTTCCTAGCCACAGCCTAGCAACTTTCCCTAAAGTGGCATATCTTCAGATCTGAATGTCACAGAGGCACAGGATTTGATTTATGTCATTTATACTGGCAAATAGCTTCATTGGCAGCCTCAAATCCACTTCCTAACAAGAAAACAGACTACCCTAGCAACCATTTAACAATAATTATATCTCTGCATCAGAACATTGTATAGACATGGGACTTTGCTCTTTTGACTCATGTTAGCAAACAGGATTTCCAACATGGTACACATTCTAGCAGTGAATAGCTACATGCTAATAGTGATTAGCTAAAAGTTCAAACATGCTTAAAACCCCATCTAATTGTTTAAAAAAAAAAAAAAAAACTTACAGTAACTGCACAGTGCCAAGTTTTGCCGCAGCAAGCACCACTCAGATTTTCTTCAGAAAATGTACATATCTAGTTATTATTATTGTTGTTACATTAATAAACAATAATAACAAACTACTAACTAATGAACTAACTGAATAATAGATAACTAAATAAAAAGAATATTAAGATTTAAGAGATTATTTATTATTATTTTTATTATTATTAACCACTTGTAATGAAACAAACAGGTTTATTTAATATTACTTATGAATAAACTAAACAATAATACATATTAGAATAACTAGTTTAGACCTTAATTCATTTGTTGTGAATTAAGGTCTAAACTAGTTATTCTAATATTTCAAAATCTGTTTTTGCAGTGTCATAAATATATATGGCATATATATATATATATATATATATATA
This sequence comes from Labeo rohita, assembly GCF_022985175.1. NCBI lineage: Eukaryota > Metazoa > Chordata > Actinopteri > Cypriniformes > Cyprinidae > Labeo > Labeo rohita. The sequence continues at coordinate 14,133,422 of NC_066883.1, forward strand.
TATATATGTATGTATATATATAATATATAATATCATATATTTTGCTATATTTTGCACTTGCATCTCATGAGCTCCTAGCAATTCCATTAGGGATGCTCATTTCACTTAATATGCTTGTAGGCACGTGTGGTTGCACATGTCGACACTCCCTCGTGAGTTAACAAATATGTATACACCTCATTCTTCAACGTGGAAGTAAGCCTATGGGTGAGACTTCTGGTTCATTAGCCACTAGGGAGATAACGAGGAGATATAGGGAGATAAGGAGAAGAATTACAATGTGCAGTAAATTGTAAAACTCTTTGCACTACAAACCAGTCTGTTCATAACCAAGATAATATGTTCAAATAATATGGTAAGACGCACAAATTTGCAATTTTCAGCAGCAAAACAAGCTGTTTTGTACAGCAAAAATAGCTGGACGAAGAAGAGAGACCCAATTTATGAATTTCCGTGCCTGCTCTATAAGGTGGATAGAATACATATACTTTTAAAACCTTTTAAACCATTTAAATGATAGTACTAATCATTCAAAATTCTTACTTTCGGTTAACGGTTAAACGGTCAACAATAAGTATCCCTAAATTCAATCAAAGTCTGGTTCATCAACATATGTCTGTGTAGTTTGTATAGCCTACATTCATTTAGTTAACACAAGCAATGATGTGCTGTGTTGAAGCCTGCAACGGTCACAAGGAACTGATACATCTAGGAAACATGAGTCATGGAAGGAAAAATGTTTTTATTATTAACATCAAAGATTTGTTCATAAACAAAATCTTTCATAACCCCAACAAGTTCACCCGGTTTGAAAACCGCAGTACGTCATTCATCATTCACGATGTAAAAACAGAAGAACTCAGTACTGAATTGTCTTACCTGACGCACATAAAGTGAAGCTTTGTAAATAGAACTAATACAGGGTGTAAACATTACTTAAACGAGTAATGTTTTTTAAAGTCACATTGCTCTTTTATTCTTCAGGGAGGGTAAGAAGACTCTGAGCAGATGGAAGGTGGTCTCTGGAAACACGTATCTGGGCTCTGCTGGAGCTTCTTCTGTGGACAAGATCATCGTCAATAGAGATTACATCTCAGGACGCAACGATTATGACATTGCCATGATTCGACTCCAGTCTCCCATCACTGTGGGAGGTACATCAGATACAAATACACACACAACACGCACTGTTTGACATCAGAAATTCAAGATGACTAAATATGATCCGAGTCAAAACCCGGAAATTTTGAGTTACTTTCTTTTAAACTTAACACAGCAGCAATACTATAATTATGAATAAAATATATAATAATTATGAAAAAACAATATTAATCAATATCAATATTAAAATTTCATAACAATGTTGTTTATTTATTATATTTTTAAATATCATGAGTATGAAATAACAATTGTTTATTACTAAAACTAATTACAGGTTTGTTGAATATTATTTTATTATTAGCTCTAGTAGAGCTAATAATATGTCTAAATTATTTATATGGAATTCTATATTTTAACACATGATGCATACATTTTGTAATTATAATTTCATAAATTATTAACATATATTGAAAGAGTTAAGTAATATAAAATATTTTAATTAATTACATAGTTTTTGTATGTGCTAAATGGTTAATTAATATTATAATTTTGAGATAAACTGAGATAAAATATAATTATTTAGACAAAATGCTATTTTTTTTTTTTTTTTTTTTTTTTACATCAGTGCATCCGTTCAATCCTTCAAGGTCAGTTTTGTGTGTTTTCTTTTGAAAAATGGTACTAATGTCATTATTATTTTCATTTTAATCACTTTCAGAATCCCGTAGACCAGCATGTCTTCCGCCTCAAGATCTTGGACTTAAAAATGGAGACAACGTAGTTGTGACCGGCTGGGGTCATCTGACAGAAAAAGGTTCGTGGCTTTTTTTAGTTTCCCGCTCTTTAACAGAATCCTTATTATTCAAATTTAGTTTCTATTAAAAACCTTCTATTCAAAATCTATTAATACCTCAAACCTTACTATTATCTGGGTGTTTTCCTGCAGGAAACTTGTCTCCAAAGTTACAGAAGGCTCAGATCCCTCTGATAGACAGAGACCAGTGCTCAAGTCCCGCAGTGTACGGCTCTTCTGTCACTCCCAGGATGATCTGCGCAGGTTATCTGACCGGAGGAGTGGACGCGTGCCAAGTATGTTTAATGGTTTTCTGTGTACTGTTAGTTTAAACAAGTGCAGTGTTCTTAGAATAACCTTTTGTATTTTTCTCTCTCTAAAGGGTGATAGCGGCGGTCCTTTGGTATATTCATTTAACCGCTGGATGTTGGTGGGTGTTGTGAGTTGGGGTGTGGGTTGTGCCAGAGAAGGTCGTCCCGGTGTTTACACCAATATGGACCAGATGCTTGACTGGGTCCATTCAGTCATGAAGGTATGAGCATATTGTTCCAAAATCACATATTCAAATCCTGTTTTACGACCGCTAAAAGGCATGTTCTGTATAGTTTGAATATGTGCGGAAGCTTGTTTCTGACACAGAATAATTATTTCACAATTTTGACTTTCAAATTGTAAGATACAAGCTCAAAATTGAGAGATATAAACTTACAATTCTTAGAAAAATGTCAAAATTGTGAGAGATATTTTCACCTCTTTCTTGCAATTCCGAGCGCAATTCGGATTTTACATCACAATTCTGACCACTTTTTTCCCACAATTGTGATATGACACATATGAGATATGAACTCAGAATTGCACATTTCTGTAAAAAAAAGTCAGTATTGTGAGATATAAACTCACAACTGTGAGATAAAAAGTCAGAATTGTGAGATAAGTCGCAATCGCCTTTTTATTTTGTTGTTGTCGATTCAAGAAAAAAAATCATAATTCTGGGTTTATATCTCACAATTTTATGTTTATATCTCACAGTTGTGACTTTTTTTTTCTCAGAATGGCGAGTTAATATCTTGTAATTCAGACTTTTTTCTCCAAATTGCAAAAAAAAAGGTCATAATTCTGGGTTAATATTTCACAAATCTAAGTTCATATCTCACAAAGGTGACTTTTTTCTCTGAACTGTGAGTTTATATCTCACAATAGTGAGTTTATACCTTCTGATTCAGACTTTTTTTCTCAGAATTATGAGAAAAAGTCTGAATTGCATGATATAAATTCAGAATTGCAAGAAAAAGTCATAATTCTAGGTTTATATCTCACAAACGTAAGTTTATGTTCCACAGTTGTGACTTTCCTCCAAATTTGGGGTTTATATCACACAATATTGAGTTTATATCTTGCAATTCAGACTTTTTTCTCTGAATCGCTGGGAAAAAAAGTAATAATTTTGGGTTCTCTATCAGGGTTGGGGCCATTCATGAATTGAATTGAGAATGAATGGTAAATTCCAATTCACTTCCTGGAATGGAATTGGAATTGCATGCAGCTGACAGGAAATGGAATTCGGAATTGAATTGGAATGTCAGGAAACAGAATTGAAATCAAATAAATTCCACTACATTCCACTTGAGATATTTAGGCCTGAGAGATGCAATCTTAGCGATGCCAAATTTCAGGACATTATGATAATTCGATGCAATAAAAAGTGAATGAAATACATGAATGAACATGACTCTTTTTTTTTTTGAGTTGAGACATATATTATGTGGTAATCGTATATTGAATGTATAGTACATCCAGAAACTTGTACAGTTCTAATTTTTATTTACTTGCATTTGATCAACTCTGTTTCATACATTACTTGGTATTTGTAAAGCATCATAAATAAAGTTCAAATGTATGTCTCTAAATGCAATCACAAATAAATGCTCAGAAACAGCAGTAAACGGAATTCAGTGGAATTTCCCTGAATTGAATTCCACTTCCTGTAATTCCAATTCAATTCCAACTCTGTTTCCTGTAATTGTTGTTGAATTCCAATTCCAATTCCATTTCCTTCTTTGAATTGGAATTGTTGAGTTCATTCCTGAATTGACCCCAACCCTGGTTTATATCCCACAGTTGTGTTTATGAACTTTTTTTTTCTTGCAATATTGAGTTTATATCTTACAATTCAGACTTTTTCCTTTGAATTGTGAGAATAAAGTCATAATTCTGGGTTTATATCTCACAGTTGTGACTTTTTTCTCAGAATTGTGAGTCTATTTGTCATAATTCTAAATTTATATCTTTTTTTTTTTTTTTTTCTCAGAAGTGAGATATGAATTCAAAATTGCAAAGAAAAAAGTCACATTTCTGGGTTTATATCTCACAATTCCGAGTTTATATCTTGCAGTTGTGACTTTCTTCTCAGATTTGAGATATAAACTCAGAATTGCAAGAAAAAAGTCATAGTTTTGGATTTATATCTCAGAATTGTGAATAAGAATAGTGAGATTAAATGCTGTAATTATCTTTTTTATTTTTTTATTCTGTGGCAGAGCAGAATTATGAGATATAACCTCGGAATTGCAAGAAAAAAGTAATAATTCTGGGTTTATATGTCACAATTTTATGTTTATATCAAAGATTATTTATTTATTATTATTATTATTATTATTATTCTGTGGTAGAAACTGGCTTCCATAACAATGGGTAGTATAAATATAAATATATGAATATACTACATCTGACAAATCATTTTTTTAATTCTATGAATTCGGACATACTGCTCTTTTCGTGTAATGTTTAGTATGGAAGTAGGTATATTCGGCTGCAGCATTTGTCTGTGTACACCTGCTAAATGTAATTAAATGGAATACTCATGCTTGTTTGTCATCTTTAGGAGTACCAGTGAGTCTGGGATGGAGAGAAACAGCAAACCCACAGCACAGATTCACAGAGATCTACAGTCCTCAAAAAGAAAACATGAATTTATACACAGATTTGTGGAGTAACCACTGTGGGACTTTTTGGTCTGCATGCTCAGGGTCTAAAAGGTGCCATGAGAAAGGTGCCATGAGATTTTTGCACACTGAAATATATCATGTATGTATATAATGAGAACACATATGTTGTATTTTGTGGATCTACCACTTATTTGGGACGTATCAATGCAATCTTAAAGGAACAGTTCGCCCTAAAAATGACAATTCTGTCATCATTCACTCACCCTCATTGCTCCAAATCAGTATAACTTCTTTCTTCTGTGGAAAATGATAGAAGACGTTTCGAGGTCTGTTCAAGCTGCTCTCTTCCAAAGAACAAAACAGATTGGGAACAGAACTCTTAAAAAAAAGGTTCCAAAAACAACGCCATAGAAGAATTATTTATGGCTCCCTAAAGAACTTTTCAGCAAACATTTTAATAATCTCTAGAGCAGATCTCTAAAGAACCTTGAATAAAGGAAAGATTCCATGGTGTTAAAAGTTTTATGGAATCATAGATGCCAAATGAAGAACCTTTATTTTTAAGAGTTACAGGGTCAACCAGGTATCAAAATAGACAAAAAAATATAACTCAAAAAAAGTTCTCAAGTCTTCTTAAGACATAATGTAGCTTTCTGGAACTCACTTTAATTTAAAGTTGAAATCTTGCCATTTGATTTTAAAATATGGAGAAGACATTTCTTCCTTTGTTTTCAACTAAATAAAGGAGCATCATAATTTCACAAGGGTGAAAGAAAAAAAAAAAAAAAAAAAAAAATATATATATATATATATATATATATATATATATATTTATAATATATTTCTTGATGAACTGTCCCTTTAAATCAAAGTGACGTCAAATGCACTTTGAGACAACAGCCACAAGAGGGTGCTGTTTTTCTCTTTTTAATATCTCTGTACTTGTACTGTTGTCTGATATGGGGTGCCATGTTACAGTTTTGACTTACTCTGCCAAAATACTACTAAAATAGTACCTTTAAAAAGCTTAACAAATCTTAATGGACATATAATATTAAACATGGAATGACAAGTTATGGCGTCACTTAAAGAGGCCAACTCTTTTTATACAGACTGGGATTAAGTGCTCAAAAGAAACCTGTATTTAACTGACGCGTGTGTATGTGAATGTCACATATTTCCCTTTGTGGGTTAGTATTTAATTCTAAATGAGTCACATTTAGACTCATTAGGCTTTTGATATTTGTTCAGAAAAGATATTTAAACTGCACACAAAGCTAAAATACGTCATTCAGCTTATTTTCTTATGAATGCCTTTCAACTTGTTTAACTTATGAATGTTGGTTTTTGACGTATAGGGTGGATTCATGTAAATAGGGCTTTGTTGACAGTCGCCCATTTTACCATCCTACTTCTGAAAGTAAATGATATTTCTTTGTAAATATTGTACAGGTTTGTGTTTGTCATGTTCAGTTCATTATAATAAAGTGAAGTGTGGTAAACAAGTTTTTTCAATGACTCCACAACCACAACTAGTAATGTTTTTTGCAAACCTTTATTTCGGATAGTGATATATTCATTAGTTTATTAGTTTATTCTTTACAATCCAGAGAAATCTACTGAGGTGCATAGTTATGATAAGGGAATATGACAGATGTTGGTACAAAGGGAAGTTCAGAGACAAAAGCTGTACATACATGTTTTAAATGTTCTTTTTTTTTTTTTTTTTTTTTTTTTTACAGAGTACATGAAGTGTGTCTGTAAGCATTTAAAGTGCTCAGTCAGAGCGAATAATCACAAAACAAGTATTCAAATGCTTTCCATTCAGAACTTTTTGCCTATTATTTCCTTTATAAACGTACTGAAGAGGGAGTTTAAATGAAAGGAGCGTTCTCCTGGGTGGACTGATGGGTGGTACAGCAGGGCTTGTGATTAAGTAGCTTTGATAGTTGTATATTTAGGCTGTTGTCTTGGTGTACGTATACGAATAAAATCTCTTAAATTTGTCTAGACTATGTAGTGCACAAAGAACGCTTTGTGCCAGTAAAATATAAACTTTAAAACTCTACATTTGTCCTTATATAGGTACAATGGCTAGGTTTGGATTAGCATGCTAGCATACTAGTAGTACTATTGTGATTTTCAACATTTATGGAATTCCTACTACATTTGCTTACATGTTCGATATATAGCATGTGTTGATATTGTTAAAAATGAACTTTTTTATTACTATTAAAATGTTTTAGGTAATTGAAATAAAGCTGAAATAAAATAAAGAGTAAATATTAGCAAAAAAAAAAAAAAATAGAAATGTAACTGAAACTAGTTAAAGCTGAAAGACAAAAATTACCTAAATTGAAATAAAATAAAGCTTTAATTTATATAATTGATATATAATTTATATTTAATATATATATAGACTTGGCAACACTGATGAAAACTGAACGTAAAATGCAGATAAAAGCTGATTCAAAATTGTAATAAATACAAGAATTGTACAAAGTAATACTAAAATTCCGCTGTATTACTGCAGACTTGGCAACACTGATGAAAACGGAACGTAAAATGCGGATAAAAGCTAACTCAAAATTGTACTAAATACAAGAATTGTACATAAGTAATACTAAAATACCAATGTATACTGCAGCGCACATGGCGTAGAATGTGGTATCCCACAATGCAATGCACCCAGTATATATTAACAGGGTTGCCAGGTCTACAAAACAAAACCACCCTATTTGACCCCAATCAAAACTAGCCAAAATGTGTTTTTCCCTTTGTTAAAGGTCGCTTTGAGATTGCTTTAACCTGCGGCAACAGTGTAAAAGTAGCCAAATTCCGCTGTAAATTCTGCAGAATCAAAACTAGCCAAAATGTGTTTTTCCCTTTGTTAAAGGTCACTTTGAGATCGCTTTTACCTGTGGCAACAGTGTAAAAGTAGCCCAATTCTGCTGTAAACTGCAGACCTGGTAACACTGATGAAAACTGAAAGTAAAATGCTGTTAAAAATAATTCAAAATTGTATTAAATACTATAATAGTACATAAGTAATACTTAAATACCACTGTACACATGGCGTAGAATCTGTATCCCACAATGCAATGCACCCTACATGACTTTGCATTACCAGTGGGATTTTTACACAAAATTAGATTAATAAAAATGAAAAAAAAATGGATTCCATTTACTGAATTAAATGTAAGCCGTAATTACGTCATGTTACAACAGTGACGCATAAATGCATACTGTTCTGCATACTATTTTAAAAACGCAGACAGTATTCAACATATACTGTGTCGTATGCAGTAGCCAGTATACTAATTTGCCATTTCAAACATAGCCAGTGTGACTGGAATCCTTGATTATTTAAAAATCTTGGAAGTCTTAAAATCCACTAGAGGGAGACAGAGCGTCTTGGAATGTGTTGGAGCACATAGCAGTCCTCACACTCTCTTGGCTTGGCAGTGAGAGTGAGTCACCCAGGCAGTGAAATCCAGTTGTTTTGAAATCCATTACTTTACAAAAGGTCAATCTGTTCCTGAATGGGATCAGATCATCAGATCAGAGAGAGCCGAACTCTCAAATGAACATAGTACAAGAATTTTTAAAAGAGTGCAAGTGGTTTCGGACATCCTGTGTAAGTACAAATTCTCACTGCAAAAAAAAAAAAAAAAAAAAAAAAAAAAAAAAAAAAAAAAAAAAAAAAAAGAGAGAGAGAGGAAAAAATGTGCATATAAAGCACATTTTATGTCATATCTCATATTTTCTTTCTACCAAGATCAAGCAGCCTGCCTGAAAATGCAGCTGTAGATATTTACCTTAAATTAGTAGTTGTAAGTATGTAACATGCATCGAAGTAGGTTGAATTTATACAGCCTTCCAGTGTAAAGAATGTAATAAGTACGTAACATGTTGGCCTGTTTAGATGATCTAGCTTTTTTATGATAGAAATCAGACATATCCCTTCAGTTTTCCCTGCTATAACCCTTCAGGTCCAGAGAGAAACACAGCCTGACGTGTGCAGATTCATGGCTCAGTGCTGCACTCTTAGGATGCGGTTTTGCACTGCAACACTGCAGCTATGCAGTCTGGTTTCAGCGCAGCCGCTTGTCTGCCCAGACATTACTAACTGAGCCCAGAGCCAACAGTTCCAGCAGACATAAGCAATCAGAACAAGATATCAATGTCTTTATACAGCTACGCACTATACCAGTGGTTCTCAACTGGCTGCATGACAAAAAAAACATGGACGGAATGAAAAATGCTGCTAACTGCATTATTATATCAAAATAGCCATATAATCATGCAATGAATGCTATGGCATGTCAGCATTTCTATATGCTAGAAGCTAGTCAGTTAAAAGAATAGTTCACTCAAAAATGACAATTCTGTTAATTGCTCACCCTCATGTCGTTCCAAACCCATAAGACCTTTGTTCATCTTCTGAACACAAATTAAGATATTTTTGATGAATTGCAAATGCTTTCTGACGTAGAAAAGCAACACAACTACAACATTCAAGGCCCAGAAAGGTAGTAAGGATCAGTGTTGGGAGAAACGCATTACAGGTAATGCAAGTTATGTAATCAGATTACTTTTTCAAGTAACTAGTAAAGTAATGCATTACTTTCATACAAGGAAATATGTTAGTTTTTCAAATGAGTAACGGCAGTTACTTTGTTTCCCCTTTTATTCACTGAGATCCTGTTTCATGCTGTGAGAAACTGGAGGGATTTTAGTCTGAAATTCTCGTCCGAAATTTTCACGTTAAAAAATAAGATCTCATGCTGTATCAATCACGTTTACATAAAACTTTCTTCCATCATAAAAAAAAAAAAAAAAATCAGATCGGGTTCAATTTTCTAATTTTTTGCATCTGTAGCAAGCATTTTAAGAGGTGTTTTGACACCTTGATGTTCTATGTGTGACCAATTTTGACGAATCAAAAACAAACACGTACAAAAATTTGGACTCAGTGTTCAAGGACCTTAAGTCTTCCAGAGACTCTTCCTTCAGTCTGCTTATTCGTTTCAATTTTAGGGCCTTTACAGTTGCCAAAAATATAACTTTTGGGATTTTTTTATTATTAAAAAACAAAACTAAACAAAACAAATAAGCAATATATATTGCAAAAGTAACAATGCATCAATAACGCAATACTGTAATGCATTACTTTTAAAAGTAACTTACAACACTGGTAAGGACATGGTTAAAATAGTCCATTTGACATCAGTGGTACAACCGTAATTTTAAGAAGTTACGAGAAAACTTTTTATGTGCAAAGAAAACAAAAATTACGACTTTATTCATCATGTCCTTACTACCTTTCGGGGCCTTGGACGTGTTAGTTGCGTGGCTGTCTACGCAGGGTCAAAAAGCTCTCAAATTTAATCAAAAATATCTTAATTTTTGATCTGAAGATGAACGAAGGTCTTACAAGTTTGGAACGACATGAGGGTGAGTAATCAATTACAGAATTTATATTTTTTGCATGAACTATCCCTTTAAATGCTATATTTCGAGTTTCCAATTCATGGAAATATTACGAAATTTAAGCAAAACCAGTTGAGAACCACCACACTATTTCATTTTCATTAAACATCTGATTCAAAAAGCAAAATATTTAGGAAAAAAAATACATATGCAAAGCAGGAATTAGCTTAACAGCATAATAGCTAAAAATAGCTAAATAAAAAAAAAGAAGCTGTAATAAAAGTTCAAGTTGCCCATTTGCATACAACAGTCCATTTTCGAGAGCCTAGGCACTCATGTATACTTTTTTTTTTTTTTTTTTTTTTTTACATTTTCCTTTCTTTTTTTTTTTTTTACAGTATTGCTGATCTACGTAATCTCCTTGTTTATGTGATCGTTTAATCATAAACACACTAGCTGCAAATGACAAAAGGCAACAAGCTGTAAGAAGCAACATGTTAAAACATTCCGCCGTAAATGAACCAAAGAGGCCGTGTGAACAGCTCGACAACAGTTAGGACACTCAACGCTGACCACATTACTGTACAGTGCATCTGACAGACAGAGCGGCACCAAACCCTTTCTCCAAAGCACGGCTGATTTTAACACACACGTATGGACGCAGTTTAAAGGAATTAACTGAAAACTTTAACAAACACTTGAATTTCAAGCTAGGATTTCATACCGCTCTGTCAAAAGCATCCCAAACAGTTGAGATTGCCGAAGCCCCTGATTTCTAAAAAAGAGAGTCAAGTGATTTGGAAGACTGCTAATATGTGCACATATAAGAGATCTAGCCATTCAAATGATTCCTGTTCCTCTATTCTTAATATTGGCACTGAAGCTATTCAACTACATATTCAAATCTTGCCTAAATACAGTATACAATGAGCATTCAATGCACTTTTACGTATATCTTTATGAATAAAGTGCCCAGAAACGACCCCTCTGAACTCTGCCATAACTACAACCACTGCGTACATTCATCTTTGGGTTATGGCGGAAGACTAGTGAGGGTTTCATTGCATTTTTTTTGCGGCGTAATCGCAAAGTGACATTCATCGCATGTTATGAATTCGTCGATACGTAAACCAGATATGGATATGAACAAGCATTATGCATTTATGAGGTTTCCAATACAAAAGGAAAGAAGGAAGACAAACGGAACAAGATGGCAGCAACAGTAAATCATCCACCTTTCCACTAGCAGTTCTGTTTTGGCACTTGAATTTTAAATAACCATTGGGAAATTTGGAAAAGTTGGCTTTTTTGGATAAACAGAGTTCGCCTTGCAGCTCCAGAACGTCTAACAAACAATCCTACAAGTATTTTCTACCATTTGTGTGTTTACTTGAATTAGCATCAAGATAATCTGATCTTTATGGAAGGTTTATGCTAACACTAGTTACATGTGAGCTGTAATTTGCCCTTGAGAGGCATTGTGAGGTATTACTATTCTTTGTATTTTGTCACAGAAGTCTTGTGTCTTTGTACGATGATATGAACAGTATTAGCATAGCATCTGTGAGGATTGGTGCAGCTGAGCGCACTTAAGTTGCTAGCTTGCTAGTTCGGATGCCAAATGTCAATATAAGCAGTTAGCAACAATGACGGTTTCGTGTCCTGTGAAGTTTGGATGTTATGATAAGCTTTACCAGTCAACTACAGTGGCCCTTCATGCCTGTATTTCAGATACGTACAAGATAGCAAGGGTGACATTGTTTACGACAAGCACAGATCGATCAGTCATGTGCGAAAAGACAGGAAAACACGATTCGGAGAAATGGATACATAGTACACTAGATGTACTGTATAAAATCGTTCACATGCATTAAGAAAAGTTATTGGTTATTTTTGTCGAAAGCAGCATCAGGAGATCATTCATTTTCTACAGGGAGTTGGTTTCTGGGGATTGTCTTTATATTTTAATGTGTTTATTTTCTAGGGATTTTTTTTTCGTCTTTTTTTGCTTTTTTTTCATGTGAGCGTTGTTTAATTAATTTAATTATATAGCATTTGAAGGCTCCCAGGAAGCATGTGGAGCTTGAAGCGTTTACAGGCACCTGTGTTTTATCTAAAGCAGAATAAAAACTGAAAAAGAAATAAGTAGAATAAATCGTGCTGGGCTGGAAGCTGGATATACACCCCTTATCTGCATCTCTGATTTGTTTTTTTTCCTTTTAAACAACGCTTTTAGGCATGAAAAATACTCTACACAACCTTATTTTCACACACAAAATGTGTTAGAAGTATGCGTTGGATTATCAGCATTGCCACAAGGGGCGCTATTACGTAGAGTGTGTTTCTGGCCTTCGGGTGCACTCGCATCCTGCTCTTTATGACCTCAAAATCACTTGTAAAATTAGTGGGAGTGGTTAGTAATCAGACTCGGTTAGCTGCTTGAATTGGTGGTAAACATATTCCAATTTGAAGAGGCACCCGTGGTTTTTATGTGTAAATTGTTTAGTCTTTTGTTTTGTTACTGACTTGTCAGCTTGTGAGAGATTCCACCTCAGGATCATTTGGAATGCAGTGTGAAGATGTATAAAGTTGCACTGGAAGTTTATCGCAAACATATTGTTATGTGGGTCTTGTGCTGTCAAGCATTGAAAGAATATGGCAGTTCGTGAAGAAGGCAGTGTGTGTGTGCTGTGTCTCACAGACAAGAACAGAATGCAAGCACACCAAAGCATCTTCCATCATCTGCTTTGCAATTTTTTTTTTATGCCGTTTCAGTCCAGAAATGGGGTTTTTGATCCAGCCTGCAGCACTTTGTATTTTTCCTCAAGCACAATCTAAAATATATATTTCCACATATTTATATGTAGCATTTTTTCTCATGAGATAAAGAGAATAAAACTGTCCATTGTTATGACTTTCTTTCATTCTGTTATGATTACGTATGCATGTATACATATGCGCAAATATGTACACACACATGCTCTTTTCATGCCTTTGGTGTCGGTTTGCTGTCTGCTTTGGATCCCGGTAGGCCGTTTTCTGTATTGTCATTCCCTGAAGAGCTCACAAGGCACTCTTTACTATAAGAAAGAGGAAAAAAGAAAAAAAAAATATATATGTATATTAATATAATATACATTCTTGTGTCTAATGTAGCTTATGTTACGATGATTTGGACAGAGGATATAGGGAAATTTGTCCTGGGAGGGATGACCCCTATCACCATTACCCAGAATGCCTTGTTATTGACATTTACTCAAATGACAGAATGATATTTATTGACATTTGCTCTGGTCCCACTGGGGTTTTTATAACAGTCACCATGTCAAAGTCACCAGACAAGCATTGGACCCTAGTGGGTGACTTCTGTTAGTGTGCAGCACACATGCCACAGTTTACAGAGATCAGAACAGAGGATGACTCTGCATATTTCTCTCTGGCGTTGCAAACCACTGCCCATTATAAACGAAAATGTGCTATCTATCTGTCTGTTGGTTGTGTCGGTCAGTCAGTCTGTAGTGTCCGGTCGCACCTAGTCTATCTATCTATCTATCTATCTATCTATCTATCTATCTATCTATCTATCTATCTATCTATCTATCTGTCTGTCTGTCTGTCTGTCTGTCTATCAATCTGTCTGTCTAGCTGCCTATCTATCTATCTATCTATCTGTCTACCAGTCTGTCTGTCTATCTATGTATCGATCTATCCGTCTGTCCGCTATCAATTGGTTTATCTATCTACCTTTAAAACGGTCATGTTTCTAACAGTCCAAGTATATCATCTATACTTAACTATCCATCCATCTGTCCATCTGCCGCTGTCTATCTATCTATCTATCTATCTATCTATCTATCTATCTATCTATCTATCTATGTCTGTCTGTCCATCCATCTGTTTATCTATCTGACTGTCTGTCTATCTATATATCTATCTGTCTGTCTGACTATCTATCTACCTGTCTGTCTGTTTATGTATCGATCTGTCCACCTGTCCATTATCAATTGGTTTATCTATCAAACGGTCATGTTTCTAACAGTCCAAGTATATCATCTATACTTAACTATCCATCCATCTGTCCATCCGCCACTGTCTATCTATCTATCTATCTATCTATCTATCTATCTATCTATCTATCTATCTATCTATCTATCTATGTCTGTCTGTCTATCCATCTATTTATCTATCTGACTGTCTGTCTGTCTATCTATCTATTTGTCTGTCTGACTATCTATCTACCTGTCTGTCTGTCTATGTATCGATCTGTCCACCTGTCCATTATCAATCGGTTTATCTATCAAACTGTCATGTCACTGTCAAACAGTCCAAGTATATCATCTGTACTTAACTATCCATCCATCCGCCGCTGTCTATCTATCTGTCTTTCTGTCTGTCCATCCATCTATTTATCTATATGTCTCTGTCAATCTATCTATCTATCTATCTATCTATCTATCTATCCGTCCGTCCATCCGCCACTGTCAATCTATCTATCTCTGTCTGTCTGTCCGTCCGTCCGTCCGTCTATCTATCTATCTATCTATCTATCTATCTATCTATCTATCTATCTATCTATCTATCTATCTATCCGTCCGTCTGCTGTCTATCAATTTGTCTCTGTTTATCTATGTATCTATCGGTCTGTCCATCCGATATCAATCAGTTTGTCCGTCTGTCTGTCTGTCTAACTGTCTATCTGTCTGTCCGTCCATCCATCCATCCATCAATCTGTCTGTCTGTTTATCTATCTATGTATCTATCTGTCTGTCCGTCCTTTATCAGTCAGTTTGTCTGTCTGTCTATCTATCTATCTATCTATCCATCCATCCATCCATCAAACTGTCATGTTTCTAACAGTCAGAGTATATCATCTATACTTAAATATGATTAGTCTAAAAAGGGCAGGTTAAAACAGATATATTCGGTTTTTGTCTAGCCATGAACAAATTTGAGAAATCTGATTACTGTAGAGTTTTGCCCAAGATAAAATTGACTTACTTCTTCTCCTGAACCTTGTTTAGAACGGCGAGGACTACAGCTTTCACCACCATAATGAGAATGATCAGACCTATGACCCCGCCGAGCACGGACACAATGATGATGGTCAGTGTGTTGTCCACCTCTTTCACTGTGAAGACAATAACAGGTTGAGATGATCTGAGTGGATATAACACGCAACCATAATGGGAAGAAACACACTATTGTTTACAAAACTTGAGGCCTGGAGAATGGAGACTCACATTCGTCCACCACATAAAGAGTAAAAATTGCGCTATGGTTGCGTTCCTTCTCCTTGGGGTTGCGGGCGAAGCAGATGTACTCTCCCTGGTCCTCGAAGGTGACGTTATGCAGTAAGATGGAAATGTTGTTCTGTTTGCTGGAGCCAACAAACTCTACCCGCTCATGATAGATTTTCACATTAGGTTCTACTCCTTCTGCTGGGATGATGGCCTCACAGAGCTGAGGGAAAGGACAGTATATGGACAATTAATCCACACCCTTTTTTTCCATGAAAATAAGTGTGCTTGAGAAACGGTTAAATGTCTCACCTTAACCAATGTCCCATTGTCCTTGAACTGCCAGTTGAAGTAAAGGTTTTTAATGCCGATGCAGCTGGTGTAAGTGCAGGGTAAGAGCACTGAACTTCCATTCATCACTTCTACAAAATGCACCTTCCCTGTATTCACCTCCAATGCCTGAGCGTACCATACTCCTGCGAGAAATGGAAGAGATGAGCACCAATTATCAAGACTGCAAATACTTTTTATCCTAACAAGAACAATAAACAGTGACTGAAAGACATCTGTATGGTTTATAATACACTTCTGGATATTTGTGTGTGTGTGTGTGCGTACAAAATCCAAAAAGTTCATATCACTACTATGTATTATAAAGCAGTTTGTCAACTGTATAATTTCCAAATACTCAGTATTCACAATACAGTGAGGAAGCAATACTCAAATATCCTGTGTAATGTTTTTTTTTTCTTCTATTCATCAAATAATAATAAAAAAAAAAGTATCACAGTTTCCACAAAATATTTTACAGTAGAGTCCATCACAGGAACAAATTACATTTCACAATATAATAAAATATAAACAGCTGTTTTGCATCATAATAATATTTCAAAATATTGCTGTTTTTTACTGTATTTCTGAGCAAATAAATGCAGCCTCTGTGAGACTCTCATTTATATTTATTTTATATAATTGTATTATTATTATTATTATTATTATTATTATTGTTTAATTTTTTATATTATATTATTACATTTGTTATACAATCATTTTTAATACTATTGTTTTTTTGTTTGTTTTTTTCAGATTCAGTTCTTTGTAATGCTTATAGTAAACACGGCTACAAATGAGTTTAAATCTCACGAGACTGATAAAGATAGAGAGAGCAGGCAGTCATTGTTTGCTTTGAACTTGTTGCATTGCTCATTGTCTTATCAACAGCTATTTTGTTTTTACAATGCTATTTGCTATGTTGTATTTACAAAATAACTGACATAAACATTCTAAAACTGGACTGGAGTGTGTGACCAGTCTATTTTGCAGACACTGAAAAACCAAAATGAGATTCCTGGAGACATAAAGCGAGAAAAGTGATGATTTATGACAGACACAAGAGTATTTATGGCAAGCCCCTTTTACAATTAATGTTTAAAACAAGCTCGTAGATCATCTATTGTCATGCTACTAGTACTTATTTTTTAGATACTAGTAGCTATTCCATTAGGTGCTAGTACTTATGCGTTAGATACTAGTGCTTATTCTTTAAGTACTAGTACAGTTTTAAAAGTTAAAAGCACTTATTCATTAAATACTAGTTCTTATAAGATACTAGTACTTTTTCCATTAGATACTAGGCTACCTATTAAATGGTCAAAAGTACTTCTAGATACTAGTACTTATTTTTAGAAACTAGTACTTATTCATTAGATACCAGTAACTATTAAACAGATACTAGTACTTATTTCAGTAGTAACTAGTCACTATTCTATTGTTACTCATAACACATTTATATTTTTTTGCCATTGATATCTATGGGAATTGGTCACTCAGATATCAACTCTTCAGTTTTGACTAGTATGTATTCCAACTGTGACTAGTACATATTTTTAAATACTAGTAGTTATACATTTGACACTAGAACCTATTATTAGATACAGTACTTAACATTATATATTAGTATTTATTAATTTACTAGTATTTATTCATTAGATACTAGTAGGCTTCCTATTAAATGGACACTAGTACTTTCAGACTAGTATTATCATTAGATACTCATGCTTATTCATCACATATTAATACTTATTATTAAGAACTAGTACTTATACATCAGCTACTAAATTGATACTAGTCCTTATTTCAATTTATTCCATTGTTACCAGTAACACATTTATTTTTTTTAGATACAGTACTTAATATTAGATACTAGTACTTATTCATTAAATATTCATACATTTTAAATATATGCTAGCACTTATTAATTAGATGCTAGTATTTATTCATGACATACTAGTTTTTTAATTTAATAGATAGTAGATTCATTAAATAGTCATACCTGTGAAATAGATACTAGTATATTCATTAGATACTAGTACTTATTGATTAGCTACTAGTACTTTTTAAACAGAGCTACTAGTAACAACCACAGTACCCCTTAACACAGGAGACTCTGCCTTTTGGAGACGATAATTCCTTAAAATAAACCAGTGATGGGCTTATTATTGCTGAAACTACTTGTACATTAACTGTTTTCGGCCCCATTTCTTAAGGGACCGGTGTCTCTAATATAGCAAATTCATCTACTGACACCTAGTGGTGAATTATATTTACAATACTAATGAATTAACTATGACATCAAAGAAACATGAGAACCATTAACCATGAATAAAATAATAATACTAATAATTAATTCATATCGTAGTAGTAGAATATGACAAAAAGAGCCATTCATTATGACATGCAGAGTTGTTATCTGACCCCAGCTCTGGCATTTTCAGCATGAGAACCATTGCGGGAAGGACTACTTATAAATGCATCCATCACAGTCATATTCACACAAGTAGATTTATTATAACTGAAATGTTAACAATAAAGTGTAATGGTATGAAACTAGATAATGTTTGACTACAAATTGATGTTTGTTTGGTTTTATAGTCAGATAGACAGAATAAAAAAAATGTTTCCAACATGTTTTAACAGTACATATCATGTTTTGGCATTTTGATAATACAATAATAGCTAGGCATTGTTAGCATATTTTAACACATTGCTATTGCTATGTGTTTATAGTATGTTTTATTACATTATTAGCATGTTTATAAAATGTTTCTAGAATTCTAGATCATATAGTTTCAAGATGTTTGATAACGTTCATAGCATTTTTGCTAACGTGTTCATTAACACATTGCTAGCATGTTTCACCATGTTACTAGCATGTTTCTAGCATTTTTAACATTTTTGGAATGTTATATGCACGTCTTAGAATGCAGTCAAAATATTGCAAACATGTTTCAACATGGTTTATAGCATGTTGTAGCAGATTTTTGGCATGTTGTCTTAAGGTACAGTCATATTTTTGGCAAAATAAGTACTAGTGGCATGCAAAAGGATACTAATATATTTTAAATATTAAAGTTAAATCAGCTTGCCATATGCTATTTGTATCTGAATGTGCTAATGTGCCAACATGAAGCATGACAGTTCACAAACTGGGTTCACATTCCCAAAATATGACAAAAAGAGCCATTCACTAAGACATTCAGAGTTGTTTTCTGACCCCAGCTTAGGCATTTGCAGCATGTGAGCCACTGCGGGAAGGACTATTTATAAATGCATCCATCACAGTATTTCATTTCACAGTGTATCTGATCATGTGATCATACAGCAAGATGTTCTGTGATGTTCTTAGTTTTCGTAAGTGTAGCTGACTTGAAATTTCATCAGTTTTCTGTGATGCAGCATGCTAGAATTTCTCTTAAACGTTTCTGAAATCTTTTGTAATTATGTACAGAAATTTTGAGACACAGTCAATCTTAAGGTGGCGGGTTAAGATCAAATAGCCTTGAACAGCACTATAGATGACACTGGTTGTTAAAAACCAGGGTTCAGGCAGGGAAGATAACAGCCTCTTCACCAAGGTCATACAGTATGCCTGCCTGATATCTGCTGCATTCTGGCTATTGATCCCTGTAGCTTCTTTCATAGATGGAAGACCATTATGGTGCACTTATTCATCGATGAGGCCACTCTAAAGCTCAGAGAGTTAATTTCTAAACCTGTCATCACACTGACATCCACACATCCTGCACACATAAGTGATGCACAAAAGACGCTGTCAGATAGACAACTGACATGATCATTCTCCTCTCCTTTTCTCTCCTATTTAAAGACGTTTTCTTTCAGTTTTTGTGGTCATTTCCTGACCTTTGGTCAACTTTATGTTCTAATCTCCTTTAAAAGGGTCCCAGATAGTACATGTTCATCTGCAAGATGTCTGTTAAAGATCACGTGGTCTGGAAAACATCTGCTGTGTACAAACATCTGATAGACGTCTGTAAGATGTCAGTTTTATATACATTCTAAATCATAACCATCTTAAAGACATCCAATAGATGTCTATTAGACATCTGATAAGAAATGTCCTATAGACGCATTTCAGATGAGCAAACACTCTAAAAATATGTCTTGCAAATGTAAATGCAGACATCAAATAGATGTCTCTGTTATGTATTTGTGCTATCAGGGGTTATTGTATTTTTAGATGATGAAAAGCAGCATGAGTACGGCTGGTGTTCTGTAGCTAACTATTTTTATTTTATGTTATTATTTTTTCTTTATTAATTGCTATTCATATTAGTCATTCATATGAATATAGTCAGATTCATACAAGTAGATTTATTACAACTGAAATGTTAACAATAAAGTGTAATTCTATTAAACTAGATAATGTTTGATTACAAATTGATGTTTGTTTGGTTTTACAGTCAGATACAGTCAGTACAGACAGAATATACAATCACAAAGACCAGAAAAGCAATTAAAAAAAAAAAAAAATTCCAGCACATTTTACAACAGCATGTTTATACCATGTTGTGCTATCATGTTTCCAACATGTTTTAACAGTACATATCATGTTTTGGCATTTTGGTAATATAATAGGCATTGTTAGCATATTTAACACATTGCTAAAATGTTTATAGTATGTTTTATTACATTATTAGCGTGTTTATAAAATGTTTCTAGAATTCTAGATTTTAGTTGCTAGCATGTTTTAACATGTTGCTAGCATGTTTCCAGCATTTTAACACATTTTGTTGTTCACATGTTTTAAAATCCAGTCACATTTTGGCAAAATTTTACATGTTTTTCATGTTGCAAACATGTTCTGCATGTTTCAACATGTTTGTAGTATTTTGAACATATTTTTGGCATGTTGTTTTGGATATTGTGCATATTTTGCATGTGTACATAGTTTGCATGTTTCAACATGTTGCCAACAAGTTTTTTGCATTTCTTTAGCACATTTTTGGAATGTTGTTTGCATGTTTTAAGATGCAGGCACATTTTTTTTTTTTGGCAAAATTGTGCATGTTGCTAACATGTTTCTAACATGTTTCTAGTATGTTTTATCTCATTTTGTGGCATATTGATGTCTTAAGACTCAGTCACATTTTTGGTGAATATTTGCATATGTTGCATTTTGCAAACATGTTTCAAAATGTTGCTAACATGTTTTTTGTATGCCTTAGCAAATTTTTTGGAATGTTGTTGACGTCTTAAGATGCAGTCACATTTTTGGCTAAATTGTTTAATGTTTTGCATGCTACGAACATGTTCTGCATGTTTCAATGTGTTTCTAGCATGTTTTAGCACATTTTTGGCATGTTGTTTGCGTGTCTTAAGGTACAAAGTTTGCATATGCTGCATTTTGCAAACATGTTTCTAACATGTTTTGCATGTTTCAACATGTTGCTAACATGTTTTTTGTATGCCTTAGAACATTTTTGGAATGTTGTTGATGTCTTAAGATGCAGTCACATTTTCTGCAAAATTCTGCATGTTATGCATGTTGCTAACATGTTTCTAACATGTTTTGTATGTTTCAACATATTTCTAGAAAGTTTTATCTTATTTTGTGGCATGTTGTTCACATGTCTTAAGATGCAATCACATTTTTGGTGAAATTTAGCATGTTTTAGCACATTTTTGGAATGCTGTTGACGTCTTTAAATGCAGTCACATTTTTGGCTATTTTTTTAATATTTTGCATGTTGCAAACATGTTCTGCATGTTTCAATATGTTTCTAGCATGTTTATCTTATGTTGTGGTATGTTGTTCACATGTCTTAAGATGCGATCAATCAATTTTGGCAAACTTTTGAATGTTGCTAACGTGTCGCATGTTTAATCATGTTGCTAACATGTTTTAGCACATTATTGTTTTATAATGCAGTCACATTTTTTGGCAAAAGTGTGCATTTTTTGCATGTTGTTAACATGTTCCTAACATGTTTTGCATGTTTCAACATGTTTCTAGCATGTTTATCTTATTTTGTGGCATGTTGTTCACATGTCTTAAGATTCAATCACATTTTTGGCGAACTTTTGCATGTTGATAACATGTTGCTAACATGTTTCTTGCATGGTTTAGCACATTTTTGGAATGTTGTTGACATGTCTTAAAATGCAGTCACATTTTCTGCAACATTTTGCATGTTTTGCATGTTGTTAACATGTTTAACATGTTACAACGTTGCTAGCATGTTTCTAGCATTTTTAACTAGGGTTGTCAAAAGTTGTCAAAAGTACTGACTTCGGTACCAGTTGGTACTGAAAATGTAAAAAATGTGACGATACCAGTATTTACCGCTAGCATTTGAGTGTTGTTGTGTGGATTCTTAAACACCTCTATTAGCAGATCCATCTATGAGCAGATCCGCTGATGGATCCGCTGTTACAAGTGGCTTTCAAATGCTCCTGTGTGCATCTATGCAAGTGCTCGGTGAAGAGTGTGAAGCAATGATAATTGTAATCACAGACATATATGACAAACGTGTTAACACAATGGTCAATCAGAGATGTTTAAAAAATTGCTCAACAGCGCTCAAATGCTAGCGGAAAATGCTGGTACAGAAGACAGTACTTTTTGACAACCCTATTTTTAACACATTTGTTTTTCACATGTCTTAATATGCAATCACTTTTTGGCAAACGTTGGCAAAATGTTTTGTATGATGCTAACATGTTTTTCTAACATATTTTGCATGTTTCAGCATGTTGCTAGCATGATTCTAGCAATGTTGTTCACGTGTCTTAAGATGCAGTCACATTTCTGGCAACATTTTGCAGATAAACAAAACCATTGTCTATTGTCTTTACTGCAGCTATTGTCAATACTGACACTGCACAAAGTCATTTTCAAACCAAGCAGCTTTTTGATAGTCATTGTGGTGAATCTGCATGTTCAACTTGAACCTGTTCTGAAATCTGTGTGGGGAAATTTTTCACCCACACAGAATTCCATACTGCATGAATTTCTAGCAAAATGGCTGGATGTCACCTTTGGAAATCCCTCAGACAATGGTAAATGACTGCAGCATCTTGCTGTGCATTGTTAGTATGCTGTTACTGTTAGACCAACATAATTAACACAACATAAATTATTAGGCCTATCATTTTTATTAGTGCAGAAAACGTGAAATTAAGTAAATATAGTTCAGGCTAGGCACCTATTACAGGAAAGTGTTTGCAAACACTGAGAAAGAGCAGAAAAAAGAGAAATGCAAGAGCATATATGTTTCTCTGCAATCCAGCAAATCGTTTTATTGCTTTTCATCACTCTGTTATAGAAAACAGTTAATGACTTAACAGCCCAGTGGTTTTGGTAATTAATCTAACAATAGCAATAATGGAACAAGTGCTGAACAAGACCTCTCATTGCTGTGGATACCGCACCTTCAGCAGTGTGAATCAGCTTGCATTTACACCTCAACAAAACTCTACCCACTCAATGGTGAGGAAGGAGAACAGATGTTATTATTGCTAAACCCCACAAGATGCAATGCAAGTTCCCGGGAAAGTACACCAAACTGTGCTGTTTCACTCTTTGCACATTTAACTCTAATAATTTGCAAAGAATACCAACGTTAGAAGCCTCAGGGAAAGAAATGATGACTAAATCAGCAGATTTCTTGTGTGTCCATCTTAAGACTTGGTGCATCTAATCTACAAGCTGTTTTAATTAAACTCTAACCTTTGTCTCCAGTCTCCGTTCCATTTCATCATTTTCACTGCCATTGTGTTTGGATAAATTCCTCAACTCAATTATTAATTCCTACGATGTTTTCATTCAGTCGCAGTGGAATTTAATTAAAAGCCAACCTCATTTTAGGAATACCGTACCTGAACCCCATCTCCCTCCCTCTCTATCTCTCTGTTGTTAAACAGTAAATTCTCGGTGGCCGGTGTTATTTATTGCCTTTGTCTGCTGGCAGTTGGCCACAGCTGTCCTTGGGGTGCTATTTCATTTATAGAGTGGATCGAGGCACCCTGTATATTCACTCTGACCATTTGGCGTGGGTGACATGCCATTCTATGTGCCATGATGGCATTATCAACACCAGTGCAGATTGAGAGAGTTCATGGTCACTCTGGGTGGATCTGTGATGCATTCATTTAAACATTGTACTAAAGTTGATTAATAATTCTGCATCCTCAAAATTAATTTATGACTTTTCACATCTCCAGGTCATGCCCCACATGTGTGTGCAGTTAAGGGCCGTTTATACCAAGGACAATATAATTTTTTTAGTAATTGTTCTAATTGTATGAGGATTTTCATCACTTTCAGAATGATATTTTTCCAGCTGGTGAATGATAAAACATTGACAGTTGAACAGAATCCAACAGACTTTAAGGAGCTTGAGCATTTAAGGTGGCAGAAGATGCCCAAATAAGAAAAACCCTTTACGAAAATTAGCCATGGTTTTAATATATTAAAAGTGTAGCAACCTTTTTTTTTTTTTTTTTTTTTTTTTTTTTGGCGCACTGATTATCATTTGTGTAACCATAGTTTTACCACAAATACATGGTTAAACTATGGTTGGTGTAAGAAGAACATAGTTAATTTGTGGTTATCATGGTTTAACTATAGTAACCATGTTTTTTTGGTTTTATTTGTAGTAAAACCATGGCTAATTTTCGTAAGGGAATTTGCTGTGTGTTGGTTTGAAGGCTAATACAGTATGTTATGGTAATCAAGATGTGAACGGGCCTTTAGTGTGTCAGTTCATTTTTCTAATGCG
This sequence comes from Labeo rohita, assembly GCF_022985175.1. Classification (NCBI taxonomy): domain Eukaryota; kingdom Metazoa; phylum Chordata; class Actinopteri; order Cypriniformes; family Cyprinidae; genus Labeo; species Labeo rohita. The sequence continues at coordinate 14,158,011 of NC_066883.1, forward strand.
TCCATTATAAATTCTACAATTCTATAATTTATTTTTGTATCATACTTGAAAAATTACTTATTTTGAATCCTGAATCGTTATTCGAATCGTAAAAATATTATTGATTTAAACGGCATTCCCTTACCCTAAAAAAATAATTAGTCGAGGTTCGGCAAAGTAGCACAACATTTGAAAATATATAAACATTAGATAGTTAAATATTAAAATTATGTACATGTGCGAATTAATGGAGGCAGCTCTGTTGTCTAAAACGCGCCAACTGTCATCACAAATAAAACGCGGTCAAGCCATTTGTACACATGCCAACTAATCGTGTGCTCACTGCTGAATTAAAACATTTTCATTGGGTGGAAACTTCAACGTCATTTTCTAAAAGGTAAGATACTACCATTTTACTGTTCAATTCGTTGTTTTAGGTGAGTGAAAACATGTAAATGGGCTTTAGTCAGTTAATACTGCTCTTTTTATTTGCATTTGTGGAAATGGAATGCTGATGCTATAAAACACAGGATAGGCCTACACAGGAATATTAGGACATTTTAAAATGACAATTTTCTTTTTTATGAAGTAAAACATGTAGTATGTTTATAGTTAGGCTTAACTTTCAATGTTTTATTGGCACATGGTACCATATTTGTTGTAAATTACGTTTAGTGTGACTTGTTTGTGAGTTGTTTTGTATTTTTACCTACAGCACAACATCCAAAACTTTTATTTCATGCTTAAGTATCTCTAAACTTCACCTTGCCTCTATAGGTCGCTTCTGTTCCCACAATTCCTCGCCTCAGAACTTGACCTACAAATGCACATTACAAAGCTTAATTCCCAAGAGAGAATGTTCACATTTACCTAGGGGGGAAAATGAAACGGATGGGAATGTGCAGGGAAAATAATATTATAATCAAAGCATTATATTCACTTAATTCTCTCTTTTGCCTTCTGACAGGGTGGGTTTGGGGTGACAGAAGGAGGTGAGAGATCTGGATGATCTTTGACTGTGGAACAGATGTCCCGTAGAGACCAACATGTGCTGCAGTGACAGTCAAGGTTGATACAAACTCACATGTTTCTAGGTATTACAGAAAACACAGTGTCTTTTCATAAAATGCCAAATAATGAAACAATTATTTTAAAAGCCAATACATTTAAATTTAAATGCAATGAAATGTACTGACCAGCCTCTCCCTTTAGTTGCAAAGCTGGATGCCAGTAAATAATTCATCATCTCAGCTCAAACCTTTTTCTTGCTGAGGGGACTATTTCAGCATGAGTTCACTTTTGCCCTCTGGTGAGGTCAGCACGTGGGAAACAGTGTGATTTTACCATTTAGATTTTCATGGCAGGTCTTTAAACCGTCTGGAATCCTGAGCGGTGGCTTTCCTCCATCCGCATCCATTTAAAAGTACCCCACATTCCCCAAAGCCATTACATCCTCTTTTCCTCTCCTGTCCAACTTTCCTTCTAACTCACTCCTTTCACTGCCCTTTGATCTCTCTCTTAATATCCATCTGCTTTCATGTTGTGCTTTTTCTGCACTGTAAAAGTCTATCTATCTATTTCTCTATCTATCTATCTATATAGTGTAAAATTACATGTACCTGATACAAGTTTTGCAGTCTTGCATTCATCTTCTCTTAAATGACTAATTTATTTATTTATTTATTTTCTCACACTTGCAGGCACTATCACCATTACTGCTGGTCTTTCTTCTTTCTAGCATACCTCCACACTCGTACTCCATCCTTTCTTCCTCTCTCTTTATCTCCATTCACCCCATTTCTTTCCATTGGCCCTAATTCCCCCTGAGAGACTCTGAGTGCAGTCTACAGGAAAAGAGGGAGGAGCTATGGCTTACAGTAATGCGTCAGCCTTTTTTCTCTTTTAATGTACTGACTGCAGCATTGTGCTGAGATGGGGAGCTCGTCGTTCTGATCATTTTACCACAAGCCACTTTGTCAAGTGGTTTCCATATTTATTGATGGATGACTTGCCGACAGATGGTCCAGTTGTTTAGGGGTCTTTTTTTTTTAAATGGATGGGAAGTCTGTTAGTTGTTGTGTAGTTGTGTAGATTCCCATAGCAAAGACAACTGACAAATGAGATGTCTTCTAGATTGTTCTTCTGATTCTGAGATTAATCTCCTTAAACCTCAGTAACCTCACGTCACACTAGTAATAATTTAAATAAAGCCAAAGTAAAATATAAATATTAGATAAAAAAAGAACGAAAAATAAGAAAGAAGAAGAAGAAGCAATTCTAGAGATGTACCGATTGCACTTTCCTTGGCTGATTCCGATTTTTCAGATTCTATGTATTTATTTATTTTTTTGTAAGTGTGACCTGCCGATAACAATTTTTGCTGATTACAGTTTTCAGTTTTCTAAGAACTGTAACTGACAATATTTACAAACAAAAATCTATAGAGGTGCCCAAACTCAGTCCTAGAGGAGCAGTGCCCTGCAGAATTCAGCTCCAACCCCAATTAGACACAACTGATCCAGCTAATCAAGCTCTTACTAGGCATACTAGAAACGTCCAGGCAGGTGTGTTGAGGCAAGTTGGAGCTAAACTCTGCAGGACAGCAGCCCTGTAAGGCTGAGTTTTGACACCCCTGATCTAATATTTACAAAAAAAGAAATGATTAAACATTGCAATTCCTTAAATGTAGACTAAGTTACAGATGCACTTAAACAACTCAATAAAGTGCTCTGTGACTGGAAAGAGGTAGAATAGCAATTAACTAAAACTGAGCTGCTATATATACCAAAACAGGTGTCATTTCCCACTATGTTTATAAATGGTCATTTTTGTCCATAACCTTATTAAATGTGTCATCTTTCACATCAAATTCTTTATTTCAATTAATTATTTCAATTAATTCATTTAGAATAATAAGGAACTGTAGAGTTGTTACCATTCAAATGAAAACACTAACAAACTCCATCTTTCCACTGCAGGAAACACAGAAGCTGCATCTGAAGTGGCATTTTTGGTAGGCTGATTCATTCAGAAACGTGGCAAGTGACTGTCTTTATGAATGGGCCACTGAATCATTGACTCACTCGATTCGTTCAAAAACATGAATTCATTCAGTAAAAAAATTCATTCACCGCTGTCTTGCTCGAAAACACAACAGATCTTCCGTAAAATTGAGCAAAACAGTCAATATTATGTCTAGTTCTTGATTACTGAACTACTATTACATATATATATATATTTAAATTAAGGCTGTCAGTAGATTACAATTTTTAATCAAATTAATTACATGATGTTTCGATTAATTAATCAAATTAATCACAAAATAAATTTGACTGAAAATACCCACAAAAGATTATTTAAAGGTGTTTTTGTGTTAAATGAGAAAGTATCAAGTAGAAATTACAAATTGTAGCTTTAGAAATAAATATTTTATTTGATTTAACATAAAATTAATTACACAAACTTTTAGGCTATAATGGTCTAACGTAAACTATGGAACATAAAAGAAGATAATTTGGGAAACCTCAGTATTTGTTCATACAATGAAAGTCATTGGTAACCAAAACAGCTTTGTTACCAACAGTCTTCAAAATTCTTTTACGTTTCACAAAAGAAAGTTTTGAAACAACATGAGGGTGAGTAAATGATGACAGAATTGTAATTTTTTGGGTCAACTATCCCTTTACTGTTTTAATTTTATTTATTTATTTTTTTTTTTAATGAAATGATACTCTAAATAAGAAACTAAATCATAAAGCAAATAGCGATAAATTCCTTTATGATTCGTTTAAACATCTGATTTATTCAGGAAAGAAGCAAATGGCTCTCTTTATGAATGGATCTTTGAATCATTGATTCACACGATTCGTTCAAAACGTTGATTAATTCAGAAACTAAACACCTCTGTGCTGCTCAGAGATGCTCAACAATTCCATGACTTTAAAGGTAAAATGTTCTCTGCAAAACTGAGCAAAAACATAATATTGTGCTTAAAATATAACACAATGTCAACTTCTTATTTACTGAACTGTTGTATAAATCACATTTAAACTCATAACATACCGGTACAAAATGAGCACTCGTGTGATATTGCTCTTGGCGCTGGTGTGTTTATCATATGATATAAATATGAGACAAAAACACATACAGGGGCATTTTTTTTTTGCACCAATATCTTGAATTTTAGGGCATAACTGCATGTATGGAGTTGTTGCCCTGCACCATATTTTTTCAACAGTCAGCTACATGAAATTCAAGATGATGTACAGGTCTGGGGGCAGGGCCAGCACTTTAACTGCGTGGATGTGAACGTAAGTGTGACGTCAAAACGGACTTGCTCAAAATATGCAGACTGACAAGCCGGTCACTGGTCTGGGCTGATCTTGTAAAAAAAAAAAAAAAAAAAAAAAAAAAAAATGTTAATTCCAGTCTCTGACTGGTTGTCTCTAATATAATAATAATAATAATAATAATAATAATAATAACAACAATAATGCATTATAAAATTAGAAATTTTACAGAAAGTTTAAAAGACAATGACAATTGTGTCATAGATCTGATTCAGGTAATAATTGGATCTTCCCCTTAAATCTACACCCGCTTTCCACTGAGTATGACTCCAGAGAACAAAACTAATTAAAGCAAACAACCCCCCTTTCTCCCATCACTCTGCCCCTCATAAGCATCTTTCTCTTTCCCTTATTCAGGCCATCAATTCTCAGCCAGCTATCATATCTCATTATCTTTATCCCTGACAAACCATTCCCTTGACTATAAGTTAAAGTTCCTCATTGGAGTGTCAGGGAATGACAGCAAGTAATGTAACGTGAGTTGTGAGCAGATTTTGTTTCATTTTTTTCATTTTGTTTAGTGAGCTGTGCTACTATGGGGGTGCTAAAAGGTCAAAATGTGTTATATCTTAAAAAATAATAATAATAATAATAATTATATATATGCAAAGTTCAATTAAAATGAATGTTTGCTTACATTTGATATTGATAATTTAAATTAAAGCCAGATTGATTTAATGTGTGTGCTATTAATTTATTGAAGCAGTGAGGTACTTGACAGATATTCAATCATTTTAAAATTAGTCATAAGATGACAAACATCAAGTCAATGTAATATATGAAATCATTTAAGTTGAAATAATAATACAAATTAAACTCACATATGAATGAAACTAAGTTTTCTCAGTAGGAACAAATGAAATAGAGTAAAAATGAAAGACAAGGTGCACCAACATCCTTTCTGAAAATATCACTGGATACTTAATGGAAAATATTAATTAATTTATTACTATTTTTTTTTTTTTTCCTGAAATATTATTTTAATATTAATATAAGTTTTGTTGGATATAACGTAATCATTTAAAAACAGTGTGCACTTAGAAATTTCCTCACCTTCCACCCCCTGGGAGATAATCAATACCCATAATACATACCGCAAACGCTAATGTGCAGTGGTATGAGGTTCATATTGCTGCTTAACAGGACAAATGGGGAGGGAGGGAGAAAGAAAGAGAAGTTGAGTGAGAGAAAGAGAGAGCAATGTATAACTATATCTACTCAATGTAACAGGACTCCATGTCTGGCTCAAAACAGCCTGTGACATCAGCACATCTTGAACATACTTCCGAGCCTCAGCACTTAGTGTTGGATTAAACCAAAGACTCTTTAAGGTCAGTCAGTCCACTTTGTGGCCATAGGGCTACTTTTTTGTAGTCACGCAAGTGCAGCTGAGTCAGTCTCGATGCAGAAACTTGCTGTAATATCATTCTCATTTTTTTATAATAATAATAAAAAAATAGACAGCCATTTAAAAGTAAACTACAGTTTGTCCCTTTTATTTCTTGACTCTTAAAGGATAAGTTCACTCCCTGATAATTTACTCACCCCCATGTCATCCAAGATGTTCATGTCTTTCTTTTTTCAGTCGCAAAGAAATTACGTTTTTTGATGAAAATATTCCAAGATTTTTCTCCATATGGTTGACTTCAGTGGGGATCAATGGGTTGAAGGTCCAAATTGCAGTTTCAGTGCAGTGTCAGAGGGCTCTACACAGTCCCAGCTGTGGAATAAGGGTCTTATCTTGCAAAACGATTGGTCATTTTTGCGTTGGTGACTTCACGCGTTATGTAATCGCGTTGGAACGGTCACACGCAGTTAGTTTTTCATCTGTGTACTTCGGTTTAAAAATGTACTGTAGGGGGAAAACTCCATCTGATTTTCTTCTCCAACTTCAACATTGTCCGACATTGTTGTTTTACCTTTTTTGTAAAGTGTGTTTGACTTTTTTTGCATGTTTGCTTTGTAAACACTGGGTCGGTACTTCCACCTACATCACACGTGATCTTTCCAACGTGACTACGTAATACGTGAGGTCTAGCTAGTGCAAGACGAGCATTTGTGGTTAAAAAGTATATATATGTTTTGTTTTTTAAAAGGTTACTGATTGTTTTGCCAGATAAGACCCTTATTCCCTTATTCCACTGCATTGAAACCAATTTGGACCTTCAGCACATTGATCTCCACTGAAATTCACCATATGGTGAACAATTCTGGAATGTTTTAATCTAAAAAAAAACTTAATTACTTTGCAACTGCAGAAAGAAAGACATAAACGTCTTGGGTGACATGGGGGTGAGTAAATTATCAGGAAATTTTAAATGTTTTAAACCTTTACATTTTTAAACCTAAATTTTTAAACTGTAATTTTAATTCATGAATTGCAATCAGTAAATCAATAAAGTTTAGATAATGTTTAGACGAAAACTGTGGGCATATGAAGTTCAAGAATTGACTATAACCAATGTTGCCAACTACTTTCAAAGGAAAGTAGTCAAAGTCTGTGTGAAAAAAGTGACTAAATGACATTAGATAATGTCATGTGCTAATAAGCGTGTTCATGACATCTTCATACAATAATTGCATTCTGCCTAGAGTCAGCTATTTACATCTGTGCTCACATACTGTATATTTAATACATCCAAATTCCCCATAAAGCTGTTCTCATTTACATATTTTTCTCTTTCTGGAATGAGCATCAAATAGTGACTGAAACGCAACCCATTATGACTGTTACTTCCAAGCCATTTCCAAGCTGCGTTTATGCACTGCAAAAATCCTGATTTATAACCACAACATTGCCTGACTTGTTTTTATCTCATACATTTATTAAATGCACAGCACAGCCTTCGTATCATATTCTCTTCCAAGAAAAGAAGCTAAGGTTTGCCAAGAAAGTTGCTAGATTTATTGTGTGCTTTATGAAAAAGTTGCTAAAAGGGGCATGAAAGGTCACTAAATCTAGCAGCTTTTGCAAAGTTGGCAACACAGACAGCACCTACCAATTTATAAGATACTTTCCTCATAATCAGCTATGAGTCCTATACTGTCATTTAGTAATGTTGCTCATTTTCAGGTTCCAGACGTGAGCTCCTAATCATGTTTGTCCTAACCACTTTGAGGTGTGAGGGACTAGTGGCGGTGGAAGAGATACCACAACTGCTCTTCACACGCTTTGCATGCCGTGATATTACACGTGTGCTTTTGGACTATTTATAGAGCCCTATTCTTATCCTCTTGTTTGTTTTCCTACAAATTGCACAGGACAAAGTGTGTTGACATTTAATTTAATTAGAAATATTAGTGAATACAATCAGTATCCATTTGTTACTATTATCTGTATTGTTTGGGACCAGACCATTTGCAGAGCCATTTACAGCATTTAACCTTTCTGTCTTTCAAGATCTTCCAGGCCTCTGCGTATTCCCTCGTCAACCAAAGTCTCAGTGCGAAATCATTCTCAAAGCTGATTTGTTTCCCCCTGAAAAGTGAGTAAATCCTCTTCTTTCACAGGACTGACGGAGTATCAATTCTTTGGTTTCATAAGTATTTTGGATGCAGAACAATCTGATGAACTCTGATAATATATGAATGAGGGTTGTTTACATTGCAATTAACCTGACTCGCTATCATTTGCAGGCACACCGACAGGCAAAATTGTAATCAAACCACTAGCAAAACTGTGTCGTTCGTTATAATGTTGATTCGCCCCTAAGTGGTGCACCTTTTCGTAACCTGATGGATGTGCCACGAACATATAACAATACATCATACCTCCCCGAGTCCACTGGGAACTCTGAAGAGGATGCATATTAACCGTGTGAGTTCATGCTACGAAGGAGAGAGTGAAAATGACCTAGTTTAACGGCCTCTAATTCACCTTCACAAGCAGTACAGGGAAAGAGGAGGGGGGCTTGCTTGGAAGAATCGGGCCCACCTGCTCAAAAAGAATTAATGTAATTCAGTGGCGAAATTCAGTGAGCTCAGCACACTGTTGTGCGGTGTGATTCAAGACTCGCACGGCTCAATACATCATAAAGACGCTCTAAAGCAGAAAGCCACACGTCCCACAAACATCCTGCAGCTGAGGTAAAGCAAATGCCTTTTACAGTGTAGAAAAGAGTAAATATAGAGAAGTTCTTTCATGGAAGTAACCTAAATGTTCAAGATATGGGGTACCATGTGTAGAAGTTCAAGAATCGGTCATTTAAAAATAGTTATTGATTGGCCGTGTTCCCCCCTAAATTTTACTTGGTTATGGCCCGGATTTTACGAGTACAACGTACATGGCTGGAAGGACAATTGAGAAGAAAAGGCAAAGTCACCAGAGTATTTTAGACACTTAATAAGATGGACGTTAAATACGAACTTTGATAGACCAGAATTGCAAAAGTGGGACTAATGATCATCATCAATATCGACCAGTTTAAAATGTCTGATGCCAACATGGTCATGCCCTCTTGATGTGTACAATGTACTGACAATCTACTTTTTTTTTTACCCTCTATCCCTCTCGTTTTACCAGAGGTAAGAGAAGGAATCTAGTCCTCCTAGGCTATACCCTCTCGAGATCTGAGATCTTTCAACAAATCAACCTCCACCAACAGCAACAAGTTTAACCCGGCTTGTTTGGTGCTCTCGAGTTGTGCAAGCCATGCAAAAACTGCAGCATTTTGGCAGCCGCCCCACTAGGAAAGCGTAGGATGGTGGACTTCGGAGTAAACAGCTAGAGAGGGGGACAAGGTAGGGATAGTACAGGAATGACTGCAAGAGACTTACCAATCAGAAGTGTGACGACCAGACCGGCGTGGACTACATCGCCGGACCTTGCACACCTGTGCAAGAATGATCTTCTGTCTTGCAACTCCATGTCAGACCGTCTGTCCCCTGGTCGAGTCCTCCGCTGTATGTCTTGGGTGGGATACCGTAGGTCTGAGGGGCCACACGGGACCCGACACAGAATCAGAACAGAAAGACAAGACTTTCAGCTAGGGAAGTCTTGCAGAGTACGTCCCCTTCCTCGATCCTCCTTTGCAGTATGTCCCAGTAAGGGAGGGAGAGAGAGAACAAGAAATACGGAGGCAGCACCTGATCCGTTGCTTGGTCTTCAGATTAGTGGCTCTCAGTTGCCGGCAGTGTCTCGCTGATACTCTGTCTCACTCCGCGTGGTTGTAGACGCAGGAAATGCTGCATTCATTCAGCAGCAGCTGCAGCGCAGAGCTCCACTTTCAGTCTGGGGAAGAGACTGTCGGTCTTACCCCTGAATAGGTGCCGCATGCTGGGATGAGTGGCCAGAGGAGGGGTGGAGGGGGGCGGCGTGTGTCTGTAGCCGGCGCAGGAAAGAATGAGCCACTGCAGAGGCACGGGACGAGTGAGAGGGAGAGAGAGAAAGACGGAGAGAAATAAGGGAGGGCGGGAGAGTGTATGAGGTGGGGATGGGTGTGTGTTGTGGGGGGGGTTGTCTTTTAGACTAATCACATTTGTGGAGATCATAAAACCTTCAGTGTGTCCCGTTATAGCCTGTGTCTGTGAGCATGGGATTCTTTCTTCTCTGCCCCTATCTGTTTTAGTATTGGTGTATGATTGTATGATTTTTTCAGTTCAGTCAGTTCTATTCTTGTTATTCTACATTTGACATTTTACCTTGCTTACTTTTTCGTTCTAAGTGTGCTGTCCACAAAAATATTTTATTGCTCAGAGGTTGCTCTTTCACATCCTCAGGAGCAAGGTCAGACATTAACCACAACTCGGGGTAAAATCTGCACTAAATGTGACAAAATCGTCCCCGATTTTTAAAATGTGGGGTTCAAAATGTCCCTGTAATGAATTCCTTTTTAGTTATCTGTTATATATCATGTGATATATTTCAGTTCGCTTTCAGTAAGTCACGTTCGACGTAACGTCTCTGTTACATGTTAAACAATTATGTGACTTTGAAAAACGAGCATGTAGACAATATCTATTTCTGAGATTGCACTTTGTGGCATTTATTCAACCTGATCTCATGACGAAAACGTACCGAAATACAATCTTGCGTCTTGTGAAAAAAGTTCCCACCGTTTTTCATCAGGTAGCATTTATTATACAGGGATTAGTGATTGATTAAACAAGTGAGCAATTTGGGCCAGCAATGGTGTCACTGGGGGGTCCAGGGGGAAAATGGTGTCCCTTTAATAAAAAGGTTAATTCTGACAACTCTCAGGAGTGTTTGCCTCCAATGTTTCTCCTAGAATTCCATCAGAGAAATTCAAATAGACTCAAATGGTCATTATAGAGTAATAATAAGGAGCTAGCAAATTGCCAGGGATTGCCATAGCACAGATAATTTTGGTCTTGAGACAAGTTTGAGTTCTTTTTCAAATCCTTGGTATCTTGGCAAATCGACATAATTTGAGACATTGTTGAAACCTCCATTGAATCTTTTTTCTTCCTCATGGAGAAACATTTGAGAAGACATCTGAGATGCAGTGCACAAGCAAAAGTCTGAATTTAATCTTATTGCTGTCTAGGAAAAATAATTATTTTAAAAACCCACCCACCCCCCTCCTATCAATATCTACCTCTTTTTGTCTGTTTCTCTATTTGGCGCTTTGCCAGGCCTTGAGTAAAACCAACCACAAACCACCCTACAATGTAGAACCGGATCAATGATTAAAGTTCCAGGAAGAGAAGCTAGATCAAACATTCTTTGGCTTGACTGAAATACTAAATATGCATGATAAATGAAGTAATGGACACTTGTGAGTCCTGTAGCATCCCAGCTGAGCTCATTCAGGATATCAAATGTTTTATGTGCATAATTTGTGATGCCGTTTTAATCTCAGAAGTAATGCATCCAAACAGTTTTGTTTTCCGTAGTGGCCATTTTAGGCTTGTAAACAAATGGCTGGCTGTTTGCTAAAACCTCCACTCTATCTATGACACTGTTTATATCCTGGCCCCTATAATATTAAATTAGATTCAACACAAAATGTAATTGATGTATATTACAAGCACCATACTATAGATATATTACTAACCCCAGAAAATGTTGAGTTAAGCATTCTGTAGCCTCAGCTTCAGATGATACACTTACAGACTGCAGACTGTGACTTTCATTGACTTTCTCATCTATAATGTGCACAAACATGGCAAAAGCTGGTTGAATCTAGATATGTATCAGTAAAATGCATATTATGCATTGTTTTGAGCTATATCTGAAATATTATGCACTTATTTCATTACAGAATTTTTATACAATAATGACCTGTGATTGATTGCTGTACTTGTCATCCCACTGCATGTTCCTATTGAAGTTGGTGGTTCTTGTCCAGAACGTCATCTGCAAAGTGGAACAGACTTTATTGTGGTAAAAAGTCTGGCTCTGTGAGTCCAAGCAATCTGAAACGTGCTATTCCATGGATTATTTGATTACTTGTCTCGTCTCCCCAGAATTGTAACAGTTGGATTGAACGGTAAATGAGCCAGCAGTGCAGCTGTTAAAAGGGAAAGCTTACTACATGGGGAAGTGGTCTAGGACCCTTGCGGTCGGAGTTTTACAGACTATGACACTTGGCTAGTCAGTCACTTTGCCCATTTATGGCATATGTGGCTTATCTAGACAACAACATAACAGTTATGACTCATCTATCAAATGAATGAAGGCATACGACAGCAAAAAATGATTACTGTATCCATGGTCTGCCAAAGCTAGGTGTTTAAATAGTTTTTGACTTCATTTAGCAATGCATTTATTGCTATTGAAGTTTCATGTCTATCGGTTGCATACTTTTAAGCAGTCTGAAATGTGTTTTCTAATAGAATAATATACTCAAAAATGAAAATTCTGTCATTAATTACTCACCCTCATGTTGTTCCAAACCTGTAAGACCTATGTTCATCTTCTGAAGACAAATTGAGATATTTTTGATACAATCCGAGAGCTTTCTGACCCTGATTACTCAACTGACACGTTCAAGGCCCAGAAAGGTAGTAACGACTAGGGCTGCCCTCGACTAAAGATTTTTCTGGTCGACAAGTAGTTGTTCATTATAAGCATTAGTTGACCATTGCCTGCATAGACTAATAAGCGCTCAAGTGCACAAAAAAAGCTTGAAACAGCACACCGGCAGAAGTAATGATAACAGCAAGGAGACCTCATTAATGGTTAAATATTTTTTTGATAAACTAGCGCTTTCTTTGTTTTCATCTTAAGAGATGAAGTCACCAACACTGTCTCATCATCTCCGCAGTAGTGGATGTGCCTGTATGCATGTGTCATACGAATTACATAATCTGGGAATATTTGTTTTATATCTGAATTGGTTTATTTAAAAGTAGACATTTCACTCTCTATAGATATATTTTTCATGTCTGTGAGGCAAGTATACACAGAGTTTCGAAGTTTTGCGCTCAAGTTCACAGAGACCAAGACGACAAAGAGCGCATCCTGTTTGCTTTATTTTACAAAAGCACAACGTTCCGCTGTTATTCTGAGTGCACACAAATAAATCTAGAGCCTTAACAGATTTAAGATGTATTACTGTTATCTGTATGACCAAAAATGACGGAGTATTTTAAGTGCAAGTGACAACAGTGCCTCCATCTGTCATGCAGTGAGCACGGTAGTCTTCAGCTTCCACACTCCGCACAGACACTTAAATAGCCCACATTTTTCCAGGTTAACATTTGATTGAGCTGCCATGTAAAGTTGTTACTACATACATCTTTCAAATAAAAAAGATACATTTGAGGTCGATAAATGATAGGTGAGCATTTGGATGTCCTGCCTGATGTACTATTTTACCACATCGCCCAGCCGTTAACAATCTGTCTTGACGATCTTGACTTTCAGATTTTTTATTTTTTTTTTCCTGTGAATCAGCAACTAATAAAATGTTGGTGGACCAATCCTCTTCTCATCAACTAACAGTTAGTCGACTAGGGGGCAGCCCTATGCCCCGATCAGACAGAACGTGTTTTTGCAGTGAGAGACGTCTTTTTTTAGTTGTTTTCTATTGCCCCGGGCTCCTCGCGTTTTTGCCCGAGTGCTCTGAGTGCCTGAAGCACCCGACGTCATCGCGTTTTTCTCCCATTGTCCAATCAAATTAATGGAGAGGTGGGCCTTCCATTGTGGTGACGAAAGTTTACCATTGCTTAGAAAGTCTGGAGTCCGCAGTGATAGAGGAGAAACTTTGGTGTCTATTGCGGGTTACCCGAAGCTGTAGTTTTTGCTAATATGACAGTTTACTTAACAGCAAAAACCAAAGATTTAGAGCACTCGCGTTATAATCCTTTGATTAGACTGACAGGACTACTAATTTGATGGTTACCTAGCAACATAAACCGCAACGCACTGCTCTTTTTTCAAAAGTCACCAGAAAAAGGCAGTGTGGTGTGCCTCGTGTTTTCAAACCTAAAAAATGCGTTCGTTGTGTATGGGGCCCTAAAAAGCACATTGTTTAAAAAAGCCGATGTGACATTAGTGGTATAACTGTAATTTTATAAAGCTGCGAGAATCATTTTTGTGCGCAAAGAAAACAAAAATAACAGCTTTGGACTATTTTACCAATGTCCTTACGACCTTTCTGGGCTTTGAATGTGGTAGTTGCATTGCTGTCTATGCAGAGTCAAAAAAAGCTCTAAGATTCCTTCAAAAAAATCTTAATTTGTGTTCCAAAGATGAATGAAGGTCTTACAGGTTTGGAACGACAAGAGGGTGAGTAATTTATGACTGAATTTTCATTTTTGGGTGAACTATCCCTTTAAAAATCAATGGAAATGGTAGTTTATCCAGGAATTTCTGCATATTTGATACAAATTTTCACACACTATATAGTAGTCAAGTGCACATATGCAATTGGTTTATATTATTGTCTTGAAATGATAAGTATAATATTTGTTTCTGATGACTGTGATCAGATCTTTAGGCCTGATCGTGGGGAACATTTGCTGATGAACAGCGCCGTCGCTTGATGCAGATGTGATAGCAAAAAGAGACAGCAGCTGTTTCACAGACATCTGATTCAAACAGAGACATTTACTCACACGCACACACACGGATATCTGACTGACAGAATGTCGTCCTGTGTGGGCCGTTGTGATTTATAGGATAGCACTCGATATCAACCCCCTGTGGTCACACACACACATTCAGAACAATGTGACCTTGGGAGTCCATATCACAGCATATGCGTGTGTGCTTGTACAGGGTGGAGTATCAGAGTGAGAAAGAGAGAGAGCGAGAGCAATTCCCATAATGCAATCTACTGTATAGAACCAGTAAGAACGAGAGAGAGAGAGAGGAAGACCCACTCAGAGTTGAAGAATGGAGGAAGGCATTAACAAGACTGAGTTGGGACACGTTGGAGCAAGAAACACAAATATAAAGGTTTCTGGATTGAGGTTGACCACGTAATAGTAAAGAAAAAGAGAGGAATATATTTCATTAACGTGAGCTTAGTATGGACAGATTTCATCTGGAAGTCACATACGGGACGTCACACGTCAAGTACTGGAACGCGCAAAAGGTTGTCAATGAAGAAACAAGCGGTGATTGTGAAGATGCTGGACTTCCCTTGGACTGCGCCAGCGAGGGGAGCATGATGTTGCAAAACTTAGCCAGAAGGGAAAGGCAGAGAGGAATGGAGGGGAGGGGTGGAGGAGGAGGAGGAGAGGTGTGGAGGACAGCAGGAGGAGGGAGAAAGCGAGCGGGAGAGGTACAGAGCGAGAGAGTCTCTGCATTTCAAGTGCTTAACAGTGACCTTAGAATCTCCCTCTTCAGTCTCTCTCACTCTCTCACTCTGCATTAAAGTACAATGCTGCAGTTCTTCAGACCTTTATCGTCCCGGGACCACCTATAAGAGTGTCTGCAGGAGGATGCAGCCCCCTCCCTACCTCTGTTTCTCTCTTCCTCCCTCTTTTTCTACAACTTTATGATGCGTGGATAGTGAACTGTCACGTGAGGCCCGAGAGTGGAGGAGAAGTTTGGACTTGTGGGCAGGATGGGCTTCACAGGACGGGTTTGCCCTTTAAAATTGGTTTGAATTTAAGAACGAAGACTTCTCATTACATGGTTCATCACCTGGTAAGTGCAGTCATTTTAACTGGTTGTACTTTGCATCGATTCATCTGAATCTCTTTAAACTCACTTCACTGATATTGATGTCTGTGTAATTTTTTTTTTTTTAGTTTTTATTTTAGTTTCTATTATTTATAGAAGTGCTGTAAAAAGTGTATGTAGTGTGGTTGTTTCTTTAAGAACTATTTGTACCCGATCTGATACTTAAAATGACTTTTGTTGGTGTAATTTACTGTAGTCAGGTTGATTTGGTGATGTTAAAATTGGATCGAATTTAGATGTTACCACATGAAGCACATTTTTAGGTTTCCTTGCAAAAGTTGAATTGTTATTTATTTGTAGAAAACATAATTTGAAGATATATAATCAATTCTTCAAACACACAAGGAGTAAATCAGACAGTTAATGGTGACATTTAGAGATACAAAAAAGTTTGTCAGCATCAGTAATTAAAAATAGACCACAAAACGAGACATAAGGGTCAATTTTTTTTTTTAATTGATATTGATACATCATCTGAAAACTGAAAAGGCATTATGTTGATGTACAGTTTGTTAGGATAGGACAATATTTGGTAGAGATACAACTATCTGAAAATCTGTAATCTGCAAAAAAAAATCTAAATATTAAGTAAATCACCTTTAAAGCTGTCCAAATTAAGTTCTAGTAGGAAATTTACATAATATCTATATATTATCTTTACTTCATATCCTAATGATTTTTTGGCATAAAATAAAAATTGTTAATTTTGACCATACAATGTAATTTTAGCTATTGCTACAAATATACCTGTGCTACTTAAGACTGGTTATGTGGTTCAGGCAAAATTAAAATATACAAATACACTATGGCATTAGAAACTTGTCTTGAAAAATGCTAATATAAAAGATTACATTGTGTATTATTAAAACTGTCATTAAGTAAGCTGATTGCTTTTAGTAAATCCATTTTATGTCTAAATGTTATGTTCCCTTCTCAAAAAATGTGTTCTATTTTATTTAAATTACTAAACTTCTATTGGCAGCTAACTGTGAAATATAATATATATATATAACTTTTTGCACAATTATTTATTCACTTAATTAAAAATGTGATTAGATATTCCAACTTATTTTAATTTGTTCATAATATCATTAAAGTAATATTTACTCTACAGTATAGATTGAATGCATAAAATTAGTTTTGTTGGTATGAGTAAATGTATTTATCTCATGTCTAGATAATATTTTTGACTTGTATAAAACTATTTTTTTTAGATGTTACAATTTATTTAGTTTACCATTTATTTCAGTGCAGACAAGCCAGAAGGTCACATTTTTCTCTGCTCATGAAAATGGCAGGAACTTCATTAATTAGAAAAAAAAAAAAAAACAGCAATTGTTCTAAGATAAGCACTGCTGAACCATTTACTCTGTAAACTGACTATGTGTTATCAAGGAGAAGGAAGTTGGAAAGAGGAACCCTTATGGAAACAGTAAATATGGGAAGTACTATGGTTAGACTAAAAATGAAAAATGTTATTTGAGGACAGAATTATACAAATATATTACTAATCGGAATAAGAAAATAAGAAATAGTCCCATCTGTGTTGTTTGAAATTCCGTCTGTCTTACTGACTCACTAGTAGCAGCACATATTAAAAATTAAATATTATAAAAAGCAACTTTTGTTAGTACTGATCAAGAGATTGACAGCTCAAAGGTTCTGTTTAACTGAATGAACTGTAGTGCTCAGCTCAGATTTGTTTGCAGATTATCAGACTGCTTGATTTGTATTACTTTGAACTTTTAAGTTACCATGTTGTTGTGGTCTGTCTGATTTTGGCACTTTGATAAATATCTCCATTGTGTATTTGCATGCATGAGTCACCTTCACTTTTGCCTGTGCAGCAGTTTTCTCTAGCATAGCTGCTGTTGATCACACTGCGGAGACGCTGCTGCCCCCTCAACCCCCTCTGTCAGCTTCTCTCTGTAGAACCTATTTAAAACACCTGCCCTGCCTACCTGCTCCAAATTTACATCTTCTGCGCTTTGCCGAGCACTAACATTTTGCCAACATAGTGGAAAGTAGCTCCGCTGATTGTAATAAACTAAACATTAATCAGTATTTTCATGCAATAATTGTACTTTCTTTAAATTTGTTTTACTAATAATCATTTTAAAATTGTGTATTTCTTTTAAAGGAATGAGACACCTTCATTTGCTTTTAACTGAAGAAAGAAAGTCGTAGGTTTTGAACGTCATGAGGGTGAGTAAATGAATACATCTATTTGAATATTAAGTAATACTTTCAATTAATGAAATAATTTGTAGTGAAAGATTTAAAAAAAGAGGCAGGAACAAAATGCTGTTTCGTTATTTTTATTGAAAAAAAACAGTCAGTGATGCAGCTCATAGTTATGGTGCAGTGCAAGCATATGTATTTAAAGTAGGCCAGAGTCAGATCTTCAGCGAGACACTAAAACAGAGGCATGCATGAGGGAAAAACGAGCATAAAACTGGTCCCCAAACCATTCCAACCAACCTCGCTGGACTGCTGTTCGCTTGATCTTGATGTATAAATGAATAGGCGAATGCATTGAAGAAATCATCAAGGCAGTACAATCAACAATATGGAATCGTGGTTATATAATATATGTGATCAAATTCACTTTCAGTATAATATCAGGCTTCTGACATTCAAAATTATATGTAATGAGTCAGTATCATGCCTATTATTACATCAGTACATATGTAACATGTAAACTAGGATGCCATTGTCTAATTCTAATTTAAAATAATCAGGGATTTAGAGCAGTGTTTCTTGGCAATTCAACCTATGAATAGCACTAGCCATAAAATCATTGCACTGCAGTCTGAATTTCACAAGCCGGCTTAATGTTAACTGCTGTGCAGCAAATCAAATTATGAGCTTAATGGTTTTGTTATAGCTTATCCATTAGGAGATTTTTTTTACATTTTGTGAACGTAGTTTTAAAAATATATAGTACAATTCACAGTATATATGTGAATGTGAACAAAGTAATTGAGTGTCACTGAATACATGATTATCATTGAACTGATTATCATTGAATACATAGCAATGATAGTTGACAGTTGTGATTACACAATTTTGGTTTTGTAATACAATAAAGCACTGAATTAAACATTGAAATTAACAATAATAAATAAATAATGGATAATACATTCCCTTACAAGGAATTCGAGTTGCTGATGGAGCAAAATTATAGAGGTAACACAGCAGAATCATTCGGGTATATTGTTTATATAACAAAAAGCAATACTTGATCCATTAAATACTTATTGGAATACAATATGATGTGAATGTGTCAGAATAAATGCGTAACTAACTAACTAAATAAATAAAAAGGAGTTTAAGTCAGTCAGAAGGGCACTGAGTGATTTATAGTGTGCCTAAACAGAAGCCAATAAGGGTATCGGCTTTGCCCAGCAGAGGGTGAGGCTTCCCGGGCTCACAATCACTGTGGCTCCAGGCTTTGGGCCTATGCTGCATGAATGCAGTGTTACAGCATGCGAACCAAATAATCGTATGTGGTGAAGTAAAATAAGTGCTAAAATACTTTAAACTAATCTGTAGACAAATACTGTATACCTTGTATGAGGTTTTATGCCAGAACAAATAAGAGTTGTTTGTAAATGAGCCTGCATCTTTATGCTATTGTCTTGCTTCACTTTAAATATACAGAATGTTTAAATAAGACATATGCTGCTACTTTTCAACATCATTCAAGATTACAATATACATACATATAATATATATTTAGATATATTTACTTTTTATTAAATAGAACTATTTAAAACATACTCCTCACATTTCCTGAACATAACACAAAATTATACTGTTATGATTTTGAGGCTAGTCTTTGAAATTGTTTGATTTAAGCAGATGGTATGTAGGAGACCTGCCCCTTCCCTACATAATCCACTAGATAGTCTGCAGTCTATTACTACGAGTCCACCGAAAGTGAGTTCACAATCACTATGTGTTTCACTATCAAAATGGATTTCCAACACAGTCATTATGAAAACAGCAGATTTTCTGTTTCTGGACTTAATAGATATAGTTTTGTTTTTGTTCTTTTTTTCCCATTTATTTTTAATCTTTCCATCAAAAGCACATTTGCTTAATCCAGTGTCTTTCATTTGCTTGTTACTCAGTTTGAAACCTTTAAATAGCCTCTTTCAGAGCAGATTATATGATGTGTGAAATTTGATTATGAGGCTAATATGAAGTGTTATGAATTCAGTACTGACTAAAAATGAAATTCACATCTTATACGTTCAAGAAGATACTCATGTAAAATTAATTCACACATTCCAAATAACACCACAACAAACATGTCAAACACAATCAATAATATTAACAATCAAATTTCTGTATAGGTTGTTTTTTGGCGTTTATCTATAAATAGATAATGTTTAGCTTGCCACATAATCATTGCACCTGAAATGATGATGTTTATGTGTGAACGCAATGTTTTGGAAATGGCATTTTCCATAAATAGGGTATACCCATAGCTTTTTTAAAATTATTATTACATTTTTTAATAGCAGGGTTACAAATTGGAGCAAATTTAGTATAAACTAAGCTGTCACTCAGTAGAATATTAGAATCTTTTGTATATTCATTATTGAAAAAACATCTCGGTTACGTATGGTATGGCGAGTGGTGGGTACTTTGGGCACGCATCCAAGCCGAGGTCTCAGGACAATGTGAGAGTCTGCCGGCCCAAATTACAGGCACGAACCGTTGACGAGAGGGCTTGAAGGTCTCCCACTCTTTTCACATAAGTGAGCGCAGTCAGGAAGGCCGTTTTCATAGAGAGGACACTGAGATTGACTGACTGAAGGGGCTCAAATGGATCTTGCTGTAAGGCCTGAAGAACCACAGTGAGATCCCAAGAGGGGATGAGGTGCAGCCTGGGAGGATTCAACCTCCGGGCGCCTCTAAGAAATCTAATGACCAAATCGTGCTTCCCCACCGATCTGCCTTCTACCAGAGCTGAATATATAGCCGACCTATAGCCGAATCAGCCAGTCATCGAGATTGAAAATGCGAATGCCCACTTCCCTGAGAGGGGCAAGGACAGCTTCCGTAACCTTCGTAAAGACGCGGGGCGACAGGGACAGGCTGAAGGGGAGAACCTTGTACTGATAAGCCTGACCTTCGAAGGCAAACCGCAGGAACGGCCTGTGTCTTGGAAGGATCGAGACATGAAAGTACGCGTCCTTCAGGTCTATTGCCACAAACCAATCTTGAACCCTGATGCACATGAGAATGTGTTTGAGGGTTAACATTTTGAACGGGAGGTTGTGAAGGGCCCGATTCTAGGATCTAGGATTGGTCTGAGCCCACCACCCTTCTTGGTTACAATGATTAAGGGCTGTAAACCCCTTCGAGGACCACTGGTTGTTCTGCTCACCGAATTCATTAGATGAGAACTGACCAGAGGATCTCTCTTGCCAGGGAGATCGTCTAAACTAATTCGATGTTTCAGAACATGAGGGAAAACAAAGGGTGTGCCGACACATGTTCCGGTTAAGGAAAACAGTGTCCGGCCGTCGCACAGAGGGTCGGAAACGCTGTGAATAAGGCCCAGAGAAGAGGGAAATTGCTCTTTTATTGACCATGTGGTGGCCGTCTGCTGGGTGGCAGGGATGGAGCCGAATCCAGCGCTTGTCCCCTCGTCGAGTGTGGATCCAGGCAGGTCAGCTGGTCCCTCTCCTCTGGGCTGCCCGTCTCAGGAACATTTTAAAGGGGGCAGGGGGGGTGGGACAGGACCGCCATATACCCTCTCGCCAGACTGCCTTCGAGGGTGGTGAGGGAGGAGTTGTTGATATATCGTGTTCTGGCCAAGAATGGGGCCTTCCAAGATTTTGTCATGCACTAACGTTGGAGTGAACGATAGATAGGGAACAAATTATTTACTTCCAAATTATCTTATTTTGGGGGGGGCTCAGAAATTTTTATTTACTTGTTTGCTTATTTACTTGGTAATGGGGAAATAAGTTTTAATAAGGTTAATTGAGAATAAATTACTTTTTTTTTTTTATAACTAAGAATAATAAAACAATCATCTTTTAAAACCAAAATCACCATTAAAAAAAGCTATTTTTCACGCTAAGTTAGTTTTATGTTAGATAACAAATATACATTATCTAAGTCAATAAATCAACATTAGATTTGTTCCTCTAAGGCTTTTAAAAAATGTAACGGAACAGCAAAATATACCCTATTTGTAGAATGTGCCATATGCTTGTGCAAATCAATGATTTTTATTTTGTGCAAATTGTGTGTATCATGCGTAAGAAAATTGTCATGCAATGATTGTACATGTTTTGGAGGTGTTTTATGTGCTGTAAGCTAGCAAATTATAGATTTTGAACACTGATGTATAGTAATAATCCTGCCTAATATTCTGCTGTTCTACTTCCTGCATTGTAAAAACAGCATAAACTTTTAGACTCAATAGAAGCATACCGGCACAATGAGAAGGCACACACACAAGCACACACGTTATGTCTCTACATCCACTTGAGAGGACATTGAGGGCAGTGATTTCTCAAGAAACTGTCAAAACGTATAAACACCTTAAGGGTAAAAACACTTTGGTAGTTGTGACTTTGTATAATTTAAAATTCATCTCTTTAGAAAATTCTCAGCAGAAATACTGGATGGCTAATATCAATAGTGCTAATAGTGGCAGTAGTTGAAGAAAGAAGACATTAGTTGAATTGAAAAAAGTGTGGTCCAAACGTAGCGTTCTGCAGGAAGTTGTTATTACCTTAACCTGTCATTTTAAGTGGAAGAGGCAGTTTGAAACCCGGTAACTGGACACCATGGCACTGTGGTGGAGATCTTCCTAACATGACATGTTTGACTGCTACACGAGAAAACCCAGGGATGTTGAATGAGACAGTTATAGGATGAAGAGTCAAACAAGATTTACACATCTTCAGGCAGGAGGCTTAAATTTCTGAAAGGTAAAAAGAAAGACAATAAAAAATGTGAAAGGATGTTCAGCATATTGAGTTTACATTTAATATTAAGATAAGGAAATACCATTTCAGTTTTTCTACTTCAAAATGTCACATTTAATTCAATATGTTATGTTACTTACCTTTTTTGTAACTGAAATTTACTAGCAACTAAAATACAGTAACACATTTTTATATATGTATATAAAGGTTATTTATAGGTTTTTGTACATAAAAAAAAAAAAAATAATAATAATAATAAAGATAATTATTGGTCATACATGTTCAAACACTTGTTGAAAGTACAGTTCATTGTGCAGCTATGAAAATAAATAAATAAATAAATAAATAAATAAATACAACATACCACCACAACAAAGACATCACAGAACCCAATTAGATAATGTAAGACTACAAACAGACTGATAGCAACCAGGAAATTTGGGTCCAGAACTCAAAAAACAAAGAACAGGCTAATGAAAAGAAGATGGAGAACTTGAAACCGGTACTGTCAACCACAGTCACATGACCCACCAAAACACACTTGCTAGCAATCAGTTTTACCAGAATGTGTAGGATGGAGCTCCACCATCCGTTAGGCCTCCATGGCTAAGATGGCAGGTTAGGGCTGTCTGTTTCAGGATTCAAAGTAAGCAGTTTGTTTATAGAGAAGAAACTCTTTATTACGAGAAAAGCAAACAAGAAGAAAGAAATTCTTACTTTGTTGCTTCTTCTGTGCCTCCTTCTCCATCTGCTTTGCCCTCTTCCTCCATCTTCTGCTCATCTGAGATCAGCTCCTGGTTCTTATGTCTGCGAATACACTTCACCACCACCATGGACAGAATGAGCAAAGCTAGAATTCCCCCAACAGATGCCCCGATGGCGACAGCAATGGTCGAATCCCTTGGTGGTGGCACTAGGCAGAGGATGACAAAAAAAAAAAAAATTAGCAACATTATGAACAAAATACACCAGATTAGGGGTGGGCGATAATTCAATAACGATAATTATCGTGATATAATTTTCCTCGATAAAACGATATGAAGAGTTCGATAAATGTTCAATATAATTTTTATGTGCCAAAAGGGGAACGAAACAGCGTGACTCATTTGAATCACGCCGCATGGACTGCTTATCCGCTTTGACCGAAGTTCAAACTCCCGCGCTGTGCGAGCTCACAAGAGAAGATGCATTTATTATCTCGATGTGGCGCGGACGCGCCTGGAAAAACCGAGTCCCGACCAATGCTTAATTAAAAATTGTTGCTACAATTTTTACATGTTACTGATTGATAATGAACAAAAATTTACCTCTGCATCCTCAAGCTACTATCAAATGTGCATTTCTAAGAGACAAAAAGTGTCTTTTTATTTTTCTTCTTCTTATTATTATTATCATACAACCCAAACCTGTTTCTTGATTTGAAACAATATAACTTATTAGAACATGCAGAAATATTTATTTTGTTAAGGAAAATTAATGGTCTGGTTTCTACAACTTTCACTTTGGAGCAAAAATCTGACTTTAAACTTGAAACAAATAAAGATTTGACATTTATCGTGATAATTATCGATATCGACTGATATGAAAAAAAAAAATCATGATTTTTTTTTTTGCCCATATCGCCCAGCCCTGCACCAGAGTAGCATGTTGCTTTTGCGAAAAAGTGTATTCTGAAAAAACAAAAACAACAAAAAAAAGCGTTAAGATGCTTTCTGACCCAAGATTGAGTCATTACGGCATCTATCACTAGTGGGTAACTGGCCAAACTTAAGGTGCATTTACATGACAACAGCTGCACTAAAAATGGAAAGGTTTTTCCTTTGCGTTTTTGAAAAGGTTTATGTACAGACAACAACATTGTCAAAATAATTCATTTTCACACATATACACACTAAAAACAACACAAACCCTGTACTAAGCATGCTGGGCCAGTAGCTGGCAATGTAACTTTGTAAAAAAAAAAAAAAACTTGCCCATTAAGCAGACATGTAATACACATGCACATCATGTCACAGTTTATACAAAATCAATTTTTTTTTTTTTTTTTGTAGTTTACACAGAGTCAATAACAGTATCATTATCTTAAACTTGCACTTTGAAACCCATTTTCAAAATTCTGCATTTTCAGGCCCCTAAAATGCTGCTGTCAAAACCAACATGTTCTCACTCCCAACTTGTCACATACTGACGTGTGGTCAGGACCCTTTGGCGACTCTTTTAGACGCTCAAGGTACCCCTTTAGCATCATGTTTCGACGCACAGATGTATTCTTTTATGTATTCTTTTTCTCTGTGTCACTTTTACATGTGCGTGGTCCTCCATTGATATCAATTATTTGTCTTTAATAATTTGCATGCATTCGTAAAAAAAAAAAAAAAAAAAACAAAACATAATAATACCAATAGCATTTCACAGACAAGGCTGATGTAAGGCTTCTTCTGGCGGCAATTTTTGAAATTGCGCACAGACTGCAGCACACAGGATGAGCTTTACGGCAGACGGAGACAATTGTTTCTATTGTGTTTTATTGGCAAATGATAGGTTTAAGGGCAGGGGTTGGGTGCTCATAAATGTGTAAATAGTGTAATGTAAATAAAACGGTTGTGACTGTTTACATTTAAAAATCCCACCCTAACATATATGCAATAATGGCAATATTTTTGCCCAGTATATAATTTATTCATGACGATAAATTCTCAATGCCTTTTGTGTTGGAATATTGATGCCAAGGGTTTCGTATTTAAAGCAATGGAAGAACCTGGACGTCGAAAAATGAAAAGTTTGTTTTGTGAAGTTTATTTGTTGCCTATGTTGGGCTTCAAAATTCATAAAAGTTGTGTTCATTTGTGAAGATTATCATGAAAAGCAAAAAAAAAAAAAAAAAATTATCAGTGCAGCGCTCTGTTCTAATTCTGGACAACACCTGCAATGAGAAAACCCCATTCTTCATGGCCTCTCTTAAAATAACCCTGGTTAAAGATCAAAAAGTTTAGTTGTACAGCATCTTTTCCCATGCTGAAGCCTTACATACAGTCAAGATGACAAACTGGATGGTGCCGTGACCCTAAATGCAGTCTTGAGGGTTGCGCACATAGCAGTTGTAGATGCCAAATGGTCCTGATCAAGCGGCAATATGTGACAAGTTGGGAGTGAGAATGTGTTACCAAAATGCATTTTAAAAAATTCCATTTATGGAATTTCCATTTAATAGTTGAAAACAGGGTTGTGTAAACTATCTCTTAGTACTGGTTGCATTCTCAATGTTGCCACTAGGGGTGCTCGAGCAGATATTAGTGTTAAAGGGATAGCTCACCCAAAAACGAAAATTCTGTCAGTATTCACCCTCATGTCATTCCAGACCTGTAGGACCTTGCTTCATCTTCGGAACACAAATTAAGATATGTTTAATGAAGTCTGAGAACTTTTTGTGCGCAAAGGCCACACGTGCACATTCTATGTCAGATAATAGCTGAGGACAGTGACATGGAAGAGAGGAATTGTTGAATAAAGATGTTATTTTTGTTTTCTTTGCACACAAAAAGTATTCTAATAGCTTCATAAGAACCACTGATGTCACATGGACTATTTTAATGATGTCATTACTACCTTTCTGGGCCTTGAACATGGTAGTTGCGCTGCTATCTGTGCGAGGGTCAGAAAGCTCTCCGATTTCATCAAAAATATCTTAATTTGTATTTCAAAAATGAACAAGGGTTTTACGGGATTGGAACGACATGAGGGTGAGTAATTTATGACAGAGCTGAACTATCCTTTTAACACTAATTTGTGCTCTAGCACCCCTAGTGGTAACATTGACAATCCAAACGGTACTAAAAGATAATTTAATGAAATGGTTAAATGCCAGAAATAAGGTCTTGTGTTGAACACAAGTGAACACAGCACTTGTGTTTTAATATATTTTAATTGTTTTGAAAATGGTGGTTGCTAACAACTGTCTAAATGTGGGTCTACAGAGGTTTTTGAGGACATTAAACATCATCACACCAAACAAGAAAACTCATCCACTTACTACTCCACTTTAAAAGCCTCATTGTGTTTATAATAGAACTCAAACTTTCAGAGAAAATGTTTAATAGTCATGACATTGAAGTTGTGTTCATTTCATGAAGTTCGTTTGTTGTTGGGCTTCAAAATGAAAAGTTGTGTTTATTTGTGGAGATTATCATGATGAAACAAACATGTAAGAATCATAAATGTTTGTTGTTCACAGAGCCAATGAAAATTTGGGTTTTTGTTGAAGGTGATGCTAACTTCAGATTGGCCTAAAAAAACATGTTATGAATGCAGCAGTGCTCTATTCTAATTCTGGACAACACCTGCAATAAGGAAACCCCATTCATCATGGCCTCTCTTAAAAAAAACAAAAAAAAAAAACATGCTGAAGCCTTACATTCAGTCAGGACGATAAACTGGATGGTGCCGAGACCCTGAATGCGGTCTGGAGGGTTGCGCACATAGCATTTGTAGATGCCTTCGTCCGTCAACTGCACATCCAAGATAGTGATGGTCAGATCGTTTTTATCCAGGTTTCCAGAAAATATGACTCGGTCTCCAAATCGGCTGGACTTCAAGGGTGTTATCTTGTTCTTATAGGTCATGAACTTGGAAAAGAAGACATTTTGTAAGAAGGTAGACTGAGAAAGATAAACAAACAGGGAATTGTGTAACTTTTTAGCATGGTTTTAGCATGTTTAGTCTTTGTTTTCTCTCACCATCTCCTCTGTGCTGTTGCTTGTCTCCTGGTAGGTCCAGTTCATGGCAAACTTGCTGGGGTCCAGCTTGTAGCATGAGGTGAATGCACAGGGGATTCTAACATCTGTTCCGTTGAGAGCGTTGATCTGTGGTGGCACCAGCACGTCCATGGAATTCACTGGACAGGCTACAAGAGATGCAAATATACATGTCTAATTTCTGCCATCTGATTGGTGAGATTTCTGTACAGCAGATGTTCTGTAGCCATTGTGCATTAAGATGTTTTTTTTTCTCTTTTTCTTTCAAGTAAGTTCAAACATATAGAAGCCGTTACTGCCACTGAACAACAAATAAAATAAAAAAGGTAATTGGAACTTTTTTATCTCACAATTCTGACTTTTATCTCCCAAATTTGAGTTTACATCCCCAAATTGTTTATTTTTTTATGAAGTCACAACTGAGTTCTAAAGTCAGAATTCTGACGTTTCATGATATAATCCCACAATTGCAAATTATGAAGTTAGAATAGCAGGATATAAACGTGGAATTACCGCCACTGAACAACAAATAAAATAAAAAAGGTAATTGGAATTGCAACGCTTACCAAAGCAGTCTCTTTTTAAATGAGAAAAACAGTAATATTGTATAATACTGTTACAATTTCAAATATTTGTTATCTTTTTGAATATATTTTAAAATGCAACTTACTCCTATGATGGCAAAGCTGAATTTTCAGCAGCCAATATGCCAGTCTTCAGTGTCACATGATCCTTAGAAATCATTTTAATTTGATAACATAGTGCTGAGTAATTATTATTATCACTGCTGAAAATAGTTAGTTAGTTAAAATGTTTTCTGAAACCTGTTTTCAATCTTATTTGAGGAACAGAAAGTTCAAAAAAGTCATAAAAATCTTTACTGTCATTTTTGATCAATTTAATGCATCCTTGATACATAATTAAAAAAGAACCACAATAAAAAATAATTGCAAAGACATTCTGAAATGTACATTTTCACAATAAACATTTGGTCTCAAGGTCTCAAGACCCACCTTGAATCCCAATAAATGTAAAATATTTTAATATTTATAAGGCTATTATTCTGCTCTGAACAATGTGTTTACAAGCCCTTAAAGTAAATCATATTTTTCCAGTGTTGCCAAGTTGGGTGTAAATAAATCACTTCTTAATCTGTGTCTGTATAGCTATACACTATATGTTGCATTGGTATAATAATAATTGCCAAAAAAGAGAGATCATGTTGTCTAAAGGTTTATTTTCTCCACCTCTGCACCATTTCATCCCTCTGCAGTCAGGAGTTTTGTGTTTCTGGACAAGTTCCCACTGCTGCAGCAGTTATGCTTTATCGGCCCGGCTCTCTGCAGTAGTAGCAGCAACTTCGTCACACCCTCCCATCCCATCCTATCCCATCCCCACCCCCCTCAAAGTGCTGCAGTTTAGTCCGTCCCCCTCCCTTTAGAAAAATCAGGTGTCCTCACGGATAGAGAGCAAGAACTACAGCAGCTGTGTTCAGAGAAAACATACACACACAAACCTCGCATACGTGAATAGCTTCAGTAACTATTATGATTTATAGCACGTTAAATCCAGAGTGCCAACAAGGCAACATTTGTACTATACAGATATGCAACAATACATTATATACATAGCGTTTTTTATGCTAAAAATGATGCAGTACTGCATCATGTCACTGTATCCTACAGTGTGGGCTGAAATACACACACACATGTTCAGCATAAATATACACGCACACATGCAGAGTCAGCACTTGGCCGGGCGTGTTACTCAATACCAGCACTACGTCAATGTCGTCTCCACCCACCCTTTTACCTTCATGTATATTTAGTCTGTTTCTCACTGCGGTCTGTACCACAGCAGAGACATTTTAAAACTCTGTCACACACCCCATGCACATTTAACCACTGAATTCATGCTTTTTTTTTAGATGAATCAATAATAATAGTCAAATTATTGTGGTTTGAAAGCTGCAGTGATTTTTTTTTAGTATCTGTAAACTCTTGTTTGTGAACGTTTGGGTTTATATAGGCATAAAAATAAGGGGTCTGACTAGCATTGATGTTTCTAGCCCACTCTTGGGGTACCGGTTTGATGGTTATGTACCAATATTCACCGGTTCAGAGTGCTGTAGGCATAAAATACTGCAGTGGAGCTCTCTCTCACCCTCTCTCACACAACAGTCCCTGACAAACCCCATCCCTACACCCTCCCTGCGCTGTCTGTGTCCTCTTTTTTTTTCTGCTCTCAAGGTTATGGTAAAAGGAGAAATGTGGACAAGGTACATTGTGGTGCTGCATATGCATGCAAAAACGAATAATAATAATATGATACACACACACACACGTGCACACACACACCTACATACATTCAATACATACAGTGCTGGGTAGATTACTTATAAATTGTAATCCGATTTCTGATTCAAAATTACATCACGAAAATGGTGAAAATGTTCAGTAATCTATTTTCTTACACATTTTAGGTAATGTAATCTGATTACTTTTTCGATTACATTTAGATTACTTTTGACCTGACTACTTTTGTGATTACTTTTAAAGTCTGTATTTATTTATCAGAATTGTGAGATATAAATTCACAATTGCGAGGTATAAAGTGTAAAGTGTGGCGTCATTTCGGCTTTTGAGGTCCAGGACGCGGTGAGCAGCGGAACCGCCGTGCGGCCGCCAAACCGTCTGTGCAGCAGAAGCGCCCCATGCAGCCGAGGCAGCGCCTGTGCTGCGGTTCCGCAGCTTGCCGCGTCCCGCGAAAGGGCCTTTTCAATTCTGAGGGGAAAAAAGACTGATATGTTCTCAGAATTACAAATTTAAACACAGTATCTCAATTCTGATCCAATAACTTGCAATTGCATGTTATAAAGTCAGAATTGTGAGATATAAACTCGCATAATTCTAAGGTAAAAAGTCAGAATTACAATTCAGAATTAAAGTCAGAATTGTGAGATAAAAAGTCTCAATTGCCTGTTTTTTTTTTTTATTTAGTAACGGAAATGGGCTTAAAAAAATGTAATTCCCAACAGATAAATACATTTTTACTTTAAAAATGGCTTGCATAGTAGTCTTATACAGCCTCTGTTCCTAAATAAATAATAATGTCATTTAAAACACACCTTTATACGTTTATTTAATTACAAAATTACTAGTTTTAACTTTAAATAATGATTTGAACTGCCTTGTTCAAATCAGTAGGTGATTGATAAGGTTTTGTAATATTTTTGAACAATGTCTGATTTGAAAAAAACAGTAATATTGTATAATATTGTTACAATTTTAAATATTTGTTCTCTTTTAGAATATATTTTAAAATGTAACTTGTTCTGTGATGGCATAGCTCAATTTTTTAGCAGCCAATACTCCATACTCCAGATTTCTGATTCAAAATTACATCATGAAAATAGTAAAAATTGTCCGTAATCTATTAGATTACACATTTTAGATAATGCAATCTGATTACTTTTTGATTACTTTTAGATTACTTTTGACCTGACTACTTTTTTGATTACTTTTAAAGTCTGCATTTCTCAGATTTGCAATTGTGAGCCAAAAAGTCAAATTCTAAGGGGAAAAAAAAGACTGATATGTTCTCAGAATTACAAATTTATATACAGTATCTTAATTCTGACCCAACAACTGGCAGTTCTTGAAATTGTGACTTTGTTTCTCAGAATTGTGAGTTTATATCTCACAATTCTGATATTTGTTTTCCTTAGAATTTTGAGTTCAAATCTGGCAATTCTGTTCAATTTTGTTTGTTTTGTTTTGTTTTTTTGTTTTCCTCACAATTACATTTGTTTTATGCAATACTGACTTTATAACATTTAGATTACTTTTGACCTAACTTATCACATAGATTTTATTTCAATTGCAGTTTATTTGTATGGCATGTTTCACAATGCATACTGTTTCAAAGCAGCTTTACAGAAAATATTTGTTTTTAATGCTACAATGGAGAACGTCACCTGACCAAGCCAGAAAACAGCTCTCATTGTATCCTCTTATCAGAGAAAGTGTTAACAGCAGCATAAACTGATGGCGATATCTGATGTCAGCTAACCTAGCTAGTTGTTTTTATCGTTGCTGTTCTATTCAGTTTTAATAGCTCAACATTATTGAGAAGAAAAATAATGTGATGGATATCAGTTATGATCATCTGTGTTATCTACTGTGGGCACTTTGAGCAAAACAATTTTATGTTTAACAAAGCTTCATATTTTAAAATTAATATTTAACGAAATATAAAAGACCTAAACTGTAAGCAACACAACCTGTTTTATAGTATTTTTTTATGAGTCAGAGATGAGAGTCAAAGTAATATCCATATGGCAGCATTTTACAGTTATAATATGATACATTATGTGGTTAATGACTTATATTAAGTTAAGCAGACACAATGAACGTGTTAAGCAGCAATAACAATTTGTGCTCATAATGATTACAGTATTAGGATATTACTACAATATATGGATATTTGGGAGTTTTGTATGTCGACCCGAAGATTTGTGTAGAAAATACCATTCTGATATGAAAATCTAAATGAAAACAAAATATACTCCATTCTATTTATCAACAACATTAAAGGGACAGTTCACCTAAAAATGAAAATTCTGTCATTAATTACTCACCCTCATGTTGTTTTTAAACCCATAACACGGAACACAAATCTAAAAGCTTTCTGACCCTGAATAGACAACAATGCAACTGACACATTTAAGGCCCAGAAATGTAATAAGGACATTGTTAAAATAGTCCGTGTGACATCAGTGGTTCAACCTTAATTTTATGAAGCTATGAGAATACCTTTTGTCATGGTACTCTTTTTATTGCGTGTCTTGTAGCTTCATAACATTACCATTGATGTCACATGGAGTATTTTAACAATGTCCTTACTACCTTTCTGGGCCTTGAACATGGTATTTGCATTGCTGTCTATGCAGGGTCAGAAAGCTCTCATATTTTATAAAAAATAGCTTAATTTGTGTTCTGAAGATGGACAAAGGTCTTACGGGTTTGGAACGATAAGAGGGTGAGTAATTAATGACAGAATTTGAAATTTTGGGTGAACTATCCCTTTAAGTGTATTAAACATTACATGAACAAGCCATGAACAAGCATACAAACACTGTCTATGACAGCACTAAGTCTTCTAGATTTTAAATATAGTCTTCCAATCTGATTGAGCTGTGCTGAGCTGTGTTCTAAGTATAATGACATACAGTCTAACAGCACTAGGATGCTTCACTGTTCATTTCATTTCTCACTCATATTTGTATGATATTTGTTAATTACTCAAATCCTCTCTTTAATTTTAAAAGTGTAAAGTTGTTAGAATTGATGTAACCTCATCAAATCTGCTTGGATGGTTTTGGTACACCACATTTTGTGTGTTTCTGCCAAATTACTGAAATATTGCCGGCAAATTCAGGCATCTGTATTTCAGTGAGAAGCAGATATTCATTAACAGTTATCATTTTCTCATAGTCTGCCATATGTCACATTCAGCTTATACAGACAGCTGTGTGCTACTGCAGGTCGATTGTATCTGTCGACCCACTATTTAAAGAGACAGTTTACCCAAAAATGAATATTCTGTCATCTTTATCCACCCTCATGTCTCAAAATCTGTTTGACCTGCCCAGACAAAATCATCAGTGAATAACAGGAAAAAAAAAAAAAAAAATATATATATATATATATATATATATGTATATATATATATATATATATATATATATATATATATATATACATATATATATATATATATATATATATATATATATATATATATATATATATATATATATATATATATATATATTTTACCTGTACAAAAACAGCACACTGTGCTGCTAGATATTGCAAACTATTATTTCTTGCTATATTATTTTAATTTATTATCATAATCATAACACCACTGGTTTGTAGTTATTCATCTATACATCTATATATATATATATATATATATATATATATATATTTTTAATCTATATCAGCTAATAAATTTGTCTCGCACATTCACAGGAAATGCTGTCTTCTGCTTTGAAAGATAAGGTGGATGATTTTAGAATAACATGATGGTGAGTAAATGCTGATACTTTTAATTTAGGTGAACTGTCCCTTTAAAAAATAAACTAGCAATCTATGACAATAAAAACTAAACATATAAAGTTTAAAGTTTATAAAAAGTTTAGGGTTGATATGTTTTAAAACACATATGCCTCACCAAAATGCTAAATTATTACTAGATTATTAATAATAATAATAATAATAATACGAAGAAGAAGAAGAAGAAGAAGAAGAAGAAGAATAAAGTAAAAACTGTAGTGTAGTGTACCATTTTACTGAAGAAGAAGAAGAGGAGGAGGATGTTTCAAAAGTAAAATTGAGTTCAATAGCTTTTGAGGCTTGTGGAATAATTCAGTATTTTCCAGGAAGCTGACTGAAATGTATTATTAACTTCAATCTCCTGGCGAATAGAATGCTGCACAAATACTGCGACAATACATATATTTATCTGTACACCTGAATGTGGTATTGATATGCAAATCATTTTGCAAAGGGAAGTCACTAAGGCCAAGTTCCCTAGAGAATAAAAACTTGCATTAAAATTCATACGTACAGTATATTTGAACACTTAAGACACATTTATGAATTGTTTTACAGTAAATAAAATATCAAACCAAGTGACATTAATTTTAAATAAATAAATGCATTCATTTACATGAAATGGAACAATGTGAAAACATTGACTTTTTATGGAGATTTGTAGTCTATATTTAGAACGTGTCTAATATTTGAGGATCTTAGATTTTTACATATGGCCATATCATCTAAACTCATTAAATACTTTTAAGATGAGAAGTAAGAAAATTGTTGGAGGTAGGCAGTTTAGTGAAAGTGATTTTTTGTAATAATTGCAGGTCATGTTTCTCTACTCTCACTAAAACACTGTTTTTACCCCCTCTAGTGGCTTTTTAGAAAAACTGCATTGTGTTCACTTGAAGTTGAATCTAACTTCCCAGTTCAGCTGTATGCTTTTATCTTTGTGTTAAGCTTGCAATAAACAGTAGTTCGCTAAAACTTTAATGGATTAAAATTTGTGGACTATACCACATGGATTATGCACAAGAAAGTAGGCCATCTGCCTTCTTTTGAAATACATAATCCTAATGCAACCTTTAACAGAAACGGCCTTATGAGGCCACAGCTGTAGCAACAAAGCTATTTGCAAAATAACCAGAATATGTATATTGGTTATGACTCTTTATGAAGTTACTTTGTATGAATTAACTAGACTTGTTTGCTTGTTTGTTGGTTTAGACATTTCAGACTTTTACCTTTTGCTCCACCAACGAAAATACTTTGTTCTGCTTTTCTAAAGCAGAAGCTTTATTAACATCTTTACTGAACAGCCAATGGCCCTGGTGAAAAAAAACAGCATATGCTGGTAGGCATGTTTTGATGCTGGGATGCTGGTTAGGTATGTTTTGATGCTGGTTTATGCTGGTCCTTTGCTGGTTTGTGCTGGTCTTTTGTTGGTGGATGCTGGTCCTTGACCAGCAACATGACCAGCATAAACCAGCAAAGGACCAGCAAAAACCAGCATCAAAACATACCTAACCAGCATATGCTGTTTTTTTCACCAGGGGGGGTGGCAGCATGAAGTTCATA
The DNA here is from genome assembly GCF_022985175.1 of Labeo rohita. NCBI lineage: Eukaryota > Metazoa > Chordata > Actinopteri > Cypriniformes > Cyprinidae > Labeo > Labeo rohita. The sequence goes on from NC_066883.1 coordinate 14,192,835, forward strand.
ACTTACATTTTATTTACAGTATTGCCAATTACCTTTTCCTCCACCAAATACTTTGACACTTTTGTCTCTGAGCAGCAGATAACTGGTTTGTTTTTGAATGAGTCAGCGATTCGAAGGAATCGTTTGAGAGAAAGATTGTATGACTCGCTTATGAACACATACACGTGTTGCCACCTACTGGTGTAACGATGTAACTCGAAGAAAGCGTCATTGAAAAAATAAATAAATACATAAATAAACAAACGGAATTATACAAACACTTTATATGGACTCTATATCATCGGACCTAATTGTTCAGTGCTAAAAAATCATACCCGCAGCACTGCTCACTGTTTATCAAAGCTGAAACACCCAGAACTGCTGTTTCCTATTGTGTGGCAATGAATAGGAATAATAAGAAGAGAATATAGATATATGTCATTTTTTACGTTCAATACTCAAGCTGAATGCGCTTTCAATTGCATCACAATCAAAGCAGTGATAATGCCAATGGCGACGTGGAAAAACAACACAGCAGTATTGCTCAATGTATTTGGCAGATGATCTGTAACAATAACAATCAAACGCTATGATATAAAGACATACGCCTAATAAAAAAACATCTTTCTTATAACGCATACACCGGATTAGATTAACACATGTTTGGTTGGTACATTGAAATTAAAACGTCGAATGGTCATTTTACTAATGTGCTTTAATTTTTTTTTCCATAGCAGAAGCTTTTTTACTTACCCAGAAATATCATCAATGCAACACAGGATAATTTCAAAGCGGACGCCCACTGCGTTTTCCCAAAATGCGATAAAATAGGCATTTTGGTCGATGATAATAAACAGAGAGGAAAATAAGAACGGAAAAACGTTAGAGATCTATTTCTTCGTTTCAATTATACAAAATAACACGTAAATGTTTTTATTTTGTGCTATGATATGGCTGGCAGTGTCTGTAGCAGGAAAACTGGTTGATAGTATGGTTGTGGTTTGTCATGTGCCCTACTTGAGGGTTCAATTAAAACAAGATAAAGTACACGATAATAGCAGCACTTAAAATATTACATGACTCGTTTCACGAGATTAAAACGAATTCGGAATGCATCTCTATACTACATATATCTCCTCCATTTAGAAAAGTCATAAATCAGTCTAGGAAAATCCAATCGGCCGTGGACGCAAAACTAAATAACGAGTCCCTAGCTTCCAGTAGGACCACCTCTCCTCATCTCATCACTAATGGAGATCAAAGTGCACTAGAGATGAGCAAGAGGTGGAAATACACATAAGGTGCCGAAAAACACGAGGATGATGGTGGTGATGATGATGCTTATTAAAGATATAGACTTCCTACATAGACATCTAACATAAGGCGGTGTATATATCTGATTAATGACAGTACATTGAGGGTGTTCCTTGATGGTTTTGATAGCCAATAACGGTTTTAGCCACTAGTTTTATTATGGTTTATAAAACTCTTGGTTTGTGGTTTCTTAAATCGCAAAGGATAGTTGGCGTGAATACTTAATTGTGTAACGCTTATAACCACTTCATTATTAGCACTGGAGGAAAATTTAGTTTGCCTCTTCAGAGACACAGGTTAGAAGTGGCAAATTCATGCTGATGAGAAGCCACTGAGAAGATAAAGAAAAAAAAAAAGTAGAAGTTCACCATGAAGCACTGTAACTAAACTGTACTGACCACTGTTGAGATCTTGCAGATGATAAAAGAGGTGTGTGAGGAAAGAAAGCTAAATAATTAAAATGACATTTAATTGCATATTCAAACAGATGAACGCAGATTTATTATGAGGGATAATGTATAGTCAGCCGGTATATGCAAACAACCTGTTAGGAACATGTAGGAATACATGTTTGACAATATACTCTCATTCTTTTAAATAATCAGTTATTCTGTGTCTCATCTATTAGTCTGCATGGTCTGAACGATAAATTTTGGCAGCGGACATACACGGGCTCCTCATCCTTCGGCTGCCAATCAGAGGGAAGACGTCTGTTGCGTCCAGATGTGACAGGAGTGTCTTGTGGGAATGGTACACCATGCTGCTTCCAGCCATTGAAAACACACACAAACAAAAGCCATTTTACATCTTGTGAACACACTTCTGTTCTGTGGTAAATGGTTAATAATCAGTTTACATATGAACAGGACATAGGCCTATGCATATACATATTTCACTTACAATAATAAAGATGCCTGGCATTAAGAATATAATTATTGTGTATAATTATTGTATATATTTGATAAAGTCTGTGAAGTCTGTTTTGTGATATTAAATAAATCAGCGGAAAATTACATAAAAATTGCATTCATATTTTTATTTTATATTTAAATAAAGAGTGTTCAAAAAGTGTTTAAAAGCTTAAGTACATCTTGATTTGTAATTTCATAATTCTGTTGTCCATGAAATATATATTGAATATACTGATAAACATTTATGGTAAATACTTTAATGCAATTTATTTTTAAATGTGTATGTCATGTATTAAAATGTTTGTATTTACACATTTGTAATGATGCAGTTGCAATTTAGTATGTTTCAAATACGTGACTCTGGACCACAAAAACAGAAAAACAGTCATAAGGGTACATTTTTTAAGACAATATTTGGCCGAGGTACAACATTTGAAAACCTGGAATCTGAGGGGGCAAAAGAAAAAAAAACAAAACAAAAAAAAACAAAGAGAGAGAGAGAGACAGAAAATTCTTCTTTTAAAGTTGTCCAAATTAAGTTCTTAGTAATGCATTTCATCGCCTTCGAATTATAAGGTTCTATCTGCATTCTGAGCACTTTTTAAGATTTTGAGCTTCAAAGTTGTTGCGTTCCATAGACTTCTGTAGATAAAACCATTTTTGTTTTCTAAAAAACGTCCCAAAATGTACACAGCTTACAAAAGAAATCACATAATGTAAATAAGTTGTCATAGAATAAGAATATGTGAATAACTCAATTTTGACTAAAATGTCTGATAAAACCTTATTATTCTAAGGTGACGATTTTACTAAGCAAAATTTTAATTTTGATATATTTACTGATTAATTGTACAAAATACCTTCTTGAAATATGCTTAATAATGGCATAAAATTTTGGCATAAAATATATATATATATTTTTTTTTATTTTGACCCATACAATGTATTTTTTCCTATTGTTACAAATATACCCGTGCTACTTAAGACTGGTTTTGTGGTCCAGGGTCACATATACTACCTTTGTATCATTGAATATTAAAGTTATAATAAAATAATCAACTACTTTACATGTGCTTTAGTATGTTAGTCAGCGTACTTAAAGGGAACCCCAGGTAAATGTAGAAAACCCATGAAGTACTTGCATTATTTAAAATAAATCCACATCGTTTTATACATAATTTGGACTATGGAGGCTGCCATTATTTTGATGATTCTGATCATCGAAAAAAAAAAAAAAATACTGATACAATGACCTCATTGTAAGGCTTTTGGTTCAGTATTTTTATTTATTTATTTATTTTTTTTTTTTTTGAGTTGTGTTGCGGTAAAAATAGCAACAGTACCTCACAGAGTGCAGTCATTTCGCTTCATAGTCCAAAATATGTATAAAACAATGTGGAATTTTTAATTAATTTAAATCTTTTATTGGTTTTCTTCTACATTTTTCAGTACATGATATATAATTTACGTTATATTAAGCCATACAAGTCTTCATATCCGGGGTTTCCTTTAAAAGTTATTGTAATAATGTATAAACATTTGTTGTCTGACAAGAACATTTCATAACTCAAATATTCACATTATTTTATTTCATACCTTGCTTTCAAGTCTAACTTACCATGGTAACATAGATGTTGTCTGCACTGCTGGAAGGACTGTTCACATCTACCAAATCAGGCATAGAGCTGTTTCCCACCTGGGACACACAAGAAGTCATCTTCAGGGCCTGTGCAACAACCCAAGAACCCAATCCAACAACCCATTTAAACATTCTTGAAACAAACCTCAACCACCGTTTTCTTAATTTAAACAGAATACACATAAATCAAAGAAAATTTGATTTAATATTTGACATTTATCAAGTACAGAAAGCATAGAGAGGAAATGAGAGCAGAGGTGCAGGAGGAAGTTGCAAAGATAGTGTGTTACCTTGTATGTGATTGCCTCGTTGTCAGTGTCAGAAGTGGTTTTAACCTCATCTATATTTTGCCTAGTAGAAAATAAAGCACAACCTCAAGACAGAAAAAAAAAAAAAAAATTCTACAAGCTGCTACATCTCTTTCTGAGCTGACAATGACTTACTTTGAGTTGTTTTCTCTCTGGGTCGATCTGCAAGCCTTCCTCCCCCAAAACACGGTACCAATTAGTAACACAAACCCAGACACTGATGCCAGGGCCAGCCACCAGGGAGGATGTGCCTGCAGATGATTCACACCTGGACTGTTTTTCCTGCTGGTCAGTGCTGAAGAAAATAAAGAAGAGAACTGAGTTTGGAGCCCTTATACAAACTACTCCACATGAAACCTTTAAAATGTTTAAAATGTTAGTATTATAAACATCAACAGGTGTTTACAAGTATGCTATGGATTTCAAATACATAAAACTTTTACAGAGCTGAATTTTAATTTAGCTTTTTCATTTCATCTGGCATTTATTAGCAAAAAATAAGGTAAAAACAGTAATATTGTGAAATGTTATGACTCTTTTTCTATTTCATTTCATTTTCACAACGTGCATTCACAAGAGTACCACGACACATGTGTATGGTGCTAACCCAGAAGCCAGTGCTTTGACACGGAACCGGAATAAATGGTAGAGGAGACTTTGAGAGAAATTGGTAAATAAAGTCATTATTTCTGGGGGTTTTTTGCACATTCTCATAGCTTCATAACATTAACGTTGAACCACTAATATCACATAGACTATTTTAATGATGTCCTTATTATCTTTCTGTGTCTTGAACATATTAGTTGCATTGCTGTCTATGCAGGGTCAAAAAGCTCTCAGATTTCATCAAAAATATCTTAATTTGTGTTCTGAAGATAAACGAAGGTCTTACAAGTTTGGAATGACATAAGGGCAAGTAATTAATGACAGAATTTTCATTTTTGGGTGAACTATCCTTTAATAAAAGCTGTGCAAAAGCAACGTGAAATAACTTGACAATATCCAACAAACAATTCATGTCAGTTTGGTTGTTTTTATTTTGTAGAAGAGATTGGTACAATAGCTAACTATAAGGTTTTGAGTCAGAAATCCAAAATGCTTTTTAGCACAGTAATAATGGTTTTCTAGGCAGATCTCTGGGACCTCTACCAACTGCTACCAGCCCCAAGTCGATAGACCCCCCAAATTTGACCAGCTATAAGTCCCCAGAGACTGGGGCAACCCGGACCAAATCAGGGCTAAATTAAACCTCCCGGACTTCTATCCAACTCCACCAGCCCCAAGTCAATAGACCCCCTCAGGGCCGGAGATACATCCCCCCCCAAAGTTACAATGTTGACTGGCTATAACTCCTCCTGGATGCTGCCAAACCAGACCTAACCCCAAACTGGTAGACCCCAAAGCCCTCAATCCAACGCTCCAAATCCCAAGTCGATAGACCCCAGTGGCTGGAGACACAGCCCCCCAAAATTCAAACTTTGACCAGCTATAACTCCCCCTGGAAGTTTATAGACAGCCTCCCACACCCTGGGCCCTAAAGCTGCGTTCACGCCATATCATAATTCCGAGCTGACAACATGTGGCGTTCTACTCGAGCTGAATTACACTCTTAAAAATAAAGGTGCTTCACAATGCCATAAAATAACCTTTTTTGTCTAAATGGTTCCATAAAGAACCTTTAAAATCTGAAGAACCTTTCTGTTTCACAAAAGGTTCTTTGTGGCAAAAGAAGGTTCTTCAGATTACAAAAAAGCAAGAAAGAGATGGTTTTTTAAAGAATCTTTGACTGAATGGTTCTTTGTGGAACCAAAAATGGTTCTTCTATGGCATCGCTGTGAAGAACCTTTTAAAACACCTTTATTTTTAAGTATGTGTTTCTATGGCAAAACTATCAACACCAAAGCCCTCAAAGAATAAACTCTGAATGTTTTGAGAGTTACAACTTGGACCAGTTACAGCTGTACCACCTGACTGCCGTCAGGTTCATTTTGGCTTAGGCGTTACCTCTGAGTCCAACAACATGGAAAGCTGTAAATAAAATGTCATGTGTTGTCATCTCAAAATTACGGTAATTATGACATGGCTTGAACGCAGCATAAACCTAACCTATTGAATAATAAGAAACTCTATTCTTGCTTTGTCCAGTAGCCTAACTTTTTTCTGTTACATCAACAACTGACCCACAATGAGTAGCCAAGAACTGCCAAGTAAACGGTAAATGAATTGTGAATAAAAAACATAACAGTCTGTTACCTGATTGGACAGTAAGGTGTGTTCGATTCTTGTGAAAATTGCCATTGAGACGCAATCTACACAAATAAGTTCCATTGTTCTCATAAGTCACGGATTGGAGATGTATATCAAAATTCCCTAATTTGACATCTCCCCCAAAAAATACACCCGGAATTGGTACAGTTCGATTTCTGATGTAGTAGAGGATTATTTTTGGCTCAGAGGAAATATCCTGTGTTTAAAACATACAAAAAATAAACAGAAATGTAGGTTTTTAAAGTTGTGAATATATAAAAAAGTTTTTATAAAGTATATTTGTGCTAATCTAAAAATAAGCCTACCTGGAATTCCCACTCCACACTAAGAGACATAATGTCCTGAGATCCAGGACACTGTAAGACATTACACGACAAATAGACATCTGTCCCCTCATTAACCTTCTGGTCTGGACTGGTCATCACACAACCATAAGTTCTATACACTGTCAACCAAATGAGTGCATATTATATTAAAAACGTAAATTAAATGCTTAACATGCTTGATTAAAATAATAAATTTGTGCTTACCTGTTAAGATAAATACTAGGTGCCACATAATTGAGCATAAAGACATTGCAAAGTTTGTAAGGTTTTTTTTTTCCCCTGCTAATGACAGAATACATAAATATATTTTAAGCGAAAGACAGAAATTCCAAGATCCAGATGAATGTTGTGTATGCACTCCGACTTAGAAGTTGTTGATGCCATCAAGGAAGTGCTATAGGCTACTGTTTCCTGACACAGTATGCGGTGGTTAATTATCATTGAATGAAACTGTTACCACATCCTCTGTTGTCCGAACACATGATCTAATTTGTAAAGCTGTCTCATGTATTGTAAAAAGCAAAAATAAGCATAGTTGTTTTGCTCAAAAATGAGAGCTTTTCATCACTGCAAAGAAGTGCAAGACAACAGTGGGTTTCCTTTTCAATTCATACAGTTCATGTCCACTTTATCCTTGAACCTGCAACAAGTATATTATTCAGAATGTGTCATTTTGTATTTGACTGAAGAAGGAAATACGGGTTTAAAACCACATGAAGGTGAGTAAATGATGACTTTCCCTTTAATGGACGTAGGTCGGTCAAATGAAGGCAGACTGCTTTCCACAAACAGTAAAACGAATCTCTTTCGCCCTCTAGTGTATCATTTGATGTCAGCTACATTAGATTGAAGAAAGAGAAAAGCATTTTCCTCAAGAGAACAGAGACATTGTGTTAAATGAAGTTTCCAGGTAGGTACATAACCCAAGGCAATAAACAAAGACGTCTGTCACATTGATCAATTCATTCTTTCTGATTCAGCACAAAACACTTTTCCATTTCTGTTCGTTTGATGAAGGAAGGACACGATTGTCAGATGATGATGTCATTACATGGGTCAGAAATTTCATCAGCATTGTAAAAGGAATTATTCATGAATAAAACATAAGCATTGTGCTCCAATACAGGCAACGTTTGTTGGCAAATTGCAACAGTGCTTATAAACCAGCAATCTGAATCACTTATGACTGAATCATTGAATTATTCATCAGATCAGTGAGTCTATTTATGAGTAAGAGAATATATAATCAATTATTTGTGACTGAACACATGCAATGGGCAGATGTTTGAACCGAACAAGCTGACTTTAATATGTATTCTCTAATCAGAGCGATTATATGATGCAGGATGCAACAGTGTCAGTATTCATCGGATGTGTTTGCAAATGTGACTCAAAGACTCAAAGATTCAGAATAACCTTTATTTATATGCAGTGTGACTCTTCTTGCTGGTTACTGAATTAATTGTGTGATAAGAAAGTAAGACCACGACAATAAGATATTCATTCATTTTCAGATATTTTTTAAAAAGTCCTACATTACCATTTTTACACCTTCTCATCTAAAATGAAAATGTACCATAAATAATGTCATGAATTATAAATGTTATACAACATTGTCTGATGTGTTTGAATTATAAGGTTGATATGCACTGTACTAACCGAGTTATACTAACCATAGTCTTGTGGGCCTTTGACTGTGTGGCCCAAATAAGGAATAGTTCACCAAAAAAGAACATTTGCTCACCTTAAATGTAGCTGAATTTGTTTTTTCATCAGAACAGATTTGGAGAAAATGAGCATAGCACTTGCTTAAAATATGGATTCCCTGCAGTTTATGGGTGCCGTCAGAATAAGAGTTGAAACAGCTGATAAAACAATCACAACAATGCACAAGTAATTCTCTCCAGTTTTGTTACATGAAAAGCTGCATGTTTGTAAGGAAAAAGTCCTCTATCCATAATATTGCTTTCTCCAGTGAAAAAGTCATCTTGTCTGAATCAGGAGAGAAATATGCACAATCACTGTTTACAAGCTAAAACAGTTCTTTATATATATGTCATTGTATTTTGATGCGAGAGGACAACAGGGGATGGTGTCATCTGGATTATGTACTTGTATTTTGGCTAGAAACAGTGTTAATTTTGTCAACGAAGACGACGACGAAAAATATTTGTTAATATTTGACTAAGACGAGACATTGGCGAGCTAAAACTAATATCTGATGATAAAAGCTATGACGACATTTATGCTGCGTCTTCGTTAACAAGACGAGACGGGACTAGAATGTTATTTGAGGACTATGGGACATTCAAAATACATCCTACAGGCTAAGTTAACTGTCTTGTCTTTCAAAATGTTCGTCCCTGTCATTGGATCATAAGGGACGTGTCTAGTCTCAGTATGACAGCCGCAAACAGCCGGCTACCAAACCGCGAACTTGCCATCTGAAACAATGGCCTCAACACCCAAAGGGTTAGCGATAGGGTGACCAGACGTCTTGTTTTTTCCGGAAGTCACAATTCGTTGTCTAATGACAAGTCAGTGAAGGCGGGAAGGGCGGAATAGTGCTGATAGTGCTCTCTCTGGCGCACACTCCATTTCTTCAGTTTTCATACAGCGCATGATCAGTTCTCAGTTCTCAAATACACATGCAGTAGTCCACCTGTCCATCATGTTGAGTATCTCACGTAAATACTGTCAGTTATGGCTTAAGTGAACGAAAACAGGTGGGTAAACTGGTAAACTGAATGTGTCAGGATTACATGCATGCCTTCCGTATTAAAGGGACAGCATTCCTAATGAAATACCTGTGTCATTTAACCAAATGTTAAGTAAACCTACTGTATCTGAGAAATGAGTTTAATTTATATCTCTAGCCAAAAATTAAAATTGTCATAATTTATTCTAGTTTCAATTTCTTAAGATGATTTCCAAATTCAATCCTTGATAAATTTCTCATTATCTTAATTTATTTGGTATAAAGATATAAGAATTAATTTTTTTTGAAGACTTTAAAAAATCTACCAAAATAAATGTTGGTAACTGCATTTTGGCTAAAAGTAATGACTAAAAATTACAACTAAAAGTTGACAAAAAATGTAATGACTTTTCGTCGACTAAAACTATGAAAGACTCAAATGACTAAAATGTGACTAAGACTGTTAAGCATTTTTGTCTCGAGATAAAGACTAAGACTCCGAAATGTCTGTCAAAATTAACACTGGCTAGAAGCAATCGTTTATGTGAAAATGCCTTAATTTGTTTGATGTTAATTGATAGACTAGAGTTGTGTGGATTACTTGTAGATTGTAGTAATGCTTTTATCAGCTGTTTGTATTCTTATTCTGACGGCACCCATTCACTGCAAAAGATCCATTGGTGAGAAAGTGATGTAATGATACATTTCTTCAAATCTGGTTTGATGAAGAAACAAACTCATCTATATCTTTGATTGGTTGAGGGTGAGTAAATTTGAAGCACATTTTCATTTTTTAATTAACTTTTCCTTTAATGAGCACAGAATATGTTGCTGACATGGAAATATTGGCGGTCATATGTTAATATATTCATCAGTCTGAAACCAGAATAAGACACTTTTTTTGCAATGTAGTTTAAATAAATGATCTTTTTGCACATTGGAGGAACTTTTGAAAAGGTCAAAGAAAATTAAAGAATTCATTATGCGAGCCCTTTAAGAATAAAAATAGCTTAATTTTCAGCACAGTGACTGAAATAGCACACATCCAGACAATAAATAAGACTATATTCAGTTTACAGTAACAGTCTACTGTATGTGTTCCTTCCATTGACAGCTTGTTATTTTTGAGCCAATTGGCTGGTCCCGTCTCAGACAACAGCATATGTCTGTTCAATCTTGTAGCTTTAATGCAGCTCATAGATTGACAGTGTGAAGTTGGTCGTTTGTGTTGTGTGAATTGGTAAAAATATCCCAATGCTTTTGCTACGTCACATGCCAGGATTCCTTAAAACTGCTGACATTAAAGACTTAATTAAGAAAGCAGATCCATGTGATTGGTTTAATTACTAGTCTATTTCACATATGTCTATTATCTCCAAGGTACTGGGGAAGGCTGTTGCTCAGCAACTGAGCTCACTCTTGCACAGGAACAACACTAGATGTTCCACTCAGGTTAGAGATAATCATAGAGGAAGTCTGTATTATTTCATACAGACAACTGCATAGACAATGAAAGATTGAAAGCTACATTTCTTTCAGAAAGTTTATTTCAGAAGAAATATATGAATGTTTCTAACTTTAGTGCACTGGGTTGAAGGCACATATGTAAGATTTTTTTTGATTAAAATATCCAAAAAAGAAAAAAAAAAAAAACAGAACAGTGTTATATATTTTGCTGACTTGTGTACTTACTTTATCCCAAATGTTTCCAAGAATGTTTAAATCCAGAGAAATAAGATATTTTAACTAGTATCCAGTCCCTTGTTACGTGTCGATTTCCGGTTTTATTTAGTAAAAATAAAACAAAAACAAAACAAAACAAAACAAAAAAAAAAAAACACATAAACACCAAAGACGCTTTAATATTTTCAACGTTTTATTAGACAGGTGACAAACGTACAGAGTAGCATTATAACAGAATTTCCAACACAGTCAAATGTATCTGGTATGATAAAACAGCGCTGCTTTACCCCATGCGCATGGCCGTCGATTGTGTGATAATAAAAGCTCTGCTTTTTTCACATTCATCTCTCATTAGCAATCACTCCTGCTGACTTGTTTTGCTTCCATTGCTTTCAGACCCACCCTTCATACAGTGACCTTAATAAATATTTAATGCATTAGCTTATCCATGAACTTGACTTCTGCCCCAGTCCTGTCAGATTGTATCATCTAAGGGGATAAAGACAACAACTCCTATCACAGCATTATATAAGTCTTTGATTGTTTTGAATATGCCATCTAGTGGCAAAAATTACATATTGTGCATTTAGCTATTGGCTCTGTTTCATCTGTTTCTTCATTTGCTGGAGATATTGAAGGGGGAGACTACATTAGTACTCTAATCTTTTCTTTTTATTTAAAAAACAACACAAAAAGGCAAATTCCAAATTCCTGTTTTATTTTTATTATTATTATTATTATTATTATTTTGTGTTAATGACTGTTATAGTGCTAGCTGTGGTCCGATCTCCCTAAATCTTTGCATGCTTGTTTAGAATCACCTGTCACATGAACTCACCAGTTTTCGTTTAGGCTTTATATGATTTTTTGGGTATACTTGGACAAGCCCCTTTTCTAAAAGAGCCCATTATAGCTTCCCAAAGGAAAAAATTCAACATTGTTTTATAATTACTGGCTTAAAGAGTCCATAGAATTGTACTGCAGTGTTTTTTTTTTTTTTTTTTGTCCCATGCTGAGTGAAAAACCTAAGACTAGTTTGTAAAAGTAGGTTTTTTATTTTCACAGCAGGTATTGTAGAGGCAAAGTTGTTCGAAATGAGAAGATCTATTGTGTGATACGAATATCGAGTGTATGTGTGGAAAAGCATGAAGTCTACAATCGCTTACGCCCTTGAAAAAATGCGATGTCTTTGTGAAATTGTAGACAGTTTCTCTCCAAGTTTCAAGTCTCTACAACTTACAGTTTGGTCTGCCTTATCAATTTTACGTGGAGATTGTTGATCCTTTTGGCCATTCTGACAATTACAATATGGTTTCAGGGGCGATTCTAGGATTTTCATTTTAGGGGAGCTCAGCCCCCAGTGTGGGTATAATAATTAAAAAAAAAAAAAAATATATATATATATATATATAATGCATGGAGCAAACTCCAGTGCAGTGATGGTTGACTTTCTACAACTTTCTCCCATCTCCCGACTGCATCTCTGGAGCTCAGCCACAGTGATCTTTGGGTTCTTCTTTACCTCTCTCACCAAGGCTCTTCTTCCCCGATAGCTCAGTTTGGCCGGACGGCCAGCTCTAGGAAGGGTTCTGGTCGTCCCAGACGTCTTTCATTTAAGGATTATGGAGGCCACTGTGCTCTTAGGAACCTTAAGCGCAGCAGAAATTTTTTGTAACCTTGGCCAGATCTGTGCCTTGCCACAATTCTGTCTCTGAGCTCTTCAGGCAGTTCCTTTGACCTCATGATTCTCATTTGCTCTGACATGCACTGTGAGCTGTAAGGTCTTATGGTCACAGGTGTGTGGCTTTCCTAATCAAGTCCAGTCAGTATAATCAAACACAGCTGGACTCAAATGAAGGTGTAGAACCATCTCAAGGATGATAAGAAGAAATGGACAGCACCTGAGTTAAATATATGAGTGTCACAGCAAAGGGTCTGAATACTTAGGACCATGTGATATTTCAGTTTTTCTTTTTCAATAAATCTGCAAAAATGTCAACAATTCTGTGTTTTTCTGTCAATATGGGGTGCTGTGTGTACATTCATGAGAAAAAAAAAAAACTTAAATGATTTTAGCAAATGGCTGCAATATAACAAAGAGTGAAAAATTTAAGGGAGTCTGAATACTTTCTGTACCCACTGTATATATATATATATATATATATATATATATATATATGTATATATATATATATATATATATATATATACAGTATATATATATAAATTGCGTGCAGTTGCTGATGCTCGTGAAAGCATGCAATGGCTTTCGTTTGCACGCTACTTTTTCCGATTTTACTTTCACTTTCGAACACGTTCAGCAAGGAGGGGAGAGGATGGAAAGAGGGGCACAGTGACGGCTCACGAATGCTCATTCTTGACCGTAAGACGCGTCTGCTCACTCTTGCAGCCGGTAGCCTACTTTGATGGCATAGGCTAGCTACGCTGCTTCAAGTCAGATATTAAAAAAAGCGGGGAAAACTCTAATGCAATACTGACTGGTTTCTACTGCGTCACCTTCTTCTGCTTCGCCTTCTTTTCCATATGTGAGGGCTTTTCACTCTGTGCTTAACCCCTGATTATTGTTGTTATAAACCCCGCTTTTAACCCAGTGTAAATGTATGTTTACTCTACAAGAACTCTAAATGTGTCTTCTGGTGTGTGGCACCAAGACATTAGCAGCAGATCCTTTAAGTCCTGCAAGCTGTGAGGTCGAGCCTCCGTGGACTGGATTTGGTGGTCCAGCACATCCCACAGATGCTCTGTCAGATTGAAAAATTTGGAGAAATTGAACTCCTTGCACTCTTTGTCATGTTCAACAAACCATTCCTGAGCTTTTTTTCCAGCTGAATGAGGCAAATGCCATTTTAAAACACCACTGGCATGAATAGATGTATGTGAATACCATAACAGCTTTTAACCCATTTAAGCCCACCAGCAACTATAGCTGCCACAGTTTATAGCTGTAATTTTCCTTTTGTAATTATTAATCTAGATGTTATCCATGTTTTATTTCTCAATAAGTATTTACTTCCTTCCTATCACATGAGGCTGTCAAGTTCCTACCCCTACTTCCAGGAAGCATGGCGCAGACAAATCCTCCCAAAGGAGATATACTTTTATACTCAGTCAAAAGTCAAAGCAGCAACTATAGCTGCCGGTGGGCAAATGACTTGTCAGTACATATACAGTAGTCAACATTTGAAGTGGATCAAAACCTTTCATTGAAGTTGTCCTAAAACCAAAACAATACCCATTCTTGTCTTGGGACAACTTTTTTGATCCACTTCAAATGTTGACTACTGTATATTGGTCAAATGGGGTATACTGTGCTAATAGGTTATTGAATCAAGGTTATTGGTCTTGTTTAGCGCTTTTTGGGAGGACAGAGATAAAAAAGGGAGTGGGAAGGACATGTATGACATAACTTCCCATTCCGAATGTCTTTTGAAAGAAATTGTCCGTGTGCATTATTTTTTTATTTATTAGTTATTTTATTTATTTATTTTTGTTTATATAGATCTCATTTTTCTTCATTCTTTTTTATTTTTATTCATTTATTTAAATTTACATATACACAATGCCCTGCTGGGGCAACTTAATGGCTGCACTTTGTTCTGCACTATGTTCCACCATTTTAGGACAAATAGATATGTTGTTTTTTGTGTTTTCATATTTAAGAGATTATAAGCTAGATGCAGCTTATATAATAATAATTTTGCTCATGAATAAAGACTGATCTATTGAAAGCAGTTATTGTGAGTTAGGTGCCAAATGTTCTCCTCCTAATTAAATTAGACATTGAAGGGGTGTATACAACATATTTGCCCACCGGGAACTATAGTTGCCGCACAATCAAATACAATTTTCAAAAAAAAGAAAAAAAAAAAACCTGGGGAAAATAAATTAAAAAACCTCACATATGACACTATTAACACGACTATATGCATGAAACCTTTCAGAAAAATTTGGGCACAAATGGGTTAAGGAAAGTGGTATGTGTCAAAGGAACATCTACATGAATGCAGGACGCAAGATTTCCCAGAGCATAACACTTGTGTGTGTGTGTGTGTGTGTGTGTGTGTGTCTGATAATCAGACTATCAGAAGGACAAACAGATTTAAAAGAAACCTATTGTGCCTCTTTTTACAAGATATAATATAAGTGTCAGGTATCCCCAGAATGTGTCTGTGACGTTTCAGCTCAAAATACCCCATAGATCATTTATTATATCATTTTGAAAATCCCTATTTTGAATAGAAGCAGAAACGCTGTTTTCTCACGTCTCTTTAAATGCAAATGAGCTGCTGCTCCCCGCCCCCTTTTTTCCAGAACAGGGGTGTGCCTTTACAGCTCATAATTCAGATACTCTGCCAAAAAAACCCCCATCTGTTTGGTTTTAACTGTCATGTTTATGGTGCTGAAATCATGCGTTTTAAAACCATATCAGGTTAAACTTCTGATATACGTTTTTTTTTTTTGGTTTTTTTTTTTGTGTATTTGACAGTGCAATAAGACATGAAAGAAAGCTTAGTTTAGTACTCACATGCCATGTGATAGCCGCTTTCTGTGCATGCGCTTCGGAAGTGTGTGCTCAAAAAGTTTGTTAAAAACATATGAGTTACAAAAAAAAGTTGGTTATGTCTATGAAGGTAAACAGTCGGGAAAGAAATTGATTACTTATATCAGATCTGTGTGGCAGCAGCATAATACACAGCAAATATGCTCTCTTGTCTCCTCTGAGGCTGGGACTCAGTGTTCTGTGCTCATCTGTGCAGCCAACGACAGAATAGTTAGCATGCTTTGCTCCAACTTTTGCCATGGTGTTAGAACTGGTACACCAATGTCACTTGCAAAAACACAATGGCGGCCCTGTAGATGGAAACGTACAGATTAAAGGACGGTAGTATTATAACAACATCCCCTTTCTACGCAGCGAAATCTGAGCAGCTCTTTTTTTTTTTTTTTGTGCAGAGAAAGGCTTATCAAAACGAAGTTACTGGGTTCTTTTTCACATTTTCTGGGCTGGTAGATGCATCGGGGGACACAGGAAAAGTCAGATTTTCATGATATTGCACCTTTAAAGTGAATAAAATTGTACGAGTGTACAAGGTGTGTTTTTTCTCTCTAATTCACACAGTTGCTTTATTCCACAAGGCCAAAGTGCCCATAGTTGAAGAAACACATGCACCAGAGTCTGCTAACACCTAGGATATCTTTTTGTTTAAAGAGCCTTGTTTTTTTATATGGTGACCTCACTGTCAATAGCCATTGTCTAGTCTACCCTCTGGTGTATGTACACTTGAGAACAACAGCTTTGTATGTAATGCAAAGTCCTTCTGAACTGACCCCCCATTGATTGCTCTCCATTGATTTGCTAGCTTATGCCCCAGTTTAACCTAAACAACATTCATCAAGCTGGCCTCTCAGAAGTCCCTCTGTGATGTGCATTACCCCCTTCAGACCGCAAAGCTTCTCCATCTTTAAAGAAATAGTTACACATACAATATGTTTATTTCTAGACTATGTTTGTATGTGTCCATTAAAGGGTTACTCCACCCCAAAATGAAAATTTTGCCATTAATCATTTACCCCCATGTCCTTCCAAACCCGTAAAAGCTTCGTTCGTCTTCGGAACACAATTTAAGATATTTTGGATGAAAACCAGGAAGATTCTGACTGTCCCATTAACTGCCAGATAAATACCACTGTCAAGACCCAAAATAAGTATGAAAGACACTGTCTAGTGTGCCATAGTATTTTTTTCCACACATTTGAAAGTGGTTACCATCAACTGTTCGGTTACCAACATTCTTCAAAATATCTTCTTTTGTGTTCAACAGAAAAAAGAAACTCAAATTTGGACAAATTTGAGGCTGAGTAAATGACGACAGGATTTAACCCAGATTACCCATTTAATGGATGTGTTGTAATACCATCACCCACCACAGGAATGCAGTGTGGTACCACACAACACACAAGCCTTCCTGCAACCCCAAAACAAACAGATGTTAGCATGTGTGTTGGCAATTTGTTAATAATTTATGAGGAATTAATTAGCATTCTTCTAATTACCTCATGAATATTCCACCAGGCCGTTCACGGTGTAGAAGAGTTCTAAATGGGATTAGCAATAGTACACGTCCCGCTGCACAGGATCAGGAGACCTCTTTTCTGCAGCATCCTGGATGTTCAAGTCCAGTCAGCGCTTTGGAGCTCAGCTGCATTAGTATGTGCAACGCAGGCCAGGTAAACTGGTCCTGGGCCAGCTGAAACGAGCATCGGGTCTCCTGTGTGCTACTGAACAGCAGCAGAATCAATGACAACAGGAAATTGCTGATGGGAGACTTTGGCCAGACTTCACCCAGGAGGCCCAGATCAAATGAAGGGCCTGTGATTATCTCACCAGGAGATTAGTGTGAGAGATCGTAAACCACAGTCAGTAAATAAACACAGGAGATGAAGTGGGGTCGTATTTTTTTATTTATTTATTTCTTTGGTATATAGAAATGACTTCATCAATAGGAAATAAGGCTTTGTGATAGAGACATAAAAATGGTAGGGTGGCCAATTTATTAAAAATGCTAATGGAATAAATCAAATGATATGCTGATTAATTAATAGCAAATAAGTATAAACAAATATTTAATTACACGATCAAAGTATAAATAATACTAAATTAAACTGGTTTGGTTGTCACCCTCGGGGCCCCGTTTTTTTTTGTTTTTTGTTTTTTTTTTACAAAAACAAGTGATTTATACAGGTTTTAATGTTATTTTTTGTAATATTGGTGTTGTTTTAGTTTTGTACTAAGATTTTTTTTTCTCATCCAATATTTTGAGGAGGCACTGCTTCCCTTGCTTCCTCTAGAAAAACAAGTAATTTATACACTTTTTTTTCATGTTGTAATTGTGATATTGGTGTTGCCTCTGTCCAATATTTTGACTTCCTTGCCTTGGAGGAAAAGCCTCTGCTTTTATGGTATTTTTTTATATACTATTTTGAGTTCCTGTTTATATATATTTTTAGTATTCATTTTTATTTCAGTTTACATTTTGGTAATTTTGTCATCTGCTTGTCATTTTCATTAGGTTTTATATAGGTGTGTGTGTGTGTGTATTTTAATTTAATTATTATTATTATTATTATTTATTTATTTATTTATTTTTTTATTTCAGTTTTAGTCATTCTAGTATGTCAAATTATTTTACTATTTCATTCAGTTAAATATTATGTGCAAAACAGATAACAGATAAAGTTTTTATTGTGTTGGTTAGCTGTCATTTTTATGTTATTGTTTTACCTTATCAAAATAACCCAACTGCAGTTTGATTGCAGTTTCAAATTTATCAATTTTTCTTTTATGCCAAATATCATTAGGATATTAAGTAATGATCATGTTCCATGAAGATATTTTGTAAATTTCCAAATGTAAATGTGTCAAAACCTAATTTTTGATTAGTAATATGCAATGCTATGAACCTTATTTGGACAACTTTAAAGGCGATTGTCTCAGTATTTAGATTTTTTTGCACCATCAGATTCCAGATTTTCAAATAGCTGTACCTCGACCAAATATTGTCCTGTCCTAACATATCATACATAAACGGAAAGCTTATTTATTCAGCTTTCAGATGATGTATAAATCTCAGTTTCAAGAAATTTACACTTATGATTGGATTTGTGGTCCAGGGTCATATATGTATGTATATTCATTCATTTATTATATAATTATTATATTGTTATAAAACCTTACATGTACTGTATTAGTCTGAGACTTGTCATAGCACATTGTCAGAGCATATTATTGCTCTTTTGTTGATTTTGATTGCTTCCGTTGTCTTTATTTGTAAGTCGCTTTTGATAAAAGCATCTGCTAAATGACTAAATGTATATACTGTAGATAGATAGATAGATAGATAGATAGAGAGAGAGAGAGAGAGAGATGGAGAGACAGACAGATATATTGTCTTTGTCTGAGTTTGCTTTGATCTGTTATCTCAAAATAACCAATTTAATGAAGGGGATTAAATTAAAGGGGAAATTAAAACAAACAAACAAAAAAAAAAACGAAGTAATTAAATTGAAAAAAAAAAAAAAAAAAAAAAAAAAAAAAAATCTAATTTATTTAGCCCCCACTTGATCGGCTTGTATTGGTATTATGGTAATCTCGAAAATGGGAAACAATCCACAGTTGCTCACACTCATTGTTCCTCATTTTCTCATCGCAAGTTTATCTCCGACAATCTGGCATCCTGTTTATGCTCTTGAACTCACTCTGCTCTCATACTGTTTTCCTCTGTTAATGTATCCAGCTTTCACACATATAGAGCGGATGAGATTAAGGGATTGTTGACAGCAAACAAACAGATTACTTGGTCAAATGTTTGTGTAACATGGCCAATCTCTTCACAGTTGCATAAGCATCATCCTTAATGAAAATAACAGCTGCGTTTTGTTGTGATTTTATTGTTTTTATTTTTATTTTTTTTTGAGTATGACCTGCAGTATGTGTGATCTTTTCAGCAAACTATGTATAGTCTGTAACAATAAAGGTTAATGAAGAATAGGCAGTGACGTTATACACATATTCACACCATGCGTTTTCAATTCAACGCATAACAAAGCCAGTTTCTAAAGCGTTTCTACGCCAGAAAAAAAGTGTAAGAAACGTCTGTTGTCATATCTTAGTAGATATGACTTCTTAAACTTTAAATTTATCAAGCAGGATGAAGGCTTGCTTATTTGATTCAAGTTTCATTTAAGACCTCGTGAAATGGTTTGATGATTGGAAATTTCTCTCTTATGTTGGCATAGTTCCTATTGAAACAGAAACTGAATAGGAATCCTCCACCGTTTTATCAGCAAAGCCTTTCTTTTGACTGAGAAAGAATTTTTTTTATCTATTCTATGCCTGATTAGAAATGATAGAACTTGCTTTATGGTTTACTTATTCTTAATCAAGAAAATATGCTAATTAATTGCCTGCATCTATTTTCAGTTAGCTTTTGTTTTGCAAGTTAAAAGCATACCCATTAGCATAGCATAGTGCTAATGGTTTATAAAAGCTCATTTGATTAGCTAAAACATGATACTATGATAACACACATTTTTTTAAAGTGGGAGTTGTGATTGTGCAGCTGGCAAAACAATGATTTGCTGCTTGCTTTTTGCTATAAACAACCGTCTAATTGGTGACTAGCATTAAGATGTTTTGAGGAGGCTATTGAGACGGTCACACTTTTTTTTGTAAATGTCTGTAGCAACTGTCTAAAGTCCTTCACTGGAAGACTGTGGCATACAAGGGCTTTTGATGTCTCTGAAAGATTTTAGTGCTGTATTGATCTGGAGTTCGGCAAGAGTGAAGTGAATTTGGGAATAGAAGGATTTTTAAAAGAACACATTTGATTCAGGCTTGATATCTTGTCATAGCTGTTGTCTTCTTTCAAACGACATGTTTTATGTACAGTGCTTACAGCTGAACGTGTCGTCTTTCAAAATATAATCCATCTGATGGTGTGCATGAACACATCCATTCAACATACGCGAACCAGAAAGTTTCATCCTTGTCCAACGTCTCTGCTATTTATATAAACCAGAGTTGTAGTTTGTCATAAAGAAATATTATGCAATGTTATAAAGCAATATGGATAGTGGACTCATATTTTAGATGGAAGCAACATACAGCTTTTTGTTTCACAAGATGTTAATTGATGTACTAGAGTCATGCTTACTTTTGTATTATTGTGATGTTTTTATCAGCTGTTTGGACTCTCATGACGACACCCATTTACTGCAGAGGATCCATTGTTAAGCAAATGATGTAATGCTACATTTCTCAAAATTTGTACTGATGAAGAAACAAACTCATCTACGTCTTGAATAGCCTGAGGGTAAATATATTTTCTGCAAATTTTCATTTTAGTGTGTTTTCCATGCTGTCTGTGTAGATTCAAATTAGTCACTCGTGAGATTCAGTTTTAGGTAGCTGTCTGTGTAGACAGCAGGTAGCTCACTAGGCTTTGGAACAAAGTTCCAGTGTGTGAAGGAGCTTATCTTTGTATACCCTGTGTGTGTGTTTTCCCATCTCTTTGACTATCTTCACTTCACTTCCTGGACTACACATACAGCACCATTATTCATTCATTTTCAATAAAAAATACATCTATTGTCCAAGTGCATCAATGCAGCCAAGCGCAAGCTGAAAATAAAGCAATATTCTTGATCTGACTCATCTCCAACAATAGAGCATGCTTTGAGAGATGCCTATCGTCCCTTATGGTAGAAATTTTTGTATAAACCCTGCAGAGTTAATGATATATTTAACTCCACAGCGGATCCATATAATCTTTGTTTTCGCCAGTAAGTGCAGGTCTGGGATCAGGGGGAGAAAACTGCCAGACAACATTGGGTATAGAGCATGCGCCTCAGATGATATGTAAACGTAGGGCTGATCAATTATGCAAAGGCACAAACGGAGGTCTGTAGACAGATGATGTATCAGCCGGCCTCTCTGAAACTCTCTTTCACAATGAAGCAACTGACAGTAAACCGCTTGAGAGCTTGAGCCAACCGAATAGAAGTTAACACCTAACTAGCTGCGTTTGTACTGCTATATAAACAAGTTAAAATAATTTTGTAGATTCTTAAAAGCGGGATGACAAAGGAACAAAGCTTGTCTATTGTTTTCATTGCATGGTTTTAACGGTGTGAGACTCTCTAACTAAATAAATGTAATTGTAACAAGATTAAAAATGAGTCGCCTGGCAATCAGCGTAAAATTTATTATCAATTTCATAGTGACCACCAGTCATGATTGTCATTAATACCGTTATCATTACCTCCATCATCCTAATCCGCATCAGTCATTGTCAATGTCATTATTATCACAATTCATCAACGATGTCTATATCATCGTTGGTATCAACATATTCATCATTATTATCAATATCATCACCACTTTCACAATTATCTTCATCAATATTACTGTCAACATCACCTTCATCTTTCCATCATTGTCATCATCAACATAGTTATTCCATAATACTCACAATGTCATTGTCAAGATTATTATAATCATCATCGGTACACTTCATACATCAGTATTATCATTACCACCATTATCATCATAATCACCACCACCATTATCATTACCATCAATATAATTCTCATAATTACCACCACCATCATAATCATCACTACAATCAGTTATAATTACCATATTTTCATCATCACCACCATCATCATAATTGCCATCATATTTATATCATTATAATCATCACTGTTGTCATTTCCATCATTATAATTTTCATTATTACATTACCATCATAATCATCATTGCATTCATCGTTACCACTATCTATCCACTATTATTCATCATTACCACTATCATCATCATCACTACCACTGTTATCATTTCCATCATTACTATAATTTTCATCATTACCATCATCATAACTATTATCACATCACTGTTGTCATTACCATCAATACCATATTTTTCATCATCACCATCATCAATATAATTGTCATTATAATTGTCATATTCATCATTACTACTTTCATTATCATCATCATCATCATCATCATCATCATACTCATCATTACCACTATCAACATAATCATCATCACTACTATATTTCCATCTTTGCTATAACTTTTATCATTACCATCACCACCATCATCATCATCATCATCACTATCATAATCATCATCACCACCACCACTGTTATCATTACCATCATTACCATAATTTCCTTCATCATAATTGTCATCATCATTATCATCATCATCATCATTATCATTATCACAGTCTTCACTACTAGTTATCATTACCATCATTACCATAATTTTCACCATCACAACCATCATCATAATTGTCATCATATTCATCATTACCACTATTAATATAATCATCATCACTACTACTGTTATCATTTCCGTCATGACTATAATTTTCATCATTACCACAATCATTATCATCGTCACCATCATAATCATCACCACCACCACTGTTATGATTACCATCATTACCATAATTTCATCATCACCACCACCACCACCACTATCATTACCATCATTACCATAATTTCATCATCAAAATTATCATCATACTCATCATCATCATCATCATCATCACAGTCTTCACTACTAGTTATCATTACCATCATTACCATAATTTCATCATCATAATTGTCATTATATTCATCATTACCACTATCAATATAATCATAACCACTACTACTGTTATCATTTCTGTCATGACTATAATTTTCATCATTACCACAATCATTATCATCATCATCACCATCATAATCATCACCACCACTGTTATTATTACCATCATTACCATATTTTTCATCATCATCATCACACCATCATCATAATTGTCATCATATTCATCATTACCACTATCATCATCATCATCATAATGATCATCACTACCACTGTTATCATTTCCATTATTGCTATAATTTTAATCATTACCACCACCATCATAATCATCATCATCATCTTCTCTTATCATTACCATAATTTTCACTGTTATTACCGCTATCATCATAATGGTCATCATATTTATAATAACTATCATCATCATCATCATCATCATCATCATCATCACTACCACTAGTATCATTTCCATTAATTACTATAATTTTTATCATTGCCCTCATAATCATCTTTACCACCACCCCTGTTATCATTACTATTATTGATATAATAACCACAATAACCACAACCATAATCAACATCGTCATTATAAATACTATAATCACCATAACCACTGTCATCATAATTAAAACTGTCATAATCATTGTCATCATCAAACGTTTAATTTTTTAGGTGTTTCTTCTAAAATCCCTAGGGGGGGAAATGAAAACATGAAACAATTGTTGACATAAAGTTAAGGAATACTAATATAAAATAACAGCAGATCCATCTAATGGAGACAAATTTGAGTTTAGTTTGTGACATTATTTAAGCCTCTTCTGAAAGTCTACAGGAGACACATATAAGATCACTGGGGTCTTGTTCTCTGGTGAAAAAATTGAGACGGCTGGTAAAGGTTTGCTATCCATTTCTGTGTCTAGAAGAAGAAAAATGGAGATCCCTTTTGTGATTTTCTTTTTTTCACACTTCCAAATGGCACACGCCCCACAGACTTTGCAAAGCTTGAATCCAGTGCTTCAAACTCTCACAGCTTCTTTGCAATCTTCATGTGAGGAAATATGAGTCATGTGAGGTCTCTCCTTTGAAACAAAGCAATCATTAATTTGAGGATTAGCTCTCATCTCTCCTCTCTGTCTGCCTCTGTTTGCAAGGCTGAATCAGGCCAACAGCGCCCGGGGCCCATCGCTTTGAAAGCTGCTTCCTGCGGCATGCTGGCCTTGTGTCAGAAATTGGCTTTTTGAAAGACATCTGACATCCACTGGAGAGTACAGTGCTGTAAAGGGAAAGGAAGAGAGAGAGCGAATAGATTTGGAGCATAACATGTTCATGTCCAGCCCATCATTTTAGGGCATGAATGACCTTTAGAATGAACGTGATCTACTCAGTTTCAGCCTGTGATGCTCATTACCCGCCTGCTTGGGCTAATGAACAAGAACGCTTCTTTAAGGTCCTTGATGAGAAATATAGACTGTTACCATGCATTTTTCACCTTTCACTCGATATCATCATCTTCCCTTGGTTTAATAAAATATATGTTTGGTCAGGATTTGATGGATGTCCATTTCTTTGTGTCATAACTGAACACAATGCGATAAGATTCCAGAAACAAGTAATTATTCTGTCCACACTGGACACAACACGGCTAGACCCAACCATCTTTTATTTTCCTCCCATATTTGGCCTGTCTCTCTAAGTGGTTTTCTAAGTGGATTTTGGCCATAAATGTTGTTGAAAATGCCTGTTCTAATAAATTAAATTGGCAAAAAGGCCAAAAATAGAAAAGGTCACCATGAAAGCTGACTTTGACCTCTAAGTATCAGAGTCTCAAAAGCCCCAAATTCAGTATTATGGTCCTCTTGTGGATAGAGCCAGATCAGAAGTCTCTGACCTAAACTCTGATCATGGATTTGCCCAGAGATTTCAGATGAGAGCCCATCTTAAACTGAGTGACACAAAACAGCAAGTGCTTCTAACCTCAACTCCTCAAATAGCCTCTCATATGGCACCCTCATTTTTTCAGGGCGAGATTGCTTAAAAATGCTGTTACTTCTTTGACTACGCTTCCATCAAAAACTGAAAAAGAATCCAATAATGCCATTTGAGATGGCAGCCTATTTAGATTAAGTGGTATTTGGGTCATTTCTTTAAGACTATGTCACTTACGTGTGTATATTTTCTTCTAGCAGTTTGATAGATTGTACCATACTCTATTTAATGCAACTCCACTTTCACAAAAAAATCTCAGGACACTTGAGTGAATAACCAATCAATAGCTTTTTATCTTATTTTGCATTCTCGGTATGTGCCAGACCTCTGATTAGCTAGCCGCTATAACTACACTCTAAAAAAGGCTTGGTTAAAAACAACCCAGCTTGAGTTATTTGGCAACCCAGTGATGGGTAAATATTGGACAGAACACATGCTGGGTTATTTTGACCCAGCTGGTTGGGTTAAATGTTTTTTTACCAAACATGCTGGGTTATTTTATTTAAGATAACCCAGCTAAAAAAATAAAATAAATGAACATTTATTATTAAGCAAGAACACATGAACAAAATACAAGACAAATTGAATTTATTTGGGTGAATACAGCATAGTTTACAATATTACAAACATTTAAACTCATTTCAAAAGCATTTCAGACATGTAACATTTAAAAGTAGTATTCTCTGTAATTGCTTTTTTACCAAAATAGCGCTAGTTCTCATACCAGTGTGTTGCTGAAGTCTGAGCCAGTGAAGGGCTGCTGTTACTGTGAACTTCTCTCGCAGCTGAAAGATGCTGTGACTGACTCCAAACCTGCCCATAAACAAACAGTACTGACATTAAAGAACATATTTCAACATTAAATTAAATTAAACTCAGGACTATAATGAAAAAACAAACAAACAAACAAACAAAAAAAAAAACAATTTATTTTATGCAAGGCAAAAGGCATTTCCATCATGTGAAGTGACGCAACTGATTGGCGTCTTGTATTTACAGTATGTTGCGTTGTGCAAAATAATACAATTTACAGCACAGAAAGACTTTATAAATGAAATAAAATGTATAAAAAACCTTTATATCGCCGAAGAAGTGCAACAAATGAAAACCGGTCTCTCATGTAGAGGACTCAAAAAGCCTGTGGTCTGACTGTAACTCAGCAGTTGGGTTGTTTCGTCAGAGACAGACTCAACTCAGTGGTTGGGTAGAAAAAAAAAAATGACTCAGCACCTGGGTAAAAATATTAAAAACAACACAATAGTCTGCGGCAATAGGCTTGTGGGCACCGTGCCAACATCGCGCAGTTGCACTTCGGGTGTCCCGAGTTCAAATCCCACCTTGTGGACCTTTCCCGACCCTGTCCCTCTCTCTCTCTCTCTCTCCCCCACTTGCTTCCTCTTATCTCAACTGTCCTATCACGAAAAATGTGAAAATGCCCCAAAACAAACAAACAAAAAAAATAAATAAAACGGTATAACAGGCTGAACCCAGCTTTTGGGTTAAAAAATAACCCAGATTTTTTAGAGTGTAGAAGGAAAAACAAACAGTATAACTAGTGTTTATGATTACGACAGTACAATGATAAATACAAATTTGCACTATCAGCATAACAAGCTGTTTTGTACAGCTAAAAATAACTCTAAGCTGATGACACTGAAGCCTTGCATATTCAAGTTACAAATGTCTGCACCCGCTGTTACGTTAAAAATAAGGTGGTTATCAAGCGACATTTGTGCTATTCCAAGCAGAAGATGGCAGCTCTGTATGTGACAGGCACTTCTGTTAATGCCATTGGCAGAGTGATAATGAGGTGGTATGGCGCAGAACGGCTTGAGCTGTGTCCAGTTCATTAGAAGTCGACCATTCCGTGACACGACTTGCCAAACGCAGACTGACCCCGCTTGTCCAGTAATGAGCCTCTGGTAAGGTCAAGAAGCGGAATGAATTAATATTGATACAGCTCATAGAGGTTGGTGAATTGTGAGAGAGCACTTGAGAAGCCTGACCATCTGGAGAAGTCATTTTTTTGGCTGGAAATTTGAATGACTTGATGGAATAAACAACTAAATTTGGGGTTGAGTCTGACATCTGAATACTGAGTGGTGTAGGGGAAGTAATTATTGACTTGTCTGTGTAACAGTTGCTTTCCATGTTTCCAACTCAATCTCACAGCAATTTGTACGTACTTTATGAGGTGGCTATATTTTATAAATTCGTATGAATAATACATACTACTTTTTTCATATAACATACAAAATGACCACCCCTAACCCTGTTCCTAAACCTACCCCTCATAGTAAACGTATAAAATCATAGTACAAAATAATACTCCCAAAAATGAAAAATCAGTCATTATTCCCTTGTGTAAAAAGTGTTTAAATGGTTTAAATTGTCATTGGTGAAGTGGACAGCATTGATAATATCCTTACAACGGCACCTGTCAAGGGGTGGGATATATTAGGGAGCAAGTGACAAGTCACTTCATGAATTTCATCTGTTGGAGGCAAGTGAACTTTTGCCCTATTCAGAGAGTAATTGTTTCTCATGAGGTTAGTCTTTCAAAAAATCTCATTTAAAGAGGTTAGTCTGTGATTTTATTGCCATCCGAATCCAGAAAGATGATGTTTTTCTCCCACCACCTGCGTAAAAATCCCTGGCCGAATTACCTACTGTTTTTTGACAAACACCAAGGTCATGTGGTAATTTTAATTGCTCTCTGAATCCACATCTTTGAGTTTACAAAAATGGATCAATTCAAAATTCACTGTTTTAATCCTTTTTTTAAACTGTCAAGCACCGTACAGTAACTGTTGTGCTTCATAATTTGCATGCATTTTAGACATAAATGCTTTCCAGAATTTCAGTAATAAAAATGTACAAGAACAAGACTTCCATAACACCATAGCAAGTGGGAGCTGTTAAGAACAAAAAAGAAAGAAGAAAAGCATGTACACATTTGATGCCCACATCGGCAGTGGAATTCCTTGGTAGGATTGCAGAAATCATTGCTTCTGAATTTAGCATCTGAATGCATACGTTTACAGATGTCCCCACAGAAAACAATTACCATCCAGGCACATATTGTACGTTTTATGTGACGTTAGTTTTATACGTGTCACCGCAGTTCTGACTTGAAATGTCAGTTGAGTGGCACTAGAACTCTGTGACATTTTAAAGTAATGTACATTCTGCACTACTCGTGTATCTACCCGATAATATGAATAAAAACGCAATCGCAACCATGCCGTTTTAGCTTTTTTTTGATCTCTCACATTTCAGCTCTGAATCATGTTTTTCACAGGATTCGTACCCAAGAACTCCACATCCTAACACCAATTCCATGCTGGCTAAGCTACCAAGCAAGCTTGTTATGTCCAGAATGTGAAACATATGGAGCTGTAATCATAACTGTGTACAAAATGATTACAAGTGCTTGCTATTTTACCACCTCTAGTGATCATTTCAGTTGAAAACTGCAGTGATATGTACTTATTGGTAGACATTTTGCGTCTTGCGAATAATGTTCCCACAGGTGCGTTTTCGTCATGAGATCAGGTAGCAAAAATGGTACAAAGAAGGACAACCAGTGAACTGGTGTCAGGGTTTTAATTAAAGAACATGGGGAATGAGGGCTAACGTGTCTGTTTGATCACACAGAAGAGCTACGGTAGCTCAAATTGCTGAAAAAGTAAACTGGTCATAATAAGGGTCTTTTGCATAGAATCTTTTCATAGTTCCCAGAACTACTGGCCAAAGTACTTGCTTTTTGGTGTGTTCACACCGCAGAAACTAGGAGCTGTTTTAGTTCTAGAAACTCCACTTGGGGGAACTAAATTAGCTCCTACTTCAGAGTAGGGTCTAAAAGAGTTCCATAGGAACTACCAGTGGCGAAAGTGTACGCTGATTGGCCAAACGCATGCAAAAAACTGGATACATCGTCCTGTAAACATATTTATTCCACAAACATGTAAAAGTGTTGAATTATTTTCTCAGCCTCAACGATATGTAACACTATAAAGGGAGTTTTGCATTGCGTAGTTCTAGGAACTCTGTTCTAGGAAGTAGGGTGGTTCCTGAAAAAACAATTTCACCCTCTGGATTTTTAAAATGCCAGGTAGTCAGTGTTTCATATGTGGTTGGCCAATCATTGTACACTTATGTCACTTATAGTTTCTATAAAACTGTTTTATACCATAATTTAGTCCCCCCAGTTCCTAGACCTAAAACCGCTCCTAGTTCCTGAGGTGCAAACATGCCAAAAAGTGGGATCTTCCACCAGTAGTTCTAGGAACTATGAAAAGGTTCCTCTGGTGCGAAAGCCCCTCAAGTTGTCATAGGAAATTTTGTCTCTTAGCCCAACTTTTTGCTCTTTCAATGGTGTAAATGTGTTTACATTCCATCTCTGTTATCACAAAACCCACAACACTCAACAAAACAGCTCCCTGTGCAAATCTGACCAGGAAAACTATGCTGGCTAGTTCTTAGAACTACATGGTGCAAAAGTCCTTATAGAAAGGGGTTACAACACAATGCATCACAATTTGCCATGTTTGGGGCTGCGTAGCTGCAGAGTGCCTGAAAGCACCTACAGTGTGCAGTGAGCATTAGAACTGGACCATGGAGCAATGTTGCCTGGTCTGATGAACCACTTTTTCTTTTTTATCAGGTAGATAGCTGGGTGGGTGTGTGTTGATTAGTTGGAGAAGAGATGGCACAGGATGCATTATGGGAAGAAGGCAGGTCGGCAGAGGCAGTGTTATGTTACTTTGACAAGTACAAGTCCCTAAAGATTGTTGCAGACCACATACACCCCTTCATGACGATGGTGTTCCCTGATGACAGTGACCTTTTTTAGCAGGATGATGCACCTGCCACACTTCATAAATTGTTCAGGAATGGTTCGAGGTACATGACGGAGTTCAAGGTGTTGCCTTGGCCTCCAAAGTCCCCAGATCTCAGTTCGACTGAAAATCTATAGGATTTGCTGACCAATAAATCCAATCCATGGAGGCTCCACCGCACCACTTTCAGGACATAAAGGTTCTTCTGCTAATGTCTTGGTGCCAGATACCACAGAACAACAGAAGTCAAAGAAACCAAAACTTTGAGTTTAAGTTAAGCCCTGGTGTTATTCCAAAAACTAGTTGTCTAATTGCACATTTATATTAATTTAGCACTTAATTTAATTTTAATCCCCTTGTTTCAATGATATTCTGTCTTTCTTCGCTTAGCCAAACAGGTAGTCCAAGCATAAGCCCACACCACCGGTTAAGCTGAAAATATTGAGATGTTTAAACAAAAAGAGCTGTTTGGAGTGTCACAGGAGTGACAGTAGTGTTTACACTCTTCGAGAAGACAACCTATGAATAACCTCCTTAGTTGTCTCTACACATTAGACTTGTGTATGAGAAAGTATTTCAGCGTCTAAATTCCACACGTCACCTTAAATTCACATAAAGCTCTTTACTGCTTTCAGCAATTTTGAATATGTCAAACATAGAAATCACAGCTGCCCTACATGCACTAAACATGAAAGAAGCCTTCTCTGATTGCAAGTGGGCTCTTCACACTGATAGGTCGGGCATAAGACCGCATCCATCGCCTGTCTTTTCAGCTCAGTGCAAATTGAACTAGCATTATCTCATGGGCCAATCTCTTATCTTTCGGGCCCTGAGATTTGCATAGCAAGCGTGGCGAGGGTGACGCATTGCTGAATTTATGTCCCGCGACTGTGAACTTCCCATGTGAGCCCTTTGTGTCATGTTGAACATGGCTGATAAAGAATGAGGCGAGGCAGGCCTGAGCCAAGAACACTCACGTATTTGAATGTTCTGGCCTTATATAATTTACAGCTGTGCTAACATGTCCCGCACTTGGCAGATCCAAGATGCATGCAGAGGTGAGTGGATATATTTCAAGGGTCAATGCCAGCATGCAAGCAATCAACTCTAATTCTTAGACTAGTTCTTAGTGTTCTAGCTAAGAGGGTTTGACCTGTGTTGAGTATCAAGCAAGCTATTGTACAAACATTCTGTTTGGTATTTCAATTCTCAGCATACCCTGTTATGGATGACACCACTATTATAAAGTTCTGTAGCACAGTGTTTGAAATAAACCAAAGCTTCTGAAAAAGCAGTCCCTGTTCTTTTAAAAAATAATAGCAAGGTACTATGTAAAAACAAATGTCATATTTAAATATTGTATCTGATTTATCTGTTTTACTGCTAGGAACATTCTATTGTTATTCTCCTCCTTGCTGTTCTGCTGTCTTGTTGCTCAATTAATAGCGTCCTCTGCAGCCTTCTTATTGCATTCGATTAAACAGTGAAAAAAAAAAAATGCCCCATACAGACGAATGGCTAGTTATTGTAACATATTGTTTTTTTTCAAAGTTAAATCATGCACAAAAAATAATGCGCTGGCAACCATATTTATGATGCTATTATGCAGCTGTTTTAAATAAGCGATTATCTTGCTTATTACACAGCTACTTGCCACATGCATTATAATTAAAAAAAAAAAAAAAAAAAAAAGAACTATTGGAAACAGTTTCTAGTAAGCTTTTAGCTTAGACAAACTGATAAGTTTGTGCATTTAAGGGATAGTGTAGTTGCATCCAGAAACATTTCTAGCCTTTCATGAGTACTGGGGCAGAGACCACCATAAAAAAAAAAAAAAAAAAAAAAAAAAAAAAAAAGTATACTTATGTTTTGATACATAAATTGATACAATTTTTGAGAAATCTGCAGTACAGAGTTGTTCACAAGTTGTACATGCAGTAAACTGTTTCATTGCTGACAAGCTAATTTGAAAGTTTTGTTTCCTAGAATAGATTGAAGGTTCATATCCACCTCCCCCAGCGCTTCCCATTATGCTGTGAGAAACTGCTGAAAACATTTCAGTGCTTGAGTGTACTATCTGAATTTCCAAACTTTTTGCAAAACAGTTTGACCAATTGTATTAAAAAGTGGTTCATCTGCAAATCCGGCATTGGTAGTTCTGATTCTAAACAGACAATAGAAAACACATGCTGCTGAAATATTATGAGGGAAAATTGTTCTCAGAGGTCATTATATAATACTATCCGACATTAAACAGGGATTTATCAGTAATATTTTACAGGGGCACAGTGGTATCTAGCTACAGGGTTGCCAGGTCTGCCTAACAAAACCAGCGCAATTGGTTCACAAAGCTAACCCGATTACAATTGGGGTCTCTCATCGGTCAAAATTGCATTCCAGAGCACGCCAACATATAGCACTGTTTTGCTACGGGCGTCCTAAGCTTGAATCCTGGGCTCATGTACCTTTCCAATCCCACCCCTCTACTTCTGTCCAAATTAGCTTCCCATCTACTCTACACTGTCCTGTCAATAAATGCAAAAACGCTAAAAATAAATCTGGAAAAAAGGGTGGCAGGGTGTTTCATTTCAGCCCGCGGACTAAGAAACAGCCCAGGTGACAGTATGAAGGTAGCCCAATTTTGCGGGAAAACCACAGACTTGGCAACATGTATAGCGTTGCCTCTGGACGTGTAAGTTGTTATGCAGCTTTCCCCCACATAATTAATGATGTTGACTTTGAAATATTGTTTCATGCATTGCAGTGTACAAAACACTCGTTCTTTAAACACTTCCATAATATTATCATAGGCCTACTATTATAGCAAAGTGCTCCAGTTTCATTTTATAGTAAATACAGTTGATA
Source organism: Labeo rohita (assembly GCF_022985175.1). Classification (NCBI taxonomy): domain Eukaryota; kingdom Metazoa; phylum Chordata; class Actinopteri; order Cypriniformes; family Cyprinidae; genus Labeo; species Labeo rohita. Next base: position 14,225,824 of record NC_066883.1, read on the forward strand.
ACTGAGGTGCAATACGGTACCCGCTGTGTTTGAGTGAAATGAGAGAGCGGGAGTCCATGATGTGATACTAAAGACATAAAAGAGAGCAGACCTCAAATATCCAGATGAGAAGTCATTAGACAGCTTTGCTATTGAACTTGATATGCTGATAGCTCTATATTAATTTTTTTTGGCACGAATGAACAAAAACAAAACTCTTTTAGTAGAAAAAAGCTCTATAAAAACCATTTTGAAAGTTGTAAGTTCTAAAAAATTACATCATCTAGGAGCTTTATATAGTGTGTGCCACTGTAAAAAAAAATAAGTCTTTACTTTTTCCATCCATGTTACATTCAATATGGCACCTAACTTGACTAAGATCTCCTGATGCCAGTCATTACCGGGGATAGCTGACCTCTGGAATGTCATGACCAATCAAACCAAGGTCAGTCTGACCAATCAGAATTGAGCATTTTAAAGAGTCCCCTGAAACTCCCCCTTATTATCTCTTGCGTTTCAAGCCATTAATCACAAGTTGTCATCATAATAATTCTATATGTTACTCTGATGTACTGTATATGGGCCACCCTACAGAATTGGTCCAAAGTCAGCTGGAAACGTCTTGAAACATTTTTGTATGAATGCAAATTGTACAATATCCAAGGTACACATTTCTAGTAATTATGTGGTTAATTCTCAAATTGTATTTTCAGAAAGTTTTGGAATATTTGTCCTCTCCCCAAATTTGTCACTACAAAAAACAGTAATAATAATCTAATTAGTAATCATATTAGTCTATTAAAATTTTACTTACATCTAGATTTTTTTTTTTTTCTTCTAATTTCTGTTCAAGTGTAATTTATGGGATTTGTTATATTTTGTATCCAATTTTTCTTTGTAAAAGGCAAAAAGTTGCTCCTACTGATTTCAAAGTTAAGGACTCATTAGTTTGAATATACATTGAACCAAAAACCCATAAACCAAAATATACATTGAACCAAAAACTCAATCATAATCATTTATTATACTTTATTTTTGACAAAACATCCCATATTTCGGTCGTGGCAGCACATTTTTGGCAGTAATCACATATTTAGCATTTTAACCCACATACTAAAACACTACTAAGACATACAAAAATACTTAAAATCTGTACTAAAACTGTACTAAAATTTAGTTTATTTCGCCCAAAAATGAGGATTATGTGTTCCTTTTGTTACTACCGAAACAATGATGACATGTTTCTGTAGTGACTGTTTTGTTAGTGGCAATTCTATGGGATAATAAACAAAAACAAAGATGTCACAAAGACTGTCACCACCAAATTTTCAGTAGTGACAATTTTAGATACTTTTGAACCTAGCTCAATGATGCACATGGTTAGCTAGCACAGATCTGAACAGTGGTAGGGTAAACCAGGGCTAAAGGCGGCCCAGGGTAAAAGGTGCCTTTGATATTATTTCCCTCTAAACCACTACACTGTTTGTAGTGACCAAAAACACAATTTGTTGAGTCAGCTTAAAATAGTTTGTTACTCTGCTGCCTTAAATTTTTAAGTTCAGTCAACTACAATAAGTTTATTCAACTTGAAATGTTAAGTTGTACTAAGTAACAACTTAGATATTTGTGTTTGCTAAACTTAACAGATGGGTAACTCAGCTGCCTTAAAAATTTAAGTTGATTCAACTTAAATATCTAAGTTGTCACTTAGTATAATTTAACATTTCAAGTTGAACAAACTTTTTTTGAGTTGACTGAACTTAAAATTTTAAGGCAGCCAGGTTACAAATTATTTTAAGTTGACTCAACAAATTGTTTTTTACAGTGTAGATGGCACAAAAACATGGCGTAGCACTTTCAAAAACATTCGCCTTTCAAGATGCACGTGCAATTTTGTCTGATCCTAGACACTATCACGGTCAGCACAAAGTGGATTCTGTGCTTACTTGATCTAATATTTGATGTTTTTAAAAATGTTATGCATAAATGCATAAATGTGTATGTATACATATATATATATATATATTTTAAGCACAGTTTTAGATGCAGTGAACAGCTAATTTTTTCTTAACTTGTGCCTTTAGCCCCATTGTACCCTATACATATAAAAACTAAATGTTATGGAATAACTCTCCAAAAAAGTGTGCTTACTTACAGAAAAAGTTGTCTGGTAGTGATGTTCCTTAAAGTTACACAGATATTTCAGACTTTTGAACACATTTACCTCAAATGAATGATACATATCCACTCACACCGTATAGCTATGAGAGAGGGGGACAGAGGAATATTTCCTGATCATAAATGTATGGGTTCAGTCTCGGCCAAAAAGCTTAAAAATACACAGTTTCAGTAGAACAATGTGGGACAATTTTTTTTTTTTTTTTTGTCCCGGTTTAATTTGTAGTTATATAGTGTCTGCATTATGAATAACTATCTGGCATTTAGCCAAACCAACTCTTGTAAAAACTGACTGGAAGAATCTGAAGCAGTTCACATCTGTCAATTCTCTTTAGTGTTAATGGGTGGATCTCGACCTTTCCATAGCTATATCAGAGTAATCAGCAACAGTTACTAATATGGCATTTATGCATTCATATCTATGGCAGGAGCAGTTAGCATTCCACTTCCTTTTCTGATCAAATAAGTACCAGCACTGAGACTGCAACAATACATTGAGTGTCCACTTTGTAGAATGATGCATCGCATGGACGCAATCTCTTCTGTGCCTGGATTTGAACAACGTCGGGTTAAGAGAATGTTTTTCTTATGCTAAGTGGGGGCAGGCAAGCAGGCCGCCAGGCCTACGGCATCGAAATCCGTGGGCTGAAGAGTGGAGACGGGAATAAGAGGGAGGAATGAATCAGCACGCTCTCCACTGAAATGTCAGAGCAACCTTGTTCCTGTTAAACAGTTCCTGTTAAAAAGCATTATTTTCATCCATAATTTTTTTTCTATTTCGCTCATCCCTTCAGACGTTTTTTTGCAGGCTCCTCACAAAGCTGTGGAAAATGTATGTGAAACGCATCTGCTGTTTATAGAGGGTAAAATTAAAACTTTGTCCTTGATTGGCCAAATATGTGAATTCATTTACACCTCATGAGAGGTATTAATCCTGCACATTCGTTGCTTCAGCGAATCGCCTCGCATTGTTTCGCCCCTCCCAGTCAGGATGAAGTGTTTATGGCTGATTGTCTGAGAGAGATGAAAGATGGAGTGAGCGTGCGAGAGATTCAGTGCCGCTCAAGATGAATGATTTGAGGAGAAAGTGGCAGTTTCTTGGCGACTCTAGGTGCCAGGAGAGCTTTGAGGGTCAAAACACACGCCACCACGGAATGGATTTCATTTCCACTTTTGAACTACCGGCTACGTGTCAACTACTTTCAATGACCCTGATTTCCTCAAGTGACCCTGAAAACAACAATATCAAGAAATTATGATAAAACAAAAGATGTAAACAGTAGTTTCCAGCACATTTTGAAAACATAATGTTCTGCACCTGTGGGAGAGCTCCGTAATTGATGTTTATGTCCACTTACATCATTAGATCTGAATAATAACCTTTTCGCCTTCGCTTATTTACCTCAAGTGCTGTGGCACAGTAATTGCATACTTAGCAATGAAATTGCCACCATATTGTGAGGCCGCCCAGACCAAAGATACACAGATTATCCAATCAGGAAGACCAGCTGCTGCTGATTCCCACTTCATTTCGTTCTTTGGAGCAGCAGTACTCGCCCACTTGACGCCTCGTATTAGAGACTAATGAGACCCTCGACTAACTGCAAGTTTTCGAAAAAACTTCCTGTCAACATTATGCAGAAAATTAAAACACTGTCTTTTATTGTCAACACTGTAACCACAGCCTTTATTAAAAGGATAGTTCAAACAAAAATGCTTGTTTCAAAGCTGCATGACAATTATATGTGGGACACAGAAGGAGAAATATATCAGAATGCAGGATGCTATTTATTTTTCAAGCAAAAATGTATTGGAACAGGGGCTTTTAAGCTTTAAAAAAAAAGATAGAATCACCAATAAAGCATCACAATAGACTATTCTACTTGTCCTTGTGAAAAAGAAATGTGCTTAATTACTTGAATGTACAATTGCAGCATACTTTAAATCTTTTGTGTGAACTACATCTTTCCACCATGAATCTCAAGTCGATTTAACAGCTGAGCCCAAGCCTTCTTTACTAATTCAAAAACGTCACTTTAGAACTAGTAATAAAGGAACATCTTACAGTATTGCTGTATGACTAGCTCCCTGTATTATGTAGAGCATGGGTTTTCAAACCTGTCCCTGAGGCCCCCCCTGCCCTGCACATTTTGTGTCTTTTCCTCATCTAACACACCTGATTCAACTCATCAGCTTATTAGTAGAGACTGAAAGACCTGAATTGGGTGTGTTTGATAAGGGAGACCTACAAAATGTGCAGGACAGGGGGGCCTCCAGGACAGGTTTGAAAACCCCTGATGTAGAGTATTATGAGAGAGAGATGGACTGAGCGAGTGTTATTGCCTGCATCTGATACAGCATGCATTCTTCATTTTAATCTCATATTTACAATAAAAATATCTGCTGAGGAAAGCGATATCTTTGTCGTTCTATCCTTTCATCTGTTAGGGCCCTGGTGAAAAAAACAGCATATGCTGGTAGGTATGTTTTGATGCTGGAATGCTGGTTAGGTAGGTTTTGATGCTGGTTTAAGCTGGTCCTTTGCTGGTTTTTGCTGGTCATGTTGCTGTTCAAGGACCAGCATGAACCAGCAAAGGACCAGCAATTCAGACAAAAGTACAAATGCAGCACTCTGATATGCAGCATTAAAATTACATAAAATATATTGTGATGAGATTTTGCCCTCAGACAAAACTATTTCCTCTGGAACAAATAATAGATTAATGAGACAGAAGACTGCCTGTTAGATTTAACCAAAATAAATTATATCTCATGTTTAACCACTGTAGAGACATCAGAAGTAGTAGTAAATTCCAAAAGAACTGTCCGAGGTAAGGCTGCTCTCGGCAGGTTCATGAGTGCTGAACAGCTGCTGATGCCCTGGAGCTCACATCTACGAAAACATCAGAACATTTTTAAATAGACATTACCTTTATTAACAAACCGCATGTTTGAAGTCTAAACAAGTGCATTCTTGGCCAAAAAAAATACAGTTGTCACACAAAAACAGTATTATTTTTTAAAATTTGGGCATCCACCATGACATTCGCTGTGAGAAATGGAGTGATACAAACGGTTGGAGTTATGTTATCACTAGAATATTGCACCATCACTTCACGCTTATTCTTTTAAAGTATATTATTTCTATAATAAGTACTCTTTTTTTTTTTAAGTATGCTAAAGTTACTTATTTTCACTTGGGTGAGCACAATATTCCAAGTCTTCTTCTTGTATTAAAAATAGCAGCGCTGTTATTGGGTTCTGCATGGTTTTGATATCTGATAAGAGTAATATATGTCCTGCAGGCTTTGTGCAGTTGATCATGTGTATGGAATCAGGGCTGACACTCCCAAGAATACTTCAAATCCTTTGACCAGCCGGAGAGTTCCTTATTGTGACAATGAGCCCTGAACAGCCGGCAGTTATGGGGAAATATCACAGAAGTGGAGGACAGAGTTATCTATCGCACTGTGATCATGACAGCTGTGTCTTTTTTTCCTTTTCTTTTACGCTTAGTAAGTTCTCTGTAACTGAAGGCCATCCTGACCAGCTTTTATTCCTCCTCCTTCTTCCTCTGCCTACACTCTGGAAACTGTGAATAGAGGGGAGCTCTAAAGAGAGGCAATTTGCTTTCACAGTCCAGAGAGATGAAGATATAAAGATGGAATGAAAGAGAGTGAGAGCGTGTCCCAAACCCCTCGGGTTCTTCCACAACACCCACACACCGCATACAACATGTGACTGGAGGTGAGGCCATGCACGCAAAAAGGAAGAAAAGCGGTAGCAAAAAAACCCAAATGTAAACAGCATAGAGGGTTTAAAATGGAAAGACATTGTAAATATACTCAAACACAATGCTGTTTTAAAATTATATATTCACATTTCGTTGTGAAATACCACAGAACCTGAAGCGTGATATACCACTTTATCGGCTGATATTAGAGAGCTGGAGAATTATGATATTGGAATATATTATGCATGCTCCTATGTAATAGCAAATTTGGTTGCATATAATATATATAATATAATATAATATAATGTAATGTAATGTAATGTAATGCAACGTAATATAATTAATATAATATAATATAATTTATGTGGCACTTTCCTAAAAGTGCTTTACATTATGTAATAATATTTATACTTTTGATGCAATATGCATATTTTTACAAATCGTTTTTTTACATCAGTGTTGTAATTAATCGCATTACGCTAACATTGCATTATATTGTATTATTTAAATATATTATACTTTTAAATGTATAGAATTGGTGTTTAGAAAATATACATGTGATCATTATTATATTATATTATATTATATTATATTATATTATATTATATTATATTATATTATATTATATACTTTTATGTTTATAATTAGGGTTTTAAAAAAAAGATTTATATGTATACATATATTTGGTAGGGGTTTAGACAATATAAATATTAATATATATTTTAATCAAATTTATCTCCAAAAATATCAAAGAAAATTTCAAGTGGACATTAGCTTTATTAACAAACTGCTTATTTAAAGTCACACACACACACACACACACACACACACACACACATATATATATATATATATATATATATATATATGTGTGTGTGTGTGTGTGTGTGTGTGTGTGTGTGTGTGTGTGTGATGTAAACAAAATGTGTGTGTGTGTGTGTGTGTGTGTGTGTATGTGGTCAACTCTAATAATTTTATAATATATTTATTACATTACATCACTTTTTTTTTTTTTTTTTTTTTTTTTTTTTTACATATAATATGTATTTAATTGGGGTTTTAAAAAAATTGATCAAATCTGATTATATTAACTAATGTTATTTTTTTGTACTGTACATTATAATTGTGCAATGCCTAAATTCACTTAAATGCTTTTAAAATGACATTTATTTATTTATTTATTTAATAACAATGGCATTTTTCTAGCTTTTCTAATGCTTTACATTGATATAAAATATTTGTAAAATGTGTAAAATATATGTAAATATATGTGATCAAATCTGATTAATTAATGTTATTTTTTTGCACTGTACATTATAATGTTGCAATGCCTAAATTTGCTTGTTGTATTTAAAATTATATATTTATTTATTTATTTATTTATTTATTTATACAGTACATTATACATTTCCAATGCCTAATTTAAATTTTATTTCACTTAACTAAATTCTTTTTTTTTTCATTTAAAATTAGAAAATATACATGTGCCTTATATTTATTTTATTTTATTTTATTTTACTAATTGAACTTTTTCATTTAAAAGTACTGATTTTATTTTTAGTTTTATGTATGTATGTATGTATGTATGTATTTATGTGTGTATGCATGCATGTATTGATTGTGTAAGTTGCTTTTAATTGTAAATGTACAAAATAATGTATTTTGATAACATTTTAAAATAAGATTCTAGTTAACAATAGATAACAGGAAAAAAAAAACAACTTTCTGAAGCATTTATTAATAATAGTTAATGTTAATGTCTACATTTACTAATGCATTATTAAAAAGCAAAAGTCATATATGTTAAAATAATCAATGGACTTAATTTAAAATGTACTAATAATTAACAGTTTTTTTTATATATTTATTATTGTTGTTGTTGTGTATACCTTTTTTTAAACTCAATCTAGTGTGTTTACATAAAAATAATAATAAAAATAAAATAACAATAACAATAGAAGAGTAAAGCAGAATGAAGAAACATACATTTTAGATGAGCATATTTGCGAAACATTTAGCAGTACACTAAAAATGGCCTCACAGCCACAAAAATCCAATTTTGATTTATTTGATTTAATTATTTCTACCAGTGGTATGTTTACATGCCAGCTTTTCTGTTTTATTTTTATTTTTTTGAGCTTGTGCAAATGCTTTGATCGACCTGTACATGGAGGATTGAACATGGTAAAGCTGAGATTTCTCTGCATTTGTATCTTGATCTCACAGCATTATAGTAGAAATCCAACATTCAGTGTGCTAAAACGATGAGTCAGGCGGATCTGTGAAGGCCAGCGGAGGTCAGGAGAAAAAAACTGTGCTGAATGTGCAAACTATCTCCATTTAAACCAATACTTTAGCTACTTTTAATAGACAATATCATATACATCCCGTAACTATGATCCTGTGGGAGCTCTTCATGTCCCTGTGATACAGCTGATGAGTTTGCAAAATGATCTCAGGAGAAAAACACATGACTGCATGAGCAGCAGTGGAATATGGATTAAATCTTAAATTACCATTCCCTGAACTCCGCTGACCCACTTCCTCCAATCCCAACATGAGACACACAGTCATTATGAATCATTATGGAGCCTCTGTAGACCACAAGGGTTGTTAATCTCTGTGCCTGACCGCAAAAGTAAATTAATTAAAGAAAAAAAAAAAAAAAAGGTTCTTTCACTAGCCTCAAAATGATTTGTCATTGAATACAGTTTATGAGGCAAATATAGAAAATTAGCTTTGGTCCAATATTGTAATTTGCTGTGTGATAACAGGTTGTAAATCAATTGTGTTTACAGTGTGCTGATGGTGGAAAATAATTGAAGATAATATGTGAGCATGTGCTGACGTTTGCTGAAAGATAGGTACCACTTCTGGTTTAATATTGTATTATGTTACATCAAAATATTGTTATATTGAATTTATATAATATACACTTTAAAAATAGGGCCATATTCTATTCTATTCTATTCTATTCCATTCTATTCTATTCTATATTGTTATATATTATCTAAATCCCTATACACATTTTTACATAACTGTTGTTCATTTGTAATAATGCATTAATTTCGCACAATAAATAGTTACAATGATTATTATATTATATTATATTATATTATATTATATTATATTATATTATATTATTGCACACTATTTTAAATATATTATTATGTATAAATATATTTAATAGGTGTTCAGAAAATGCATATGCAGTCTATATTAGTTATATATTTTAATAAAATTAATATGGTCATTTACATTATATAACAATAACAACAACAACTACAACAATAAAAATAACAATAATAATAATAATAATAATAATAATAATAACAACAACAACAATAACAATTCACTGTATAGCAATTTTGTAGACACTCAAAGTGCTTTATATTTTATTTTATTTTATTTTATTTTATTTTATTTTATTTTATTTTATTTTATTTTATTTTATTTTGTTTTGTTTTATTTTGTTTTGGAACTTGTTGGATCCAGTGAATAATAATAATAATATTAATAATAATAATAATAATAATAATAATAATAATAATAATAATAATGTTTAATAATAATAATGTTTAGTACAATGTCAATATTTTTTCGTAACTTTTACAGCCTTATTAATGCATTAATTAATCACACAAAATAGTTACACTGACATTACATTATATCATTTAAATATATTATACTTTTATGTGTAAACATATGTATTTGGTGTTTAGAAAATATACATGTGCATAATATTTTATTTTATTTTATTTTATTAAAAAATATATAATAATAATAATAATAATAATAATAATAATAATAATAATAATAATAATAATTTTACTCGATTAATGCCAACATTTTTACAGAACTTTTACAGCCTTGTTGTATTATATTATATTATATTATATACTTTTATGTATAAATATATTTAATTAGGGTTTAAAAAATATTATGTATACATACATTTAATAGGGGTTCAGAAAATATATATGTGGTCAACTCTGATAATTTTAGTTATATATAACATTAATATATGACATAAATTGTTTTTTTGTGCATGACCTCTGTGAAATCAATTCCTGGTTCCAGGTGAACACATGGCAATGGGCAATGCCCAACACCTGTGTGAGAGCTGGCAGGTGTCACTGATGGTTTTCAGCGTCCACTCAATAGCACACTGATGTGTTTTGATGTGTCTTTCTGCCTCTGTCCGCGGCGCAGCGAGGATCTAGGACATTAGCCTCCAAGATGGCATGGAAAATTCCTATTATAGAAACAGTCTGTCTCTTTTCCTCTTCCTCACACACACACACACACACACACACACACACACACACACACACACTCACATGCTCTATTGGTTCTCTGGAGCTCACACTGCATTACTTCTCTATTATATTTTCTCTCCATCACAGTTCTCTTCACAACCTTTGTTGTACATTTTTACATCCACTTACACACATGAGCAGACAAAAGACAGGTTTTTGTACTACTTCAAAACACACAGGCGCACTGAGTGGAATGAGTGCAAGCTGGAAAAGGTGTACAAGAAGTCTTATAGTTTACAAGCAGATAGTAAATTGATACTCTGCAGGAGGGTTGAGTCCCTTTATTAAAGCTTCACAGACGGGAATCTCATAGCGCCGTGTGGTTGTTGTATTCGTGCAAATCTGACAGCAGTACCTCTAGGAGCACATCGCCAACTCCCTCCTGATGTATAAATATCTATAGAAAATGAAACACTCAGAATGGTGACAGGTGGTTTCCTCCTTTCCACTGTCTTATGTACAAAAACACACACACTCCTGAAAAGTGTCTGTGTAAGAGTGAAGAGCGTGAAATTAGGCTACAGTCCTTCCAGCTATGTCCTTGATTCAAGGTGCTGGGGATTTTACTTCTCAATTATTTATTTATACCTGCCACTGAATGTGGGTGGTAAGAAAATCTTATTTTGTGTTATGAGTTATTTCATATTACTGAATTACGTTCATATTACATTTATTCTAGGAAATCATCCCATAATGTTTTGTATATTACGTAACCTTGTAGTAATGTTTTTAATAATCAAGTGAATTAAGTGTTTTACAAATGACATGTTTTATTTATGTTATTTTATTTCATTTTTTTCTGAATTATGAAACATGATATTTACAGATGAATCTAATTTTATTTTAAATAATTATTTTAAATTTGATCCTGTTATTTTATTTATTTTACTTTATTTTATTATTTTATATTATATTATTTTATTTTATTTTAATACATTTAATTAATTGAATTGAATTTAATATTTAATTTTATTTCAAATTTTGTGATGTAATGAGTGAATTACATGATATGTACAGACGATGAATCTAATTTTATTTTAATGAAATTCTTTACAATTTCAGGCATTTGATCCTCTTATTATATTAATTTAATTTAATATATATTTAATTCAATGATTAATTCAATTAATCTAATTTGATGGTTTTTTTTATTATTTTATTTTATTTTTATTTTTAGAAACTTGCTGGATCCAGTGAATTATATATTTTACAACACCAGGTATTTTATTTATTATTATTATTATTATTTTTTAATAAATTTAATGAATGTAATTTGAATATGTAATATTTAATTTAAAATTGAATTTCATTTTGATCCAGTGAATGAAATACTTTTAAAGTATTTAATCTAATTTTATTTTAATTCAATACTTTGGAATTGCAGGTCCTGGTTTTATTTAATTTAATTTAATTTAATTTAATTTCATTTCATTTATTTTATTTTATTTTATTTTATTTTTAGAAACTTTAATATTTAATTTAAAATTTCATTTCATTTTGATCCAGTGAATAAAATACTTAAAATTTACAAATGTTAACATTTTCAATCTAATTTTAATTAAATACATTATAATGGCAGGTATTCTGTCCTGGTTTTATATTTAATTTAATTTAATTTAATTTGAGTTTTTTTAGAAACTTGCTGGATCCAGTGTATTTTTTTATTTATTTATTTATTTTTTTTAATTTAATAAAATTTAATAAAATTTAATTCTGTGAAGTAATGAGTGAAATACTTGACATTTACAGATGATAAGTATTTAATCTAATTTTATTTTAATTAAATACTTTACAATGGCAGGTATTTATTTTATTTTATTTTTATTTTTATTTTTTATTTAATATTATTTAAAATTTCATTTAATTTTGATCCAGTGAATGAAATACTTGACATTCATAAATTACAAGTACTTAATCTAATTTTATTTGAATTAAATACATATTTCATCCTGTTTTATTTTATTTTATTTTATTTTATTTTATTTTATTTTATTTTATTTTATTTTATTTTATTTTTGAACCATTCACATACATGTCTGGTCAATTTCAACTAGCTTTTGGATTGTCACAGAAAATAAATTCAATGACCAACAAAAGTTTAGAATTCTCGTATGTTTTGTTCATCACGATAATATTCACAAATTATCACAACACTGAATATTAAAGAATATTAAATATAAATATTAAAGGCTAAATACAATTGCCTATAAGTGAACTAAATCGGTCACATGTCTTTAACATCACCAACATTAAGCACTGAACATCTCTTTCAGTGTTTAAATAGTATCTACAAGATGAGTTAACCTGTTTGGCATGATGATGTTTAATTTTCCTGACAACCGCATAAAAAATACATTACATATGTGTTTTATGTTGTAGAATAAAATATCTTGAACTTGTGTTTTCCACATAACTTATTTTGTGCATTTAAACAAAATCTAATTCAAAAAACCTTTTGATTACAGGATGGTGGAGGTGGAAGTGTTAAAATGTTCAGTTTTTCAGGCTTATTCCTGCAGCAATCTTTTGAGTATTGTGATTTGAGATTTGTCAATTAGAACTATATTATGAACTTGGAACATTTCTACCCAGACTCGCTACTGTGCAAAACTCTGCACTCGTTCCCCTCCAGTGAGGTTTTGAATCTGCATAGGACCCATTCTTTCTTTTCAGCCTATTGACTGGGTTTATTATATAACCCTTGATGCCATTTTTGCAGATGGTTGCATTTAGAAAAGAAGGCCAATTGTGGCTTTGAGCTTTACGTGCACACCTGTACTATGTACAGAGGAGGACCGAAATGAAAGGGCAGTGTGAAAATACACCCGTGAATTAATTGCATTACGCTTGACGGCTTGTGCGCATTCATCAGTCTACGAGACGTTACAGTCTTCCTGACAATGCACTACGGTGGTAATCCAGGCCTCCAGATTTTGAAAGCAAGCTACAATGGCACTCAAGACCCCAATTTAGAGCCCTTTTACTGACAGCCTGTGACTCACAGAGATGTTTCTCTCATCTGCTCTGTCCTTTATCCTTCTGGCGGTTTTCACTCCTTTCTTAAGAATACCTCAATGAACCAGACTGGGCGAATACGACCCAACTGATCGTGCGCCCATCCGTGAGGAAGACGGCGGAAGTGAAAAGAAGCGAAGGATGCGGCACCTAAAACAAACTGCTGGCATATAATGCAGAGAAAAGAGGGATAAAAATGAGGAGGAGGACTTAATCCATTTCGAAATCAAAAAGCGTTCGCTTCCACTAGCCAACTCTATTCTAAACCTTGCGTTTTCTCTGCTAGGATTTGCTCTCCTCCTACCTTCGGGATGGCGTTCGGTATACAGTATGTTTTACGGTGCAAATAACAGAGTCTCTCCGTCCAATGATGGTTGAGATTAAGGTGTAAAAAAGTGCCTGGCTTTGCAAGAAGTGCAACTTGCTGACACCTCATGGGAGATCTATTTGGCACACTTTGCATGGGCGAAGCCAAGGAGCTTCCAGGAGCGAAGCAGTCGCAGAATAATAGGTAAATAAATCGAGACATAAAGTATGCGGGGAAGGCAGGATGCCGACACGGCCGGTAATGATGGGAGCGCAGATAAGCTGTTGAATGTGGCGATGGCTGGAGATGAGGTCATAAACTAGAGAAAGACACTGTGGCTATAGGAACGGGGCTGCAGCGAGGTAGAAAGCGCTGTAAAGAGCTCTTGATATATAATGATGCCATACTTAGGTGAAGAGGGATTGCAGAAACATGCCCCAATCGCTCGTTTGGCTGTTTGTCACCTGCACACGTGGAACACGAGAACCTTTCTGCATCTGAGACTGAGACTTTTCATGAACCTGCAAGACCCTTAGACACATACTGTACTTTTAGACATCACCTCTCCTGATTATAGTAACTTACTTGTTATCCTACTTTGTATGACAAGGACAATAGGGGCTTCAGGGTCAATGGCATGAAGCTATTTATTTATTTATTTATTTTTTTTGATCTGGTAAAATTAATCAACTCAGAAATACATTGAAATGCATTTCATATAAAGTAAAACAAACAAAAGGTGGTAAAGTTTTTTTCAGGGGCATAAAGTCAGAAGTTTCAAGGTGAAACAAACTTTGAAGTTAGCTTTAGAAAGCTTATCTTCCCTGGTGAAAAAAAAAAAATGCATATGCTGGTAGCTATGTTTTGATGCTGGGATGCTGGTTAGGTATGTTTTCATGATGGTTTAAACTGGTCCTTAGCTGGTTTATGCTGGTCCTTTGCTGGTTTAAGCTGGTCCTTTGCTGGTTTATGCTGGTCCTTTGCTGGTTTAAGCTGGTCCTTTGCTGGTTTATACTGGTCCTTTGCTGGTTTATGCTGGTCCTTTGCTGGTTTAAGCTGGTCCTTTGCTGGTTTATGCTGGTCCTTCACCAGCAACATGACCAGCATAAACCAGCAAAGGACCATCATGAACCAGCTAAGGACCAGCTTAAACCATCATGAAAACATACCTAACCAGCATCCCAGCATCAAAACATAGCTACCAGCATACGCTGTTTTTTTCACCAGGGTTGGACGTTTGAAGCAGTTGTAAAAGCATGAAGTCTGAAAGTTTACATTAGATAGATGTTGAAAGCATGATTTAGCACATTGCTAATACAATTTAACATGTTGTTATCATGTTGTTATCTTGTTAACATTATTAGCGTGTTGCTATCATTTTGTTAACATGATTAGCATGTTAATAACATGATTTTGATGTTGCTAACAAGATTTAGCACATTTCTAACAGAATTTAACATGTTTCTATCATGTTGTTAGCATTATTAGCATGTTACCCTGGTGAAAAAAAAAAAAAAAAAAAAAAAAAACAGCATATGCTGGTAGGTATGTTTTGGAGCTGGGTTGCTGGTTAGGTAAGTTTTGATGCTGGTTTAAGCTGGTCCTTTGCTGGTTTATGCTGGTCCATAGCTGGTCATGTTGCTGGACCAGCAAGGACCAGCATAAACCAGCAAAGAGCCAGCTTAAACCAGCATCACCTTGATTAGCAATTTACTAGCATGTTGTTAACAGTTTATAACATGACAAACATGTTGTTAACATGTTTTAGCATGATTAGCTTGTTGGTAGCATGTTTATAGCATTATTACAATGTTGCTACCATGTTTTTAACATGTTACTAGCATGATTAGCCTGTTGCTAGCATATTTTTGTTATTATTATGTTGCTATCACGTTACCGGCATGTTGTTAACATGTTGTTAGCGAGATTAGCATGCTGCTATCATTCTGTTAAAATTAATACCATGTTACTAGCATGCTGTTACCATGTTCTAGCATGATTAACATGTTGTTAAGATGTTTTAGCACGATTAACATGTTTCTAGCATGATTTAGCATGTTTTTTAACATGTTACTAACATAGCATGTTCTAATTTGATTAGTGTGTTGGTAGCATGTTTCTAGCATTATTAGGATGTTGCTATGATCAGCATGTTGCTAGCATGTTTCTAGCATTACAAGGAAGTTGTAGGCATGTTTCTGCATGGTTAGCATGTTGTTAGCATGTTTTGACATGATTAATGTGTTGTTAGCATGTTACTAACGTGCCGCTAATGTGTTAGCATGATTAGCATGTTTTAACATTATAAGAAAGTTGTTAGCATGTTTTATGGTTAACATGTTGTAAGCATGTTGGTAACATGATTATCATGTTGTTCTTAACGTTTTTAGCATGATGTTAGCATGTTTTAAGAAGTTTTAAACATGATTAACACGTTGCTAACGTTTTTTAACATTATAAGAAGGTTGTTAGCATTTTTTACCATGGTTAACATGTTAGCATATTTTAACATTATTATAATGTTGTTAACATCTTGTTAGCATGATTAGCATGTTGCTAGCATGTTTTCGTCATTATAAGGAAGCGGTTAGCATGTTAGCATGATTAGCATGTTGTTAGCATGTTTGTAGCATTATTAGGATGTTGCTAGCATGTTGATAATGTTTTTAACTTGTTTCTAGCATTATTAGCTAGTTGTTGCTAGCATGTTTTTAGCATTATGTTAACATGTTTTAGGATGTGCATTGCATTATCAGCTTTTTCATGACATTATCATGTTTTAAGATGTACATAGCATGATTACCATGTCACTAGCATATTCTTGACATTATAAGGAAGTTGTTAGAATGTTTTAACATGATTAACATGTTACTATCATGTTTTCGTATTATTAACATGTTGTTAACATGACATTAAAACGTTAAAACATTAAAGAAAAGTCTGTTTTGGTAGGCTAATATTAGAGGACTAAAATCTATCTAGTTTAATAGGGGCCTGGGGGCTCTGACTTTGCTGTTCATCTAGCAGAGGACTCTCCGAAGGCCTTTACAGCTTGTATATGCACTGAAATGGCGCAGGTGTCCCACGTATGGCGTTCATGCTGAGAGATCAGGGGGCCGCAGAACCCTGGTGTTCAGCCTCCTTTGCAAGACTCAAGCCTCATGGCCCGAGGCTTTGAAGGTCCCCGATGGACCCACCTGGTGCGGCCCTTAATCCATCCCTGATCTGAGCCTGTCAAAAACAGGTGTGCAGGATGGGACGTTTTAAGACTTGTTTGGCTCCTGTAGAATGGATAATGAGTTAGTATTCCCATTCGTCTCTTTGGCAGTGCTGCTGGAACATTTACATTCTCCGACACTTTGATCCAAAATGACTTACTTGCATTGCATTCGAGGTACACACTTTATGCCAACTCACCACCTGAGCAACGAAAGTTACTAACAGTGTTTAATTACAAAATAAAAGTCAATTTCATGCCTTTAAAGAATTGAAAAAATAATATAATGACATATTAGTGATATAATGTATGATGTTCTCAAACAGTCATCCTTTTTTTCAATTCTTACCTCTAATTTTATTCTGCTGGAGTTATATATATCTTACATTATGATCTTTTTTAGTCAGAAGTCTCTCAGAGAGGTGTGATGCAATCATGCAGCAACTTTATACTGTTTTAAGACACTTTTCTAAAGAAAATCTTTAAGGTAGTTAAGAGGAAATAGTTACCATATGTGTACCATATGCGTAGTTGACAGAATTATCTGTCCATTATGATTATATATAATAATCAGTGTAATATGTCTAAACATGCAAATCAGTTTAATCCAAGAAAAAATAAAAACTAGATAGAAAGCTATGTAAAACTATCTAAAACTATGTAAAAAGTCAAAAATAACCTGTGTGTCTCAGTGACAGTAACTTACTCTCTGCTAAGTAACTAACTGCTTTACAAGCAAACAGAAACTCTATATCTGGGAAGATCAGAGGAGGAGAACTGTGCGTGTGTGGAAACACAAACACTTCCATCATTATTAGACAGACTATAGTAGTGCTTGTATGTCTTTGATTTGCTTTGCTCATGTTGCATCAGAGCAGTGAGAGTTCGACTATTGTTCCTGAAGTTTAAACTATGCATTATATTACAATTCTGAATGAAGTTGCCAGTCACCATAGTAACTAACTCACTTTGGCACTTGGATAGTGATTTTTATAAGCTTTATAAAAAGCACTTCACAGACTAAATAAATGATTCGCTGATTAATCTGTCTACTTTTTTTTTTTTTCAAACAAAAAAAGGTAAAACTTTAGGTTAGTGAACACATATTCACTATTAACAAAGAGTTTTCCCTTAATAAACTCCCAATTTGCTGCTTAATGATAAGTTAGGTAATTAGGCTAGATTGACTAAGTATAAAACAATATAATTTTGACCTTCCTACCCACAACAAAAATTCAGGCTCTGAAAATGTGTTTGTGTCTGCGCTTTTCCATCAGCAGGCTAGACAATGTTACTTTAAATACCCCGTAGACAGAGAGACCCCTGCAGATGGTCCCCCCAGGGGCTTCGTCACGACTCCAGAGTTAGTGTCTGGCACTCAGTGGGAATGTGGATCAAAGATGGAGTCAGCCAGTGGTGGCCTGTCCCGCTGCGCCGTATTCACAGGGACTGACGGATAGAGCTCTCTCTGGATCAAATTTATCGACACCCCTCAGTTTGAGTCCTTGATCGCACATAGTTACATCTTTGAACACACGCCCACTCACTCCTTTCGGCCATTCATTGTCTTGTCAGAGAACTGATCTAAAAAAAGATAACCAATCCATGATATTGATCTTTCTTCATTTATCTGAATCATTTTGGCCAGAGGAATTTAAATGAGGAATCAATATCTTGCATGCTCCAACTCACCAAAAGGGCTGAAGTTTGGCTCTTAGAAGAGATCTTAAGACTGCTTTCAGCTTTGGGTTTGTGTTATGCACAGGTCTTTTCAGACAAAATCTCCAGGGGGACTGGTAATAGAAGAAAAAGATCTGGATTTTTGAGTTTTATGTGGTGTAAATGGTTCTTTTATTCTTGATCGGACACCAGAGGTTTCAGTAATCCACAGATTAACGGGCTAACTAAGGGAAAATTTGACCACATTTTAAAAGTGCAATGTAAAATAAATAAATAAATAAATAAATAAATAAATAAATAAATAAATGTTATAGTTGTGTTTTTATAGTGTATTGGTATCGTTACAGTTATATAAGTTATATCATGTAATCACAGTTGTATAGTGATATTGTACACAAAAGTGACATTGTGTTGTTATAGTTGTATCATGATGTCATGTTGTTTTTATTATAGTTTATCTGTGATATCACATTGTTAATGTTATAGTTGTATTGTGTTATCATGTTGTTGTTATTGTAGTTCTATTGTGATATTGTGTTGCTATTTAGTTGTATCATGTTGTTATTGTTATAGTTGTATTGTGATATATTACTATCAGTATAGTTTAACTTTGATATTGTGTTGTTATCGTTACAGCTGTATCATGATCATGTTTTCATCAATATAGTTTAACTGTGATATGTTGTTTTTATAGTTGTATTGTGATATTGTGTTGTTATTGTTATAGTTGTATTGTGATATCTTGTTATCATTATAGTTTAACTGTGATATCATGTTGTTAACTTTATAGTTGTATTGTGATGTTGTTATTGTTACAGCTGTATTGTGATATCATGTTGTTATCAATATAGTAGTAATGTGATGTGCTGTTGTTGTTATAGTTATATTGTGATATTGTGTTGTTATTGTTACAGTTGTATTGTGATATCATGTTGTTATCAATATAGTTGTATTGTGATTTTGTGTTGTTATTGTTATAGTTATGTTGTGATATCATGTTGTTTTTATAGTTGTATTGTGATATTGTGTTGTTATTGTTATAGTTATATTGTGATATCTTGTTATCATTATAGTTTAACTGTGATATCATGTTGTTAACTTTATAGTTGTATTGTGATATTGTGTTGTTATTGTTACAGTTGTATTGTGATATCATGTTGTTATCAATATAGTAGTTATGTGATATTGTGCTGTTGTCGTTATAGTTGTATTGTGATATTGTGTTGTTATTGTTACAGTTGTATTGTGATATCATGTTGTTATCAACATAGTTGTATTGTGATTTTGTGTTGTTATTGTTATAGTTGTGTTGTGATATGTTGTTATCATTATAGTTTAACTGTGATATGTTATTAACATTATTGTTGTATTGTGATATTGTGTTGTTATTGTTATAGTTGTGATATGTTATCAATATAGTTGTATTGTGATATTGTGTTGTCGTTACAGCTGTATTGTGATATTGTGTTGTTATTGTTATAGTTGTGATATGTTATCAATATAGTTGTATTGTGATATTGTGTTGTCGTTACAGCTGTATTGTGATATTGTGTTGTTATTGTTACAGTTGTATTGTGATATCATGTTGTTATCAATATAGTAGTATTGTGATATTGTGCTGTTGTCGTTATAGTTGTATTGTGATATTGTGTTGTTATTGTTACAGTTGTATTGTGATATCATGTTGTTATCAGTATAGTTGTATTGTGATTTTGTGTTGTTATTGTTACAGTTGTGTTGTGATATCATGTTGTTATCATTATAGTTTAACTGTGATATGTTATTAACATTATTGTTGTATTGTGATATTGTTATAGTTGTATTGTGATATGCTATCAATATAGCTGTATTGTGATATTGTGTTCTCGTTACAGCTGTATTGTGATATTGTGTTGTTATTGTTACAGTTGTATTGTGATATCATGTTGTTATCATTATAATTAACTGTGATATCATGTTAACATTGTAGTTGTATTGTAATATTGTGTTGTTATTTTTATAGTTGTATTGTGATATCATGTTATCAATAGTGTATTGTGATATTGTGTTGTTATTGTTACAGTTGTATTGTGATGTCATGTTATCATTATAGTTAACTGTGATATCATGTTAACGTTACAGTTGTATTGTAGTATTGTGTTATTGTTATAGTTGTATTGTGACATCATGTTATCAATATTGTACTGTGATATTGTGTTGTTACAGCTGTATTGTGATATCATGTTGTCATCAATAGTCTTACTGTGATATTGTGTTGTCATTGTTACGTATGTATTGTGATATCATGTTGTTACTGATATAGTTTAATTGTGATATCATGTTGTTAACATCATAGTTGTATTGTCATATTGTGTTGTTATTGTTGTAGTTGTATTGTGATATCACATTGTTATCATTATAGCTAAACTGTGATATCATGTTATTGTCATAGCAGTATTGTGATGTCATGTTGTTATTGTTATTGTCATTTGTATCATGATATCATGTTATCATCAAAATAGTTTAAAAAACGTTTAACTGTGATATTGTGTTGTTAACATTACAGTTGTATGGTGATATTGTGTTATCGTTATAGTTTTATTGTGATAACGTGTTGTTATTGTTATAGTTGTCATTCAGAACTTTTAATAAAAACAATAAAAACACTGACAGCTTTGAGCATTTAAAGCAGTAGGAGACACTGAAGTGTGCACTTATAAGAAACAGAATTTTATTGTCTCTTGTTGTGGATAGATATAGTTATAGTACAGTTATTGTTCTTGGTATGAACGGGCCTTAAGTGATATCTGGGTAACATATTAAGGTAAACTACCCACATGTGAAATGATTTAGGGGTTATGGACAAAGCCTACTATAGAATGAAGCATAATGTATTAAACATGTTAATAGTGAGTATACCACATACAGCAGATGTCTGTATATTTTCTATGGAAATTAGTGAAAAATGAAAACCCAGTTTATTAAAGTGGCAGATAATAAATATCCCAAACTTTGTTGGAGATCATCTAACCTTACCAACACTTTCTGTCCTCCAGCACCCCAGAAACCACAAAAATAATCTCCAGTTAGTCTTGAGCAGCTCCTATCCAGCCCAATTTAGCTTCTGGGAGTTTAAACTGTCTTCTCAATGGCCCTCATTTATCAGCATGTTTTCAAATAATTGATCAATTAGTGGCCAAACAGAGCTTGAAACATCATTCAGACGAAACGAGCGGCGTGTCAGGCAGTGAGAGCTTATCTTTAGCACCTCCAGAACACCGCTTGAGTGATCTCGAGGCATAAAGTAAGTTGCACAAACCTCTAAAAAGCACAACTGCAGGGCCTAAAGCCTCTGGGAACCAGGCTGTCGAAGACTTCATTTCCCATAATCACCCTTGAGAGTTGAAGAACAGCAGCCAGTGTTGATGTAAGCACTGAGTCAGACGAAGAGCAGATGGATGATCCCCCAGTTCACGCTCTGGCAGGCAATCGCCTTCTACCTTCCCCTGGCTCACACCTGTGCTGCGAGCTGCTGTGTATGGTGTCGGATCAGACAAACGCAAGAGTCGCAAATAACCAGCTACACATGAGACACGACTAATCACTCCTCAGTGTGAAAGAAAAAGACTTATCAGTGCAAGTCAGGAAACTGTCTTATTTGAGGCAGCTTAAAGCTTTAAATACACAATCAAACCTTTCTTAATCTGAACTAAATGTTAAAAATGTAGCTAGTTATACTTTTTTTTAGAGTACTATTGTTAGGTAACAACCTTTTTGAAATCATGTTAACAGTTAGCCACATTAAGGTTGACACATTCATTTGCTGTTAGCATTTGCTCTACTTTTTAACAGCACTGAAGGGCTCAAGCACAACAGAGGCAAAATGAGAAGCTTAATTATTCCATGGAGCACCAGTCCAAGCCATTTTAGGATGATTTTAGTCAAAATGCCTGAAATCAGTAGTAATATGATTTACTGGTTTATCAGTTTTGACCAGTAGGTGGTACTGTTATCAGAGTGTTACTGTGTGGTCAGTGTGAGGTAACAGTGATTTATAGAAAAAGTTTGGTGTTAAAGGTCCACTTCCAAAACAAAGATCCACATATAATGTACTCACCCCCTTGTCATCCAAGATGTTCATGTCTTTCTTTCTTCAGTCGTAAAGAAATAATGTTTTTTGAAGAAAACATTTCAGCATTTTTCTCCATATAATGGACTGATATGGTGTCCTGAGTTTGAACTTACAAAATGTAGTTTAAATGCAGCTTCAAACGATCCCAAATGCAGTTCTAAACAGCCATGAAAGAAGGGTCTTATCTAGTGTAACAATCGGTTATTTACATAAAAATAATACAATTTATATACTTTTTAATGTCAAACGCTCATCTTGTCTTACTCTGCCTGGACTATTTTTGCTCCCATCTCATGTTCTCCCTCAACTTCAAAAGTGTCCTATATCACTGTTTTACCTTTTTTGTTAAGGGTGTTTGATCTCCTTTGCATGATTACTTTGCAAAGACTGTGTCGGTACTTCTGCTGATACTTCTGATTTTGAAAATATTTTTGAAGTTGAGGGAGAAAATACTATTGGACTTTTTCGACATACCCTAACTAATTATTGGAATTACTATTAGAAATTTCACTGTTATAATATTTTTGGTTTGTTTTACCAGTTTTCATAATGTAGACAGAGAGAGTGCATAAGTCTTTGGTATTCATTTATACAATAAAAAGCATAAATCAGTACGCTATTCTATTGATTTGTGCTTACTAGTGAAAGTGCAATACCTAAATACAAAAGTAAATTTCTCAAATGACAACAATCATTAAGATTATAATTTTGAGCAAAAAATATTTGTATCATTTTAACCATTATACAGCATGATGAAAATTACACTTTTCGCTAAAATTTCAAGATTTCATTGACTAAAACTAAGCTAAAATATAATTTCAGGTTTTTGTCAACTAAAACTAGACTAAAATACTTTGACTAGATTTTCTTTGACTAAAATAAACTAAAACTTGACTATAGGTTTGACTGTAACGGAACGAGGGAGATGGGAAGCGGTGGGATCAAAACGGATAGCTTTATTAAACAAAGACATGGTCAAATACAGGCAGGGTCGAACATCGGCAAACAGGTGTATTAGAGCAAGACAAAAGAGTAATCCGAGCGTCAGGCGTGGGTCGATCAGCGGCGAACGTAATCCAAGGGACGAGGCAAATGGGTGTTCCAAAAAGACAGGCTAGAGTTCATTTGAGGGGCAAACAGAGTCCAAAACGGCAGGGCAAAGGGTTAAATCCATGACAAGCGAAAAGTCCAGGCCAGGCTGAAGGCAGACACGATGAAATAACCAGGCTAGGATAACATGATTATAAACAAGACTAAACTAGATACAGGATACGTGGAAATGGCTCCGTACATGTGACTAACACTAGGTGAGTGCTAAATGCTCAACAATACTCGGCAACTAGGAAGAGGAAGTACAAGGCTTATATAGTGTGCTTGATCGGTTACAGCTGTGAGTCATCAGTGCAATGAATGATGGGAAATTTAGTCCGGATTGTGGTGCAACAGAACTGGCAAGGCAACATCTGGTGGTGAGCGGACCGAAGGCCACCGGCCAGATTCGTGACATTGACTAAATATAATAAAAACTAACAAGGGCATTTAACACAGGACTATGACTAAGACTAAAATTAAGAATAGCTGACAAAATTAATACTAGTGCCAATTTTTTTGAGTACGTTCAGGGCTTGTTATTAAAGATACAAACCAAGTTTCACAGCGATAGGTCAATATGTTCATATAATATACAATTTTTCAACAAAATTTAAAATGGCTGACATTAAGAAATTGGGTATTGCTCAGAATCGAAATAAACCAATCTTGTGATTTTTCTCCAAAGTGTTCTGATGTTATAAGCAAAAATAGCCATTTTTCATATTTCCTGAACACTAGATGCTGCTGTGGCGAAACTGTGCAAGTAACCTCAGGTCATGGCTATAATAACACACACCAAGCTTCGTCTAAATATGACAAACCGTTGGAGAGATATAACCTCGTGTCTGATTTTGGCAAGCTTTTTGTCAAATTTGTTTGCGTGGACAGAGTTTGAGTTAGAGACATCAGAATTAATGTGGTTAATGTTAAGACTGTCCTCTATCAGTGTGCCAAATTTCATACTTTCAAAGCGAAATATGAAAAAGAAGATGTAGAAGAAAAAAAAAAAAAACTAATACAATAACTAACTGATTTGGTATTATGATGGGAAGTTCTTGTGTAGCATACTTGTATATAAACGATATTACAATGAAACCACTAGTTTTTATAGATTACTTTTACACTGCTTTTATGTCATTGGAATGCTTGGACCCTACTGACTTTCATTGTAAGGAAAAATGAAAATTTGTTGGAATGATATGATGGTAAGTAAAAGATTTTTTTTTTTTTTTTTTGGTGAACTATCCCTTAAGTGTCTTAAGTTTCAATTCCTTGGGGAAAAAAAAAAAAAAAAAAAAAAACACTTCCGAATGCAAAGTTTGAGGATTTCTGGTATTTAATGTCCTCTTTTCTTAATCTAATAATTTTGCAGTGGATGATTTTGTATTCTAACAGTGTTCCTTTCACAGAACCTGAACTTAACGTCATTTTTGAAACTACAAAGCGTTGAGAGAAGATTGAGAATTCTGGGAATTCTGTCTGCACAGTGACTTTTGCAATCAAATGACGAGTTCACAGCATGCAGTCTAGTTTAAACTGCCATCTGACCTCATAATATTCACTTAATAAGCCCTATTAGACTTTCCTTGTGACTGCTAAACGACTGCTACTGTAAAACATGCTATTAGTGTTATAGACCCTGTCATTACAAGGATTCTAACCAGGTTTTAATGTGAATAAAGAAGCAAAGTTGATCTGAGGGAGCGCAAATTGACAGTCATAAATGAATTCATTACATGCTTTCATTTTGGACGTGTTAACTAAACATATTTAACAGTACTTACTGTAAGAACAATCACTAGCAGCACATTTGTTTGACTTTCTATGAGGTTCTTGAAAATGCTGCTACAAAACTTTACAATCATGTAAATGTAAAAACACACTGACCCGAAAACAGCTTCTGCTATGAATCATGGGAATTCTGACAGGAATAACATGGATATAATATAAACTCGGATCTAATTTTATGGTAGACTGAGAGCAAGACCCTACAGGAATGAGTTGCTCATTGGTGAAATGACACTGACATAAATGCAGTGATCAGTGTCAGGCCACTATTAGAAACACTAACATTTTGCATACTTTGTTTCAGGTCACTAACTGGCCTCAGAGCAGAGGGAAATGTTTAGTTTTTATTAAATCTCTGAAATTAATTTTCCTTTCCCATCAGTGATTTTTGCTTGAATGTTATCTTATTCACCATCAGGCAAATCGCTGGTATTTGTGTAATGAAATTAGCGCTCTCTGATGCATCACAATGATGGATGTAAAGAAAGCAGCACATGTGCATATGGGATGTAGGTCTGGAAGTCATGTATCAATCCATTCCCACCTGTGCCAGTAAAAGATTTTTTAAAATAAAATATATATATATATATATATATATATATATATATTTATTAAATATTGATACACTCACTCACTTTTTGTAAGTACTTGTTTGACTGCCCGTATATATATATATATATATATATATATATATATAAATATCTAATCAGCCTGACACATAGCAGCAACTCAATGCATTTACAAATGTAGATATGCTCCATATGATCTGTTGAAGTTCAAACCGAGCATCAGAATGGGGAAGAAAGGTGATTTAATGACATTGAATGTAACGTGGTTGTTGGTGCCAGATGGGCTGGTCTGAATGTTTTAGAAACTGCTGATCTACTGGGATTTTCATGCTCAAGTATCTCTAGGGTTTATAGAGAATGGTTTGAAAAATGAGAAAATATTTAGCCAGTGGCAGTTCTGTGGGTGAAAATGCCTTGTTGATGCTGTGCTGATGAGTCGCAATTTCTGCTGCGACATTTGGATGAATTAATTATTTAAAGTAACCACTTCTGCAAACAGTGTGACAATGTTTTATTTAATAGTAATTGTAATAAAAAAAGTTGTGCTGCCAGCATTTCTCATATTTCTTTCTTCCAAACTCTTTTTTTGTTCTGACTACAGTGAGCCTCTTTAAGATGAAACCTTTTTTTCCAAACCCAAATAAATCCCTTTTACTCCTATTCTTACCGAATTATTTAGATGTTATGGTTATGGCCAGTAATTAATGAGTGGCAGATATTAAACTTTGTTGAAGGGGACACTGGATGCAAAATTCACTTTTACATGGTGTTTGCATATAAATGTGTCTCAGCAGTGTGTGAACACAACCACCTTGCAATGATAAAAATCCATTAATTCATTTTTTAACCCTCCAAAAACCTAGCTAGTGAAAAATATACTAAAATACATTTAGAATACATTTATTTCATGCTACAAATACATTTTCATATTATGCATTTTATTATGTGTACATAAAGTATATGCATACACTTTATGTACACTTTAAATATTTTGCATTTAAAGACCAATACTATTTAAAGATCATACAATCCTCATTACTAGTGACATTAAAACATATTTTAGGCTTAATAATAAGAAATGTGCATTGTGAACTAGTAGTGCTCCAAATAGTTTAATTGCAATTAATTACCTAATTACTTTAAGGTCCAGTTCTCACTATTAACAAACCATTAACTATGGCTTTTGCCTCAGTAAACTCCTAATTTGCTGCTTATTATTAGTTAGTAAGGTAACTGTTAAGTACAGGAATTTTGGAAACCTCTTCTTTTGCAAACTGCTCCAGGTCATTCAGATTTGAAGGATGCCTTCTCCCAACTGCTCTTTTTGAGATCTCTCCACAAGTGTTCTATGGGATTCAGATCTGGACTAATTGCTGGCCATTTCAGAACTCAAGGCATCCGGTGCCAGAAGCAGCAAAGCAACCCCAAAACATCTTCGAACCTCCACCATGTTTGACTGTAGGGACTGTGTTCCTTTCTTTGAAGGCCTCATTTCTTTTTCTGCAAGCAGTGCCATGATGTCCTTTACCAAAAAGCTCTACTTTTGTCTCATCTGTCCACAGAACATTCTCTCAGAATGATTGTGGTTTTGTCACAGAAGTTTTGGCAAACTCCAGTCTTGCTTTTTTTATGCCTTTGTGTCAGCAGTGGTGTCACTTGGGTCTCCTACCACAGCGTCCCTTTTCGAGGGATAGTGCGAGCTGACACTGTTGTACCCTGTGTTTGCAGATCAGCTTGAATTTGTTTGGAAGTTAATCAGGGTTCTTTATCCAGCATTCGAACAATCCTTCATTGTCATTTTTCATTAGTTTTGCTCTTCCGTCCACGTCCAGGGAGGTTAGCTACAGTGGCATGGGCTGTAAACCTCTTGATGATATTGCGCACAGTGGACACAGGAACATTTAGATCTCTGAAGATGGACTTGTAGCCTTGAGATTGTCCATGTTTTTCCACAATTTTTTCCCTCAAATCCGCAGACAACTCTTTACACTTCTTTCTTTTCTCCATGCTCAGTGTGACACACAACACAAAGGTTGAGTCAACTTTTCTCCATTTTAACTGGTTGCAAGTGTGATTACTATATTGCCCACACCTGTTAGTTGCCACAGGTGTGTCTAAATACAAATTACAGGAACATCACATGCTTGAAAAGCAATTATTTCTTACAATTTTGACAAGGTGCCAATAATTTAGTCCAGTCCATTTTTGAGTTCTGTGCAAAAATTGTTCGACTTTTCTTCTCTGTTTTTTAATGAATACCAAAATGTTTGCAATTGGAACAATTTTCTAAGAGAAGTGTTTCTAAGAGAAGCTTGCATTTTCTGACCGAA
Source organism: Labeo rohita (assembly GCF_022985175.1). NCBI lineage: Eukaryota > Metazoa > Chordata > Actinopteri > Cypriniformes > Cyprinidae > Labeo > Labeo rohita. Next base: position 14,254,142 of record NC_066883.1, read on the forward strand.
TTGCAAGGGTGCCAATATTTTTGGCCATGACTGTAGGTGCTTTATAAGTACTAATAAACAGCCAATATGTTAATAATAGGCATGCTAATTAAGTAACTAGTTAATAGTGAGAATTGTTCCCTGTACTAAAGTGTTACCATGTTTTCATTTCATTTATTTTCTCCTGACATTCGAGCCACTGAGGACGCAATGGATTAGTTTTGTTTTTGATAGATATGGATGGATACACTGATCAAATGTCTAAAAAAAATCATTACCTGTAATATTAATAGGCACCTTTATTTTGACACTGTCCAAATTTCACACAATGTCAATCTATGCATACCAACGTGCCCCTTATCATTTAAACTCACCTGTCATCTGTCTGATAATACTGCCTGAAGGTTGAGGGCGATTGCAAAAGACGACTGGGACAGTTGATGGAACTGTGGAGCACCGTGTAAGAAGTTTTCTGTGTGCACATGTCTGAAGCGCACGAAAACATACATAGCCAAACGTCAGACAGCACGCAACCGCTCAATTGACCTATCGGTAAGCCCCGCCCCCCTTAGTTACTGTTGCTCCCTTGCACAAACAAACAGAATTGCTCATTGTCTTACAATGACAGCTGTCAGTGTGAAAACCTTGTCCCACGATGCTTTTGCGCAATTTTGGACACAGAAGGACCACCATTTAAGTGGGAATTAAATATTCCATGGAGGGATATAGAAAATATTTTTAAATAAATAAGCGGGAGAGTCTCATATTACAGTCGGTCGTCACGATGACACCATACAGGATTAACACTGTTCATGTATTACTGGGTATGATTAAATTAATGCATATTTAACCATTTTAATACGAAGAGACACTAAAATGTAGACCTTCGTTCATGTGTTTTTGAGCTACACTGTACATGATGTGAGAACAGTTCACTATTTAGGTTTGTACATTAGCATGGACTCTTTACTGTTAGATACCTTGCTGAAGCAGAAGATTACATTAACATTCTGCTTGAGCTGATGAAAATTGTAACATAATGTGTATATGACAACCAGAAAATGAATGTTTTTGTCTTCACTGGGTTTGGGGTTGAATGCTTAGGGACATTTTGTTCTGTTTTGTTTGGATTTAGGAAATGTAATAAAATAAATTTAATTCCCAATCCTCTCAGGATACCTGGAATCAATGTTGCAAGTACCACAGGCACATCATTTTTCCATTTTTGTAGCATAAACACAATCCATGCGAGCTTCGGATCTTCCAGTGTTTCTCTCTGGCACTGAAACCTAAAGATGCCCCCATGCAAGTATCAGTTGCATGCTCCCCATGCAACTGATACTCGACTACCATTTGCTCATCTGTGTTTGAGGGGAGGGCTTACCGATAGAACAATTGATTTTTCTTGTATTTCTTTTTGTGCTTGGATGAACAAATACAGACAAAACTACATTAAAATGTTCGTCTTGGCAAATATCCTAGTAACACATCTATATTTAACCCTTGTGCAACCTTTTTTGTCCTTTTCAGTCTTGTTTTTTTGTGATAATTTCACCCGTGTTATTGCCAGCTGCATACATTTTGGCACATGTGTGTATTTTTATTGGAATTTTACTATTTCACCTCCATTTACTTTAATAAATCCATTTTTCACTAGGTACAAAAAATTGTTACACTCGGCACCATTGAAACCCATTAAAACTGCTATTTTTAATCAGAGTGCCATTTAACTGTAAAATGATGCAATTTTTGTTATGAGGCTTTCATTCTGATGGCAAGGCTTTAAAATGTAATTTTTTTTTTTACTATTTTTTCCTAGATGGTGCCATTTTTTTCAGGTTTGGCCTATAAAGCAAATACTCTCTTTATTCCTGTTTTTTTTTTTTTTTTTTTTTTTTTGCTTCTGCATATTATAGAGACAATTGGATAAATAATGCAGCTATAATTGTGTAGGTGTGTTGGTATGGATATGTATTACATTTGAGAGAGAAAAATTCTAAACAAAATCTTACTGAAAGCTCATTTTTTGAGATATCAACCTCAAATTTTGAACACAGCTTGTTTAGACTCATGACTTTGATTTTCTAGCAGGTTTAGAGTTCATCATGTTTTATAAAATATATATCTTATATAAAATATGATATATGCTTTATATAAAAGCATTTTCATAAACTTAAACTTCTATAACTTTTTTTATTTATTTATTTATTTATTTTTGTTTAACTTTTTCTACTTTATCAGTAATCTGCCATGGGTCTTAAAATGAGACCTAACTTAAATCTGTGCTCCCAAGCTTCAAATTTTTATGACAGTTTTTTTGACATCTACATGTTTGTCCTCTATGGACCTATGTGTAACTGTTTTTTATTGATGCACAAGAGTTAATTTATACAGTGAAGATTATGCAGTGTTATTTTACATTTGTTTATTAAAGGGATAGTTCATCCATGAAAACTTTAATTACTGTGTCGTTCCAAACCCATAAGACCATTGTTCATCTTTAGAACATAAATTAAGATATTTTTGATGAAATCGAAGACCTTTTTGGCTTTGCTTCTCTGAAGAAGAAGAAGAAGAAAAAAAAAGTAGCATTCTTTAGAGTCTTTCATAGTGAAGCTTTTGGTAAGTGGGGGCAGATTTGAGATTTAAGTCCACTCACCTGGTGAAAGTCCTGTCAAAGCTGTCCTTTCCCCATGTGGACCCAGGCCATGTTTCTGCTGCAAAACAAATGTCTGCTCACTGGACACGAGCTTGTGTTGACTCATGCAAACAAATTCAAACACAAGGTCACAAAGCCATGACAGAAAACATAAGGCACAATGTGCACAGAGTTCCATTTTGTGCCTTTCTGAAAAATTGCACCATGCAGATTATCCTGTCAAGGACTGAATGTCTCTCCACCACAGACACACATAAGCTAGGTTGTGTTTGAAACAATGAAAGCACCCACTCACTGCAGGACCAAGGCCAATGCCGCATTTTAGATGATAATTATCACTGGTTGTAAAACACATTACATAATCAAATGTAAACAACACCCTATAAAGAACATTAGTAAATTCCATATCCATATAATAACATTAGTAAACAGAAACCCTTTTGATAATATTAAATCTGTGCTTTTAATGTCACTGTGCAAATGCACAGCCCAAGAACAGAAAGATCTGTGCAAATGCCCAGAAAAAGAGCGTGGGAATAAGACAAGCAAGATGTATGGAGGGGGGGGACAGTTGGATGGATATTTTTCTGTGGCAGTATGAGTGTGAAACAGTAAATCCAGAGGGAGGACATCGCATTCTGTCGCTCTGATGGAGGGACTGTGTGGACTGATAGTTCTGCTTCTGTAAGTATCACAATAAGGACAACTGCTTATCCTAAAGTACCACTATTCGGTTTAGTTATCTTAGCACTGTCAGCTTAAGATTTGTTTACAGTCAAAGAACACATCTAGGTCAAGAAGGCATGTTTTCAACCATGCTTTGAGTGAAAAAACTTGTGATTTTCAATCAGAAGCCAAAAATAAATAAATAAATAAATGCAACCACCTTAAATACTTTTTTTTTTTTTTTTAAGAAAAATTATGTATAAAGAATTTTGAATAAGGAGAATGCAAGAGGGGGTCCACAGAAAAAATACTAGTGTAAAATGCAATAATAAAAGAATGTGTAAATTAATAATAATAATAATAATAATAATAATAATACTATAATAAATAAATACATTTCAGTAATCAGTACTGAGAGTAATCATTATTATTTTTTCTTATTTGCTATTTATATTATTTATTATTATATACCAAAGTATTTGACATTGTTGACTTTATATCAGTAATTTCTGTACAATGTCTGCACATATTCCCCCAAAACTTGTATGTAATAATAATAATAATAACAATAATAACAACAACAACAACAACAACAACAACAACAACAACAGCAACAGCAACAACAACAAATAAACAGCAAAAAAACAAACAAACAAACAAAAAAAACATTGCTGACTTAATACCACTAATTTCTGTCTTGCTTAATAATAATAATAATAATAATAATAATTAGACTTAATAACAGTAATTTATGTGTGAATTTTCTCTATAAAATGTCTAAATGCAAATAATCATGCAAATATACTTGCTTTATAATAATAATAATAATAATAATAATAATAATAATAATAATAATAATAATAATAATAATAATAATAATAATAATAAATAATAATAAACATAAGTTAAATAAGTTACATTTATTTAAATTCTCCACAGACTTGCTTATAATAATAATAATAATTAAAAACATAAGTTAAAAAAGTTAAATAACTTAAATTAATTGAAATAAGTTAACACAAATTTCTGTGTGAATTTTCTCTATAAATTGTCTATAAAGCAAATTTTCTCCACAGACTTGCTTAATAAGAATAAGAATAAGAATAAGAATAAGAATAAGAATAAGAATAAGAATAAGAATAAGAATAAGAATAAGAATAATTTTATAATGGGACTGTATTATTATTATTATTATTATTATTATTATTATTATTATTATTATTATTATTATTATTAATTACCAAAGTATTTGACATTGTTGACTTTAAAATATCACACATTTTACTAATGTCACTAATATTTATAATATCATTAATTTCTAATTTAATGTCTAAATGCAGATATTCACCAAAAACCTGTATATAATAATAATAATAATAATAATAATAATAATAATAATAATAATAATAATAATAATAATAATACTGTCTAAACTGACATATTACATATATTTAGATTATAAAATAGCTTGTCTGTTCATATATAAACCAACAATCACTAAGGCAGGGCTGGTTTTTTAATATTTTAGGTGAAGGGTCAATTATGCTTAATTTTGACATAATATGGTTGAAACTGTCAAATGAAATACAGCAGTTACAGACAGACAGTTTGGTGGGAAAATGTTCTCACCCTGTCAGAAATCTGATTATATAACCAAGTTTTTTTTTGTTTGTTTGTTTTGTTTTGTTTTGTTTCACTCCTGGGCCATAGCATGATGATTTTCAAGTCAGCCACACCAACTCCACCAACTGTCAATTAAACTTAATGGCCGTGGGTTTTTTGACATCAAATTATATGGTTCAGGGCTGGGCTCAGTAAAAGTGTTTTCATCAAAGCTGACTGACTTCCATAATGCTTTGCCGCGTCCCGAGCTTGGAGAAGACAGAGCTCTTCATTTCTTTCATTGGATGGCAAAAGTCCCTGAGTGGCTTTTGTCAGTTTCATGGGTGGGAATGATATGAAGCAGCCACTATCGATCGTAATAATTTACCAGATGTATTGACTGATATATATATTTAAACAGACCGTGAGATTGTGAAAGAAATCATAAAGTGCATTACACCGTTATTTCAGCTATTCCCTTGAAACTCAAAGTTAGTGGTTTGGTATAAAATAAGTGTTCGGTTTATTGTTTTCATGCTTTCACTGACGTTAGGAAATGTTGTCTTGAAAGGAATAGTTCACATTAAAATGTTAATTCTGACTTCATTTAATTACATTGCTCGAAATCTGTTATTTTTATTTATTTATTTATTTATTTATTCATTCATTCATTTAGAAGAAGAATCTTGTCTTGCCATGAAATGATAATTCATGGTGGCCAAAACTACAGAAAAAGCACAATAGAAGACAGGAATTTAAATTTTTTTGTGAACTATCCCTTTAAATATTGCTACGTTCAAGCTCGAGTGAGAGGTATTTGCTTTCAGGAATTATTTTTTTCTTCTCCCAGTAGTCGTCTGCTTTTCAATTCCATCCTATTGTTTCCCTCCTCCATTTTTCGGTCCCTCTTTCACCTCAGTTTGTTTCAAGGACATTCATACAGTCAGTAGGCGATCTTACCGTCCAGTATTTCTCATTCTCTCTTTCTATCCATACCTCTCTCTCTCTCTCTCTCTCTCTCTCTTTCAGCCTGCCAAGGTCTGTCTTTATTCATTTTGTCTTAAAGCTCGGGCTGTTATTGTCTGATTCTGTTGAATGAGCTTTCAGCATGAGACTCACCATGAGACACACTGCAGCACTGAAGCCCCACACAGCTAAACAAAGCATCCTACCGCTCTTCCTCTATGCACTGCTCTCTATTAAGACATCTCTGTGAAATACAGGCATAGAGCAAATCAGCAGCAGCAAAAACGATACCAGGAGCAGTGGGTGAATTAAGGGATGATTCATTGGATATATATTTATACAACAGTTCTTTCTGGTCCTCGAATCTGATTGGCTGAGAGGTTTGTGATATTCTAGTGATATTGGAACTCCATGCGTTTCACAGTTTGTATCACTCCGCTTGCGGTATTTCTCACAATGAGTGTCATGGCGGACACCCAAATCCACTATCATTTTAAAAATAATAATGTATTTGTGTCACAGAATGTAGTTTTAAGAGTTTTTGAGTGAGAATGTACTTGTTTTGATTGCTGTGATGTCTCTATAGTGATGGCTGTTCTTGTTTATTAAATATTATTATTCGATAAATAAAATTTCATATATACATAATACATAATAATAGTAGTATGTAAAAACTGGACACTGACCAAAATTATAAACGCAGCACTTTTGTTTTTGCCCCCATTTTTCATGAGCTGAGCTCAAAGATCTCAGACTTTACACAAAAGGCCTATTTCTCTCAATTACTGTTCACAAATCTGTCTAAATCTGTGTTAGTGAGCACTTCTCCTTTGCCGAAATAATCCATCCACCCCACAGGTGTGGCATATCAAGATGCTGATTAGACAGCATGCGTATTGCACAGGTGTGCCTTAGGCTGGCCACAATAAAAGGCCACTCTAAAATGTGCAGTTTTACTGTATTGATCCGAAAACCAGTCAGTATCTGGTGTGACCACCATTTGCCTCATGCAGTGCAACACATCTCCTTTGCATAAAGTTGATCAGGTTGTTGATTGTGGCCTGTGGAATGTTGGTCCACTCCTCTTCAATGGCTGTGCGAAGTTGCTGGATATTGGCAGGAACTGGAACACGCTGTCATATGCGCCAATCGGTTTGACATCAGCAAACCGCTCACCCACACGATGCCATACACACTCAAATGTGAGCATTTGCCCACTCAAGTCGGTTACGACGACGAATTGCAGTCAGGTCGAGACCCTGATGAGGACGATGAGCATGCAGATGAGCTTCCCTGAGACAGTTTCTGACAGTTTGTGCAGAAATTCTTTGGTTATGCAAACCGCTTGCTGCAGCAGCTGTCCGGGTGGCTGGTCTCAAACGATCTTGGAGGTGAAGATGCTGAATGTGGAGGTCCCAGGCTGGGGTGGTTACACATGGTCTGCGGTTGTGAGGCCGGTTGGATGTACTGCCAAATTCTCTAGAACGCCTTTGGAGAAGGCTTATGGTAGAGAAATGAACATTCAATTCACGGGCAACAGCTCTGGTGGACATTCCTGCAGTCAGCATCCCAATTGCACACTCCCTCAAAACTTGTGACATCTGTGGCATTGTGCTGTGTGATAAAACTGCACATTTTAGAGTGGCCTTTTATTGTGGCCAGCCTAAGGCACTCATGTGCAATAATCATGCTGTCTAATCAGCATCTTGATATGCCACACCTGTGAGGTGGATGGATTATCTCGGCAAAGGAGAAGTGCTCACTAACACAGATTTAAACAGATTTGTGAACAATATTTGAGAGAAACAGGCCTTTGAGAGAAAAAGTCTTAGATCTTTGAGTTCAGCTCATGAAAATGTGGGCAAAAACAAAAGTGTTGCATTTATAATTTTGGTCAGTGTATTTAGTATTGAGAAATGGTGTGTGTTTGTAATGGTGATTAGTTACATTGTTCCACCTCTAGATGCCAACAAGAGACTGTTTTTATGAGTGAGTCAGCAGTAAAGACTTTTATATTGAAAGAAACGGAAACAGAGATGTAAACAAAACAATATTTTTTTACTTTGAACACCTTGCAAGACTCAGCCAACAAATGCACTGAGAACAAAAAAATTACAGATAATTTACTCACCCCCTTGTCATCCAAGATGTTTGTGTCTTTCTTTCTTCAGTCCATAGGGATTTATGTTTCTTGAGGGAAAAAAAAAACAAAACAAAAAAAAACAGTAATTATCTCCATATAATGTATTGAACTTCCAAAATGCAGTTTCAATGCAGCTTCAAATGGCTCTAAACGATCCCAGCCGAGGAAGAAGGGTCTTATCTAGCAAAACGATCTGCCATTTTCTAAACAAATTAAAAATTTATATACTTTTTAACCTCAAACGCTTGTCTTGTCATTCAAACTAATGTTTTATTGTGAATATGAGATTGATCTGAAGAATGAATACTGTATCAGATGCAGGTAATCACACTCGCTCAGTCCATCTCTCTCTCTCATAATACTCTACATAATACAGTGAGATTTTAATACAGTAATACAATAAAGCAACTCAACGTATCTTCGTTGCTAGTTTTAAAGTGACATTTTCGAATTGGTAACAGAGGCTTGTACTCATCTGCCAACTTGATCTTAATCAGTGGTGGAAGGAAGTAGTTCACACAAAAGATTGTTTTTAAAGACAGTCTGTTGTTGTTTCTTATGCATTTATGGACTTGTGCTGTTGGACTGTTGTATAAACACAATATCACATTTGTAACCATGCAATATGACTATATATTCTTTCTTTCTTTCTTTAATAATGATTCAAAATGATCTTCTCAATCCACAGCATGCCACACATGCTTGGCTGTTCAAAATATTGAGAAGGTGCCTAGTGCACTAAGCCATGCCATTTCTTTATATAATAGATAATAAATAAAATATTTTATTGTTTTTATTATTGTGTATTATTAATGGATTTGGCAGGTATATGACTCTTGTTTGCATATACTGTAGGACTAAGCATTAAATAATGGTAGTCCATCATAAGCAGCTTCTAAAACTTTGGCTCAAAGTAAAATGATTTTATTTCAGGAGTGATCCCTTTTGTTCTCTAAGTCTGATTATTTATTGGGTATTTCAGATGACGGAAGGATCTTTACTGCTGTGACATTTAGACAAGAAAGGTTATACATAAACCTCACCAATGCTGACCAAAGCTCCATTTATTTGATTTAAAAAATAAATAAATAAAATAAAAACCAAATCAGCATATTAAGGATCATGCAAAGGATCATGAAGACTGGAATAATGATGCTGGAAATTCAGTTTTGCATCACAGGAATAAATTACATTTTAAAATATATTCAAATAAAAAACTGTTATTTTAAATGGCAATAATATTTCACAATATTACTGTTTTTACTTTTGATTATTATTATTTTTATTTTTTCAAATAAGCAGCCTGGGTGAGCAAAATAATATAATAATATTAATTTAATAATAGTTCAATTGAGAATGGTAAAGAATATTCAAATGCAGTCAGACAATATGTTTGTAAGCCAAATAAGCCAAACTTTCCTGTAATCTTGTGACCTTTGACCCTTTGAATAGAATGGGAGACATATTGCATTATATAAGGAATCCCCTTTAAGCACAATCTAAAAATCAACATCATTCTATGCACAAGACTTTTTCAAGCCAATTTTCCACATTGGGAAAATTAATAGGACCACCACATGTTAAAAAATAGGGATTCACTGAATGTAGTAATTAAGTCAATCAATTGCAAATTGAACAGCTGTTGAGTCATAATTAGCTTTTTCACTGACTACTTATCCACCAAAAATGCTAATATGACAGAATTGGTCACCACAGACTTTCCCGTGTTCCTCTGGGGACGACTTATAACCTTTCCTCTGCTGCTTTCCAGTGCCAGCAATAGTCTGCCATGTATCAAACTAAATTAATGTCATTAAACTCAATTAATTGAGATGAGGAGTGATCTCGCACACAGTGCCCTTGTTATCCTTCGATACAGTCTAATGCTTGAAAATGGCAACATCTCTTGTCTCCATTCCTCCAGGCCTCTGTGACACTTCATCAATGATGCATCAGGTCAGGGATGTATTAACTCACCCACTGTAAATTTTCATTGCGTCCTACTGACATCTGAGAATCAAACAGGAGGTCCTTGTTCTTGTTGACACCCACCCTGCGATAGCAATTTGCGGATGGCTACAGGCTATGATAATATCTGTCCAGAGATTTGCATGCTGTGAGAGAATGCAGATATTTGAGTGAGTCGGGTATTGATTTTACGCATTTTCTTTCTTTTTCTTCCTTTTGTTTTATTGTTGTTTCAGAAGCATTTGACCTTCATTAAAAATTTGATGATCTATCATTACCTGAGCTACTAAAATCTGCTTTGTATATAAAATGTTCTTATAACTATAATAATACAGGTTGCAAAACAAAACACAAAACACCATATGATGATTTAAAGCTGACCTTTCCACAAGTGACCTTTCAATAAGCACAGTCAATATTAGAGCATGAAAACACCAGGGTAACACACAAAACACACACACACCTAACCAATAAATACAAATAAAATGTAATTAAATGCGATGCTTGACACGGTGATTTCTAGAAATGTTTTTAATGCTAAAGTGACTATAATAGATAATAAAAAATGAAATTTTACTCACCCTCAGGCCATCAAATTGTAGATGAGTTTGTCTCTTCATCAGAACAGATTTGGAAACATTTATTACATATTTGTTCAACAGTGTATCCTCTGCAGTGAATGGGTGCCATCAGAATCAGAGTCCAAACAGTTTATTAAAACATCACAGTAAACCACAAGTAATCCACACCACTCCAATCCATCAATTAAGGGGAGACACTGCACTGACACTTTTTTTTCATGCCCCTGTCAAGTTTGAGATTTTTTTTTCATAGTGTTTTTCAGAAATCCAAAAGACACTGTTAAGTGTCTCTTTTATAGCGCTTTATCTATTTGTGTCAAAAGATTTCAATTACAATTACAACTACATTTGTCTCTTATACTGAGCCACTTCAGTAGCACTTACACACACACTTTATTCTGAAGGTTTTAGCAGAGGGATTTGTTCATATATAATGTGCTTGATTATATACAACATTTTATTCCCCCAAAATTGTGAAAATATGGTGTTTTCTGTCTGTTCTAAGTATTTTCTGAATTATAGAGTGACAAAAATGGGACTCCCAAATTTCCTCTGTAAAAACAGTATTTGTATTGTCCCTTTTGCAAACAATATTTTCACTTTAAATTATTTATTTAACTTTTATTTACATTAACCAAAAACTTAAACATGCCTTTTTACAAACTGAAATAGTATTTTCTTGTGAAATGTTGTCTAATAATTCTTTATTTACAAATTTGCAAAAAACCAAAAACGTTTTTAGTGTTTTACTGACATTTCTCCACTCTGGACAGTTTAGAAAACCAGTTACCTCAATTCATTTAATAAACATTTATTTAATAAACGTTTAATACACATTTATCACTAGAGTTCAATAAAATAATAATGCAATTAAACTCAATTATTTTATGCATCTGAAACTTAACTGAATTGATTAAAAATATTTAACAATGACTCTATTTTACTATATTACCTGCTAGCTTGTAACTTGGTAGGCTGAAACAGACACATGCTAATACAACAAGAAACATTTAATATACTTTTACTACAAATTTACTACTTTTAAATGGGACATTTGATGCAAATTTCACTTTTACATGCACTCTAAAAAATGCTGGGTTAAAAACAACCCAACTTGGGTTATTTGGCAATCCAGGACTGGTAAATATTGGACAGAACACATGTTGGGTTATTTTGACCCAGCTGGTTGGGTTACATGTTTTACCAAACATGCTTGGTTATTTTATTTAAGTCAGCTATTGTTTAAAAATTATTATATTGCTGGCTTAAAATGGACTGGAATTTATTATTCATTTTTTACTGAAATAACGCTAATTCTCGTGCCAGTGTATTGCTGAAATCTGACCTAGTGAAGGGTTGCTGTTTGCTGGGGTAACTGTGAACTTCAGATCGCGGCCTCGCGTTTTACTCGTAGCTGAAAGATGCTGTGACTGACTCCAAAACCTGCTCATAAACAAACAGTACTGACATTAGAGAACATCTTTTAAAATCAAACTAAATTAAACTCAGTACAATAACGGATAAAATCTATTTGTTTTATGCAAGGCAATAGATGTTTCCATCCTGCGAAACGCAGCTGACTGACATCTCATCCTTATGTTGCGTTGCGTAAAATACAATTTACAACACAGTACAGACTTTTTTAAAGAAATAAAATGTATACAAACCTGTATACATATTTCCTTCCTCATCCAGTTATACACTGTCCGCCATTTTCTCTGTGCTCGAGCAGCTGTAGCGACAACATAAGTCTTAATTTTCTCCCGACATCAGAGTTACTGAGGATGCAGTGGATTTTTGATGGTAATGCGCCACAAAATACACAAACGACAGAAGTGATGGGTGGAGTTAGCAGCAACTCATTATCATTTAAAGAGCCATGCACCGAAAGGGGTCGCTGTGAACAGAGCTGTATTTGACGAGGTAAAAACAATGTTGTTTTCCACAAACTTTGTGGAATTTTAAGCAAAGTATGTATTTCATAAAGACCCTAAAGCATTATGCCAACTTATTGAAAGTAAGCATCCAGTGTTACCTTTAAACAAAGTAGTATCCTTTAAAATCCCAACATATCAACAATAAACGCTAATCTTCCCTTGTATTAATCTTGTGCAAAAACATATAAAATAGCATTTAATGTCAACATGTCCTTTCCTTACAGAGTCTGAAAAGCATGCTTGCAGAGTCATACAAAGCATGCTGGGAACAAAAACTCAGCTGTAGCTCATTCAATGAGTTCTGGTTAATAAAATCAGTTACTGAGTTCACATAACTTTTTCTATTAGGTGCAATGAACATTCAGTAATGTCTCATTTCATCTGATAAATTTGACTGTAATTGTGAGAATGTCTGGTAGAATTCAGTTCAGGGCAACTGGAAATGCTTATAAAAATAGTTTGGCCATTACAAACATTGCTTGACAATTTATATATTGATAAAGCACTCACTTGGATGCACTTGATTGACATCCTGTGAGAAATCATTGGTTTTAAGTGAAAACATTGAGTGTTGGACTTTTTCATTAAGGTGTTCCCAGAGGTGCGCTGAACTCCCTGCTGGGTCTGAGCAGCAGAATGAAGGAATGATTGAAAATATGGCTGTATGAAATGAAGGGCAAAGTCTTAAGAGGAGAAAGAAGAGAGAGAGAGAGAGAGATGTGTCATGCCGCCTCTTACGACTGTGACATGTGCCGTCAAAGCAGACTCTTTAAAGCAAACCACATCTGACTGGTAATGTAGTCAGTGTTGACATCTGCCATGAGCAACGGGGGCAAAGCGCAAAATGTTTCCTCCAGGGCTGGGATGGCATGGTGGAGATGGGGGATGTTAAGTTGTTAAAAGAATGGTTAGCTAGTAAATAGCAAATAAAAACATCAAGCTAAACTCTATTTGAAACAAGGGTGGTATGTTTATTGATATGTTGTACTTTTTATTTATTTATTTATTTATTTACTTATTCACCAAAAGCTGGTTTGTGAACTTTAGCAGTCACACTCTGAAATGTCTGTCATCTACCACAAAAATGTAATGTATATGAATAGTCTTCAAATATTAATGATTGTTTGTGCTTAACCCTCTCGTTCTGATGTTTTTTTTTTTTTTTTTGTTTTGTTTTTTTTTTTTTTTTTTAATAAAAAATGAATGAATGTATTATCTTTGTGTGTGTGTGTGTGTGTGTGTGTGTGTGTAAGATTCAAGGTTGTATATATAGTTGTCTATCTATCTATCTATATATCTATCTATTGTTAAATATTTTGTATTTTAAGGGATTTTATATTACACAATTATATATATTTATGTATGTATGTAGGTATGTATGTATTTATTTATTTATTCATTCATTCATTTATTTATGAAATTTCCAATTTAAACCGTTGTACATCTCTTTTTAAAGAAGCCACTTGGCAGATTAATGCTATGCATATTGGTTATATAAGTTGAAATTTCTTATGAAAAATACACACACAGAAAAAAAAAAAAAAAGATAATAATTTTTTTTATAAAATATGTATTTTCCAAAAAATGTTTTACTTTAAATCTATGTGAATATCAAAACCTCACATCTGAACAAGTTATGTTCCAAATCTGAGGTTGATAATAAATAAATAAATAAATAAATAAATAAATACAATTTTATTTTGGTGCAGTACCAAAAATGTTCACTAAATGAAATTTAACCAAAATGTACAAGTCTGACTATTTATTTGTTTGTTTGTTTGTTTGTTTGTTTGTTTTCTATCTTTATTTTCTTTTTCTTTCTTTCTTTCTTTCTTTCTTTGCCTATGATTTATTTTATTTTATTTTATTTTATTTTATTTTATTTTATTTTATTTTATTTTATTTTATTTTATGCTATTTTATGCTATTTTATGCTATTGTACTAAATTTGTACTATTCAGATGATGTAAAAACAAACAAACAAAAAATGAACAGCACACGAGGGTTAATTAAACGGAATATAATAGAACTTGTTGTAATAAACATATTATTATAACACACACATTTAATTGATCAGAAGTGACACAAAATCACATTAATAATGCTATTATTATTATTATTATTTATTTTTTATTTATTTATTTATTTTTTTACTGTAAATAAATTCAGCCAAATGATGATATGATCATTTTAACAAATAAATGATTGTTATTAAAAAAATATATATATATATTTTGGTTCATTTTAATATATTTTGGTGCATGTAAGTGAACACATTCGTAAAAGCATTTGTGAAAGCGCTCAGCTTCCATCCACATATAACAATAGTGACAAGATGAATTATTGACTCTGGGTTGACAAAATGATAAATATCAGATCTTCAGGAAGGAGTGTGTCATTTTAAACACAGTGCAGAAAAGTCGATAAAAGATCAACCCAGGGAAGGTCTTCCTGTTTCCTTTGTACACGATTGGCTGTGTAAACAGTGAGGCATATAGAGATGACATTTCCCGAGTCTCTTGTTATCTGTGAACCCGGCGCAGGCCTTGAATCTTCTGTGAGGATTTCAGCTGCCCATTACAGCCTGTGAGCTGTTACTCACACACTGAGTCAGAGCCTGAAAGGTCCTGCCTTCCCGCCGCAACACGCATAGATACTGGCTCATTCGGCTGAGGCTGACCTTCCTGCACCGGCAAATGAATTCATTCCCAGCATTTGTTCATTTGATTCTATTTAAAAGTCAGCTGATATACAAAAGCATATCAAGACTTTGAATAAAACGCCCTCAAATGAAAGGACCACCATCAGTGGGAGTCTTCCTTCGCATTTTGACCTATCCAGTCTGCCAAACAGATTCATTAACATACACTAACCGCACTAAAGACTGATGTGCTCTAAGTGAACTCTGTGTTCTTTACACGTGTGTCCAGCGGGAGAGGTCTTGCCCCAGTGCTTGGTTCTGCCAGGCTTGACTAGCTGCCTGCTCCAGAGATGATAAGGTTATATTAAGCGGAGGATGCTGTCCATCTCTTTGACAGCCCTCACTGTCATCCTCAAAACCCCCTGTCACCCGACTCTCAGCTGAACACTGTGTGTGTGTGTTCTGCGGTCTGTCACAGGTTGTGATATGGCAATGCCAAATGCTGCTGTGTCAGGAATTGGTGTTCATTAACAGGAATACTTCATGATTTTTTCTTATTAGCCAGGCTTTTATGGAAGCTTCTTTTTCTCAGTTATTTCCGTACATAAATGAGAAAGGTTTTTTTTTTTTTTTATTTATTTTTAACATCCCACAAGGCTATTTATTTTTCCTGAGGAAAAAAATACCTTTACCTCAGACATCTGACTCTACTGTATATCTTGCAATTCTATTTTTTTACTTCAGAATTCTAAATTTAAAGTTTACATCTTGTAATTCTGATCTTTTATTTTAGTTTACTTTTTGCATTTCTTTTAGAATTCTTAATTGCATCTCACATTTCTGTTTTTTATTTACATCAGAATTATGAGTTTACATCTTGTAATTCAGATTTTTTTTTTCTTTAAATTCTAAGTTTATATCTTTGACTTTTTTTTGCTTCATAATTCTGAGTTTACATCTTGTAATTCTTACTTCTTTTACCTTATAATTCTGAGTTTAAATCTTCTAATTCTTACTGTTTTACCTTTTACTGTATATCTCACAATTCTGACTTTTACTTTAGAATTCTAAGTTTACATCTTGTCATTCTGAGTTTACATTTTGCAGTTTTATGCAGTTTTTTTTTTAATCTCAGAATCCTAAGTTTGTATTTGTTTTCCTCTGAATTCTAAGTTTTTTTTTTTTTTTAAGATCTTGTAATTCTTTTTTTTTTACATTATAATTCTGAGCTTGCTGTATATCTCACAATTCAGATTTTATTTTATTTTTTCAGAATTCTTAGTTTATTCTGTCGTGTTTATATTCTCTTTCTGTGTTCATGTTTTCCCGAGTTCCCTTGTTTTAATCAGTT
The DNA here is from genome assembly GCF_022985175.1 of Labeo rohita. Lineage (NCBI taxonomy): Eukaryota > Metazoa > Chordata > Actinopteri > Cypriniformes > Cyprinidae > Labeo > Labeo rohita. The sequence goes on from NC_066883.1 coordinate 14,270,635, forward strand.
TCAATGGTTGTTAATTAGTTCCAAACCTGTTTCTGTTCTGCCTGATTGCCCTCTCCTATTATTTAAGCCCTGTGTTTTGCCCTAGCTCCTTAGTTCTGGTATTGATGTTATTTTGATGTCTGTCTCCTGTGTTTCTTCTGCCTGTGGATTTATTAAAGGCTTTTCTTGTTTATTTCTGCTCCTGCGTTGTGTGCTTTCTACAGCCATGTGACAGAGTACCGAAACTCAGTTATAATATATGCTGCGTTTTCTTTCTGTTTTTTTCCCCTTCCTCTCCCCTCTTCCGGAATGGATCTGCTAGCTATCCAGCTCCTTTGCCTGGAACAGAAGGACCGTTCAGGCGGAGGACCACACCAGGGACTTTTTAGATCTGGTGTGCCTGTGTACCAGCCTGAGCGAGCGGTGTAAGGCATGGTCCAAATGAGGATTTTGCCGCGTTTGTGGAGTGAGTGCTGATGAGTTGTGGATCACAATTCACTGTCTGCCCCACCGAGAAGGACTTCACCAGCTCCATTCCAGACCCAGAGATCACTCACCCATCATCCTGCTGCACGGAGCAATTGCCTGAGCCCACTGCAGATGGAGAGCCTGAGGCTGCCACGACACATGAGTCAGTGTGTAAACCTGCGACTGAGCCAATCATCACCCCGGAGCCCAAGCCCGAGCCTCAAGAGTCATGTGATCAGGTGAATGATCACATGACTGGCAATGTCCGACAATGTCATCTGTCCCTGAGAGAGTTTTGGTGGAGATCGAGGGCTTGGGGGAAAGCCCCGCCCACACTCCTGCCACTGAGGGTGAGCTGTAACTGGTCTCTGGATATTTTTTAGAGGAACTAATGGACATCTTTAAAGAGGATTTGATAGACTGGTTTTGGGAGGTAATACCCAGTTCTCCTGTGTCTTCTATGTCACCGCTGGTTCCGTCCAGCTCTCCTGAGTCTCCGCTGGTTCTGTCCAGCTCTCCTCAGTTTCCACTGGTTCAGTTCAGCACTTCTGTGTCTCCTAAGCTCCCTGTGACGCTTAAGCTCCCACCCAACCTCCCTCTCCTGCCGCCTCTAATGCCAGCCAGTTCCTCAGCCCTGTCTCCGCTGGTGCCTGTCAGTCCCTCAGCTCACCCTCAGTCAGAGCCATCTGGGCGCTCAGATCCGCCTTGAGACTTTCGGTCTCCAGCTCTGCCTAGGCGGATCCCCTGTCTCCACCTCCACCTCGGCTCTTCGACCCATCGGCTCTGCCTTGGCTCTTAGCTCCCTCGTTTCCACCGTAGCCTGTCATCCCACCAGTTCCACCGGGCTCCCTCGCTTAGTCAGTCCTTGAACATCCACTGCCTCAGGACTCCATTCCTCCGGCTTTGCCTTGTTACTACTTTCCTCTGGCTCTGTCAGGCTCCTCCTTCCCTCCGGCTCCGTCTTCATCCTCAGTTGCTCCAGCTCCGCCACGATCACTTGAGCCTTCAGCTCCGCCTTGGCCCTCCAGATCCTCAGTGTCACCCTGGCTTTCCATCTGCTTGGCTCCATCCTGGGCTCCTCTTCCATCGTCTCTGTCAGTTGTCTCCAGGGTTTTGTTAAGACTTTCTCCACCATGGCTCCTATCTCCCTTGACTCCGCCCTGGGGCCTCATCCTGGCTTATCTCTGGATCTCCATCAGGTTCCTCCTGCTCCAAGCTTCTACGTCCATCTACTCTGCCCTGGCCTTATGAGCTATGCCCCTTTCCCATTGCCTGCCTCACACCCATCTCCTGAACTCCCACCCTCCCTCCTCTGTTGGACTGTTTGTTGGCACGAGGACGCGCCTTTCCAGGAGGGGGGTGATATGTCACGTTTATGTTCTCTTTTTGTGTTCATGTTTTCCTGAGTTTCCTTGTCTATCAGTTTGACCATCTGCTCAAACTTTTAATGTTGCTGGAGACTCAGGACTTCTATGGTTGTTAATTAGTTCCACACCTGTTCCTGTCGCTCCCTGATTGCCCTCTCCTATTATTTAAGCCCTGTGTTTTGCCCTAGCTCCTTATTTCTGGTATCAGTGTTTGTCTCCTGTGTTTCTCCTGCCTATGGATTTATTAGAACTTTATTTCTACTCCTGCATTGTGTGCTTTCTACAGCAGTATCTCACAATTCTGACTTTCTTTTTTTTAAACTTCAGAATTCTGAGTTTACATCTTTTAATTACAAAAGTTTACATCTTAGAATAAGAGTTTACTGTACATCTTGAAATTCTGGCAAAGTTTACATCTTGTAATTTTCTTCACATCATTTTTTAATTTACAGTACTCACAATTCTGTTTTGTTGTTGTTTCTGGTATGTAAGGTTTTATTATTGTGATTTTTGTTTATTTAAAAAAAAAAAAAATCAGAACTGTGAGATAAAAAGTCACAATATGTTGTATCCCCGGGGCGAAAACAAGCTTCCACAAGTTTGGAATCATTGCAAATTCTATTTAGTTTTTTTTTAGTATTTAGTCTTACTTTCATCAATGACTTACAGCAGTATTTCCATATTCATCTTCACCCCTTATTAAAGAAACTAGTGAATTATTTTTCAGTCTCTTCCAAACCACGAGAGCAGCATTATTAAGTCACTGAGTAGACATTATATTCACTAAACAGTCACTATCTTATTTGCTAATCACACACAATCCAGCTTACCAGGTGCTAAATGTGCTTAAATAGCGCTGTGCTGTGTGTATTTGCATTGACTCATTGTCAACTGGCAAAAAGTGCATCCTTTCTACCCTTGTGAAAAAGAATACACTTTAGCATACTTTTAAAAAAGTGTACTTATTAAGTAAATAATATATTTAAAATAATATGCTTAAGTGTGATCTGAATGTAATGGTTTTGGATACACTTAACTGCATGTTAAATGGCTGTATGTTAACTGTTTTTTGGCTAACATAAAATGACAGGCTTCAGGAAGTTATCCATCAACACACTAAGGTGAAAAAAGTGTTAAACGCTGGTGATTTTTGACTTGTCACAATCCATCTCTTGAATCTGTTATTATAGCCATCCTGACATCTTTTGATGGCGCTGGAGACTCAGGACTTCCCTGAAAATGTCACAACCCGCTTGAAGCTCTGCTGCTGACAGTCCCCCCAAATGGCCTGAGCTGTTCTCTTATCTCTACAGCACAGTCCTGCTGTCAGTCAATTTTTTTTTACACTATGGAGTGAGTAGCCTTCAGTTAAATCTTTGAACCTCACATGGAGAGCCTGTCACTTTCTCTGCTACATGAGTGAATGCATCTGTTACACAATTAAGTAGAGTGAACATCTAAACAAAACTGGTTTAGTCTGATTGCTAAACCACCAGTACAATTCCAATATAGTATAATTTAAAAGAGGAATATAAAATCTGTTCACATTGCTATAGTATGGACGTCAAATGTGAATCACTGATAATAAAGACACTGCAAAGCTGAAAGCAGCTGAAAGGAATTAAAGACTGGATAATGACCTGCGGATTATCATGCGTGAAGAGAGAATATAGTATTCAGGAAGTTGCTGCAGTCCCCTCGCTCTCATTTCTGCTTGTTCAGGCTCCCATTATGAGCCGAGAAAGATTTCCAATGTGATGCATTCTGGGTTTTAACACAGCTTTCTTCAGTCACTGGAATTCGGACTCATTCCCCATGTCTCTAAGACAAGAACATTGACCCAGAACCATTAATAATGCATGAAGAGTAAGCCAATCCATGTGAGTTGAAGGAGTGCAGGAGAAGGTCTAAATGCCTTGTCAAAAACTCCATATTCTATGGGGCTTTTACACTTGTAGGCTACTGCTCCTGCCTTAAAGGGACAGTTCACCTAAAATTCTGTCATCATTTTCTCACCCTCATGTCATTTTGTTCCCCTTGGAACACCAACGGAGAAATTCTGAAGACTGTTACTCCTTTAACACACTTTAGATTGTATTTGTCCTTTTTGATCATCAAGGACATTTTGCCCTTTAGCATGGTCTGGTGGTTACTATATATCTTTAAGAATGTAATAAAATAACAGTCCCTTGCAATAGGGAGAGAAAAAAAAAAGCAGAATCAGAGCTCAGATCTATTACCCTTGAGGAGGGAGGTTTTCAGCTCAAGAAGGTGTAAGCTTCTTGATCTTTTTAAGGTTACAAAAGAACTCAACTCAACAGAGGTCAACAGAAAGTCAAAAGAATTACATTAATAGGCTTTAATTTCCATAAATTCATAATCTGCCGTGTCTCCCTCTTTCTGTCTTTTTAAAAAAGACTGAATAAAAGGGGGAAAGTCAGTGGTGGACAGTACTTAAATAAATTTTTAAAGTATCTGTACTTTACTGGAGTAGTAACTTTCACTGTTGCTTCACTATACATTCCAAAGTCTAAAATCGTACTTTTTACTTAACTAAAATTTCATAAAACATATCGTTACACCTTATAACGTATCATGTGCTCCGACACGCAGAAGCGGTGTTTGATTATAAACAAACTGATTCTTTTCAATTAACCAAACGATTCATTCACAAATTGCTACTTATTGATTCAAATAATCCGTTTAGAGCAAGTCTCCAATGAACTGAATTCACAAGTAAGAACCGGGAGATCTTGTGAGCTCTGATGCTGCGAAAAGTAAGTAAGCCTACTATGTCGAATTGTAGAATTAATTATTTTAACTGAAAATCATATATAGATCAAAACTGTACGTTGTTTGTGAATTAAATCTGCTGTAAAGGTTGATCTGTTTAAGCCCACTGAAATGCTTGATGCACATCAACATCAGTGTCTCTATTTTTAAGGTCAAAAAATGAAAAGTTAAAATAACACAGATTAAATAAAATAACTCATGCACGTTCATATTCCCCGGTGCTGTAAGTTGGCAGTTGTATTAATGCTACACATTGACATCTGTTTTTATATTGTTTATCAGCAGTGTACATTTCTATATTGTTTGGATCAACTAGCCGAGTAGACAACTATGAATGTGTATTTATAACCATACTGAAAATAAGTAAATATTGTTAGCTGATGCTAACTGTCTAGCTAACAAGCTTGCTGGTGCTAAGTTACGGTCATTTTTAAATATAAAGTCCATATGTTTATTCTACCAACTACATAGATTACATCTGAGGGAAAAAAGAAAGGATGTGATGTTCAGAACATGATATCTACTGTAATTATCAAAGTGGGAAGTGATGCCCTCTAGGGGCATTTGTCCAGGGGTGTTTTTACACCACAGACAAGGTTTGAGAGTTAGAATATAATGATATTTTCCTTAAAATGTTCTTGCTAACTTCAGGCCTTATTCTCATGTCATGTATAACTGTGACATTATGCAAAACAACAAGTTTTAAAACACTTTTCTCTTACTGGTGAAAATTAGATTTTCAATCAGGTACATCACAGTGTAAGCTTCACAGTAAATATTACTATTTTACTGGAGTAATATTTTATTATACGTATCTATACTTTTACTCAAGTACTTGGTCTGTATACTTCGTTCACCACTGGGGAAAGTCATGTGAGAGGAGGCAATGCCTCTATCACGATATGATTGGATATGTCTGGTCATATGTTGGGCTGTGATTGGTTCATGCAATAAATCCCGCCTCCTCAGTTTATGTGCATTTTGCATTGACAAATCAGTCCGAATGAACAATATAATGGCGTCAATGGGAAGAGTTTTTTAAAAAAGGAAACAACTTACACACTTAGATATAACCACTTTATTATGTAATGTGACTTGAAATGGCATGAAAATATGATCTTTGGGATTTCTGATCCATGTTTTGTTTTTTGTTTTTTTGTTTTTTTATGTGTGTGTAAATTTCACTTCATCTATAGTATTTACATTCCTATTGACCAAGTGTCCTAATCTCAAGACGTGTTTTTTTTTTTTTTTTTTTTACATGTGAATATCATCTTAGTTTGTAATCAAACCCTATATGGCATTGTCTCAGGTTAATATAGTATTGATATAGTGTAGATATATAATCCAGTGAGGACAAAGCAAAGTACCCCTGGAGTGTGTATTTCCACCAGGAAAATCTAAAACAATACAACAACCAACAAAACAGAATGATGGAATTCCATTTGCTCTTCCTCCACTGCCTGTGGTCAACAAGCAATTTGTTTGTTTTTGCCAAAGGAAATATCTGATTTACGGTGGTCTTCTACAAAACCCATTAATAAACTCCCTTATAAGAGTTTGTCTCTTTCAGGGGCAGTGCACACATTGTGAATGGGGCACACATATGCATGACCCAGATAACTGTATGGATCTTACAGCAGCTGGTGTTGCTGCTCTGCCTTCAGCTTTCACTGATTTTGCTGACAGATTTAGATTGGTTTCAGTGCAGACATTCCCCCAGACCAATTTAACAAGCCAGAATCACTTGTATTCCATTTCAGGTAATTTATATTTATTGATTTATTCATCTGTATGGCTTGTATTACTGAGGAAACACTTCCAAGTCTTCATTTTGACCTTATTCATGGTTGAATCAACATCATGGATCAAGGTTGAATCACTAGGCGCGTTTCCATTACAGATTTGCGCGAAACGCCGGCGATATTATATAAATGTCAATTAAAAAGTATTGCGAAATGACAACGTTTCCATTAACCGATGTTATGCGACTAAAACGTAATTCTAAAAAGCCATGGCAACGGATTTTGGTGGGATTTGGACTGATTTTGGCTTTATTTGACTGGAAAAGGGGATCATATGACTTTTTACACGTGCCATGTGACCTGTACCATCTCATGTGAGTGTAAAAACTTTTTTGCAATATATGGGAGTTTTTGCGAAATTGACGTGTTTCCATTAGACATATTTTCAATTTGCACATCTTGAAGGGTAATGGAAACGCGCCTACTGTTGAATTTTGTTTTGATTTTGTAAAATAAAATCGACATTGATATTGCAACATTGTTTCAACGTCTTTTTTGTACAGATCCTTTCAGCATTGATGTATAAGTGTTGTGTTAACCTTCTTGCAGCTGTTTTGCATTAAACATAGTTTCAACTTCTTAAAACAATGTTGATCACATGCTGGCTGGTTACGGAATGTCATATTTGCAGTAAACAATTATTTCAAAGCATCTTTACATTACTAAACAGGAAGATAAAAGTGTTATGTTGCAAAATTCATCAGTTATGTGTCAACTTATTGTTTTCAGATGTAAAGCAGCTTTACATAAGACAACAGTGTCATTATTCAGCTAAAGTCAGTTAAATGTCAATTCAGCCAAATTCATTAGTTGTAAAACAACTCTACAGAAGGCAATAGTCATTATTAAACTCAATTTAGTTCAAAGATGATTCAGTCTGGTTTAGTGATTCAGTGTCAGTGTTGCAAATTTCATCAATTATGAAATTAATTCAATCCAGGTATAAGCAGTACTAAAAAAGGCCATAGTGTCTTTAACTTTATCCAGTTAAATTTTGATTCAGTTCTGTTCAATAATAGTGTCAGTATTACAAAAGTTCAATTTAGCTATAATCAGCTCTACAGAAGACAATGGTATCTTTATTCAGCTCAATTTAGTTCAATTTTCTTTTGGTTTAGTTGAATAAGAGTGTCAATGTTGCAAATTTAATATGAAATGAATTCAATTCAGCTAGCAGCTCTACAGAAGACAATTACAGAAGACCTTATCCATCTCAGTCTAGTTAAATGTTGATTCAGTTATTTCAATAATATTGTCAATTTTGTAAATTTCATCAATTATGAAACAAGTTCAATTTAGCAATAAAGCAGTGTGTTAAATAATTTCAGATAATATATAAGCATCAATGTTGCAAAGTTGATCAATTATGAAATTCATACAATTCAGCTATAGGCAGCTCTACAGAACACGTCAATATTTGCAACATTAAAATGTTAAAATTGGAAACACTGACACCTTAATGTTGCACTGAAATTTTAATGCTTAAAATTTTATCAATTAAGAAATGAATTCAATTTAGCAATATGCAGCTCGACAGAGCTCGGCAGCTCAGTTCAGTTAAATGTTTATTCAGTTCAGTTCAATAATACTCAGTAATACAATTATAAAAAAAAAAGTTAGTTCAGTGTTTCATCATTTCAGATAGCAATGTCAATGTTGAAAATTCACTTATGAAATGAATTAAATTTATTTATAAGCAGCTCTACAGAAGACAAGTGTCATTATTTGCATTAAACTGATTAATGATTAAAATGGTTAAAATTTGCAACACTGACACTGTAATGTTGCATTGAAATATTAATGTCACAAATGTAATAAATTATGAAATGATTTAGCTATAAGCAGCTCCAAAGAAGACACATTATTCAATTCAGTTTAGTTCAGCATTTATTCAATTCAGCATTCAGTTCAATAACAGCATCAATATTGCAAATGTCATAAATTATAAAACAACCTCAAATGCAGCTCTACCAGAGACAATAAATATTCAGTTTAATTCAGTTCAAGTTTTGATCTCATTTGAATCAAAGTGATAATATTTCTGAATATCAATTGCCTTTTGAAACCCAAATCAGAATTCAAATGTTTAATAGATTATTTTTTTAAATTAAAAAGTATTCCAAAGTTATGCAAATATTTGTTTTGTGCTAAAATACCATGTGCTACAGCAGCAGATCCATTTTGCAAATTCATCCCTAAATCTTTATGCAATATAATACTGTAATCAATAAACATTGATAATAAAAGGCAAAAAATAGCAATGCATTTGAAACCAATTCCATTTTTCTCCAAGATATGTCCAGTTTTAGAATCTATTTTGTTGACAACTCCTTCCACTATTTGTGCTAATCGACCTCTGCAGAAAAGTTCACTGAGATGGCAGACGTGATAGGTACTTGAAATGACTCCTTGCCAGAGGCAATCATTCCGATCTTAATCTCCACTTCAAGAGATTCTACCCCTGAAGGTTAGATGCTATACCACATTGAGCCCATCACAGCACCGCTCCACCTGCAGAGGACAATCACAGAGGACAAAGGAAACTCCAGTGCCCGTTTAAGTCTTCATGTTAATCAAATGGATGAGACATCAGTGAATACTAGCCCACGGAGGACAGATGTCAGCTCCATTCCTCCTCATTCCCTCAGTCAGAATTCCATTTGCAAGTAAATTGGTGTAAGATTAATTAAATAGCTTATCATTTGCCTGTCCCAACATTCGAAGGAGACGGGAAAATTTTTTTGAAGAGGCCTTAAACCCAGTAGACTTGGGTTAGAAGAGTTTTCTCAGCAGTGCTGTAAAATGACAGGGATTAGAGAGTATCCTTCACAAAGTACTCTCTTCTTACGGGAACATTTCAACTCAAACATTCCTATGTCCCTCTATAGGGACTTCTTCAGCTGTGGATTAAAACTTTTTCCCTCACTTCTTGTTTAAGAACTTCTAGATTTTGTAAAATAAGCAATGTTGGGAAGGTTACTTTGGAAATATAATATGTTACAGATTACCATATTTAAAATGTAATAAGTACTGTAACTATTTCAATTACTTTATTAAAGTAATGTAACTGATTTGGTTTCTTTTCTAAATTTCTAATTAATGTTTTAAAGGAGAAGTCCACCTCCAGAACAAAACTTTACATATAATGTTCTCACCCCCTTGTCATCCGAGATGTTCATGTCTTTCTTTCTTCAGTCGTAAAGAAGGAAAACATTTGAGGAAAACATTTCAGGATTTTTCTCCATATAATAGACTGATATGGTACCCTGAGTTTGAACTTCCAAAATGCAGTTTAAATGCGACTTCAAACAATCCCAAATGCAGATGTAAAATATCCCAGCTGGGGAAGAAGGGTCTTATCTAATGAAATGATTGGTTATTTTCATTTTAAAAAATACAATTTAAATACTTTTTAATGTCAAACACTAGTCTTGTCTTGCTCTGCCTGAACTCTGTGTATTCTGGTTCAAGACTGGTTCAAAACTTCAATCGTATTTTTTCCCTCAACTTCAAAAATCATTTCAAACTCATCCTACATCACTGCAGAAGTACCAACCCAGTCTTTGCAAAGTAAACATGCTAAGAAGACCAAACACCCTTAACAAAATGGGAAAAACAGCGATATAGGATGATTTTGAAGTTGAGGGAGAACATGAGATGGGAGTTTTTCGACATACCCTAACTGTCATGAACCGATAAAAAACAGAATTCAGGCTGAGTAAGACAAGACCAGTGTTTGACATAAAAGTAGTTTTATGAAAATAACAGATCGTTTCGCTAGATAAGACCCTTCTTCCTTGGCTGGGATCGTTTACAACTGCATTTGGGATCGCTTACAGCCGCATTTAAACTGCAATTTGGAAGTTCGAACTCGGGGCACCATATCAGTCCATTATATGGAGAAAAATCTTGAAATGTTTTCCTCAAAAAACATAATTTCTTTACGACTGAAGAAAGAAAGACATGGACATTTTGGATGACAAGGGGGCGAGTACATTATCTGTAAATTTTTATTCTGCAAGTGGACTTCTCCTTTAAAGGGGTCATCGGATGCCTATTTTCCACAAGTTGATATGATTCTTTAGGGTCTTAATGAAAAGTCTATAATATACTTTGGTTAAAAATTCTCAGTGGTAGTGTAAAACAACACCCTTTTTACCATGTCAAAATGAACTCTGCAAAAATCATCCCATTCTGAGGGGATTGTTCCTTTAAATGCAATGTGCTCTGCTTGCCCCGCCCCCTCTTCTCTCTGTGGAGTGACAAGCCTGTTTACTTTAGCCGCATTTAGCCGCTAAACTTGCTAACTAGTAACTAGTTACAGCTGATCTGAGGTAAAACGCTCATGTCAATCAACTATCGTGGGAGCGGCCTCTGTCAGTGTGACGCCACACCGACAGGCATCTGAGAATGGCTTGATTTGAAATAGGGGATTAATTAAAGACATCCACCACAAAATCAAACTTTAGGACCTCTTTTTATTTTAAGATTGTTAAATACAGATTTAAAATAATAAGATATAGTTTAATGGCTATGCTACTGTTTTCGAAATCAAATCCTTGCATAACTATGACAGGAAATACTGGCATCTAACAATGCCTTGAAAAAAAAGTTACTTTTAAAAAAATAAAGCATATACGTAAACCCAATAGGAAAAAAAAAAAAAAAACAGTTATCAAATAAGCATGTGTCCTAAACCCTTGAAACTCATATTTTATGTCAATATTTTCATATTGTCTCATAATTTAAAGCAGTCAATGCAATTTGTGAAAGAAATCAATCATATCTGTATGTGTGTGAAACTATTCAGGTAGTTAATTATGTAATTTAGTTACATGTGACTTACTCCCTAATGCTGGAAACGAGGCTGTGAAACAATCAATAGTAAAAAGGTTTACAGTATGCGAAGGATCAATGTAATTATATTGGTCTATCTGTAATCATAAAGTCTATCATATTTTACACACAAATTTCTAGGCCTTTATCATGATCAAAATTTCATTGAAAAACGTGTTGTACGCAATCTACATGCCTTCACTCATCTGACTGATTGAGCTTATACTTTGTAGCAAGTAAGAGGCCCTTATTGCATAATTGTTTAATTATAATTAAATTGTATATGAAGAGTTCAGAAGCAAAACCAGCTAAAATCCACCTTGGTCAAAAATGAGATAATGATACTGAGTGAATGCTCCTGACACATATTATACATCCATCAAATACTTTTACTTCAAACTCGCTAAATTCAGCCTCAGCCCAATCAGAAGTACCAGTACATAGAAACCTATACAAAGTAACCAGAAAGAAATGCTAATTTTAAAGAAATACGTCAGATGGATTTTGCATCTGAACTTATATATACATAAGTGAATATATATATATATATATATATATATATAAACGAAGCTCTGAGAAAGTAATGAGTAAGTTTGGGGTGAAACTACCTGTTTTGCTGAACAGTGAATAAAAGCAATTTCTGAAATAGAATACTTTTACGAAATTACATTTGCATGTAAAACAGCAGACATTTTACTGAGCTGATTGACTAATCAAACTGTGAGCCAATTTTAAAGCGGAAACAGGTGACAGTCAGTCTGTTAATTAATGATTATACTTAAATGTCAAACAAAAACAGCTGCTGAGGAATTTAAGTTTAATAATTACGTGATTTAGGATGTATAGCATCCATTTAACAACTATTGTGACCTTACAGATGGAAAGTGTATGCATCAAATTTACTTTAAAATCTCTCTTCTTTCTCTTGATTTGATCTATTTCTAAACCGTTTGTTTGTTATAAATACGATTACGAATGTGCTATTTTTCACATTCACTTAAAGTTATTCAGTTTAAATTTACTTACCCTCAGGCCATCCAAGATGTAGATGAGTTTGTTTCTTCATCACAACAGATTTGGAGACATTTAGCATTACATCACTTCCTCACCAGTGGATCCTCTGCAGTGAATGGGTGCCGTCAGAAGTCCAGAGTCCAGAGCTTAGGACCAGCACATGACCAGCTAAGGACCAACTTAAACCAGCTCATACCAGCAGCCATACTTCAAAACATACCTAACCAGCATATGCTGTTTTTTTTTTGTTTTTTTTTTCAACAGGGTTATTTAAAAAACATTTAAAAGTAATTTTTAAATACTACCTGAATGAGGAGAGAAATAAGCACAGATTTATTTATCAGCAACAACAGAACATAGTAGTTCTAAACAAATATGTTGTTTTGATGTTAAAAGACAACAGGGGACTTTTTTTCCAGAGGGTCCATTGGTAAGCAAGTGATTTAATGCTAAATTTCTCAAAATCAAAGACTCCACTGAAGAAACAAACTCATCTGCATCTCAGATGGTCTGAGGGTGGGTAAATTTTCAGCAAATTGAACTCATTCTGAGTAGGCTATTCCTTTAACTATGACTTAAGATGGGACTAATTTCAATTCAGGAAAATCTTACTTCTACTGCCTTTTTCCATCTTTAAGATTTCAATGAATATCCTTGAATATATTGCAAAAAATAGACATCATTAACCAATTTGCTCCAGAGTTTTGTGTGAAAACTTTGTATAAAGGCATTATTTATGAATAATGTATTTTGCATTACAGTCCTTTGCTGTTTGAGTGTTTTATTATTCATAATTTAGTATTTATCTCACAGGGTAAACGTTTATGTTATAATGATAAAATGTTACACCAGTCAAAGTGAATTACATTAAATAGTTTGTTTATTTACGGCTCTGCTACGTTCTATTCAGTAATATTTTCTTTTCATCTTTCATCTCTTTTCTGGTCCGCATTCTCTCTCACGTACACACACACGCACTCTTTTTCTCTTCATCTCTCTTCTCTCGTTTACACAGCACTCTGTAATTCGTAGCTATTTGTGCTGGCCGCCAAAAGGTTGCCTGCCTCTCTGGCAATCAATCTTTTCACATTTTTTAGCACGTGAGGGGAATGAACAATGGCCTTCTTTTGTGGATTGTGAGAAACAGAGCCTCCTCAGAATTTCATCTCAAACTGCGTCTGCTTGTCTTTCTAATCCCGCTGCGTCTTCGGCTTCCTCCTGCTGCAAAGACACGAGTAATACTGCCTCTCTTGTAAAACCTATCCTTGTTCTCCCTGCAAGGGTTTCTGGTGCTAGAATTGAAGACACCATGGGGCAAATTCACTAAACAGTTGCACCATTCTAGTGCATGCTATTTCATCGCAAACACCTGCGTCTTATTCACGAAACAGGCTCAATCCAATTTAACCAGACGCTGTATCTCTTGACGCTCAGAACAAACACAGCCTCTTTTTTATGTAGGTGAATTAGTCTTATACATTTTGTTAAAGGGGTCATCGGATGCAAAACTCACTTTTTACAACATGTCCTGGCAGTGTGTGTACACAACCACCCTATAATGAGAAAAATCCATCCAGTGTTTTTTTTTTTTTTTTTAAATCTTTATAAGAAATATCTCATTTTTCAAATCAGGCCATTCTCAGCTTCCTGCCACTCCCACGATAGTTTCGATAATTTACAGATAATGTACTCACCGCTTGTCATGTTCACGTCTTTCTTTCTTCACTCGTAAAGAAATTATGTTTTTTGAGGAAAACATTTCAGGATTTTTCTCCATATAATGGACTGATATGGTGCCCTTAGTTTGAACTTCCAAAATGCAGTTTAAATGCGGCTTCAAATGATCCCAAATGCGGTTGTAAATGATCCCAGCCAAGGAAGAAGGGTCTTAACTAGCCAAATGATCGGTTATTTCCATAAAAATAATAAAATTTATGTACTTTTTAATGTCAAACGCTCGTCTTGTCTTGCTCTCCCTGAACTCCTATCGGAGCCGCTTGTCGGTTTTTGAAGGGAGGAGGAGAATGTCTATCTACCGGCACCTTCTCCATTTTTTTTTTTTTTTGTTGTTCTTGTTGTTATGGAAACTTCAGTTCGGGCGACTCGCTTGACATTGGTCAGCTGTCAAAAAGGCGATTGACGTGGGGTGTTTCTTTCAGAAAAGTTTTTTCAACTTGAAAAGATGCTCTGAGCTGCAGAAAAAGATGCCAGCGGTGGCGTTTAAAAAAGAGCTCAGGACTTTTTTTGAAAACACGGGTTTACTCCATAGGATTATAATGTAAAACTGCTGGCAGTTTCAAAAAATGCCAAGTGTGAACATAGCCTAATATGTTCTTTTATGTCTTGTTTTTGACTCTGTCTTTGAAACACGCTTTGATATGTGCACCACATTCAAGACTTGGAAGTAAACGTCCACTGCTATGATTGGCTAACAGAGTCTTTGAGTCATTTTGGTTAAAATATACTCAATACTAAATACTAATTCTAATTATTAGTACTCAATATTAAATGATCTGTAGCAGACAAAGTAATAGTGACACATAAGGCTACTCAAACTTGTGTGTTGCGACATTACTGTTAGATTCAATATAGTTGGCCCTGCATCATCTTTTATTTTAGCTTTAAAATGAAGCAAACAATCAAACCATGATCTGGAACTTCATTAATAATAAAGTTCATAAACATTTTTCCTATGTTACACCATATCCCCCAGCCATATCGATGTGACTAAAGACAACATAACCCATTAGAATCAGTGATTCTCTTTACAGTTTCTAGCTGGATGAGTTGGATGAACATTTTATGGTCCTACGCCTTCCACAGACGTTATATAAATACATAAATACTAGGGCTGCCCTCGACTAAAGATTTTTTTTTTGTTGTAAGTTTATAATTATTAAGACTGATACAGCAGGAAGCGCATCATGTTGCTTGCATATTTTATAAAAGTGCATTGTCTTGTTGTTATTGGGAGTGCACACAAATAAACGTAGAGTCTTTACAGATTCGAAAGATGTATTACTTTTATCTGTATGACCACAATGACAGAGAATTTATAATAGAAACTCATGAAAGATTTATGTTAAAAAAAATAAAAATGAAAAATAAAATAAAAATCAGATGGTTGCACTTGGTGAGTTACTAGCTATGTTGCTTTTTTTACCGCAACACAACTTAGAAAATAAAATACTGATACGATGCCACATTGTGCAGTATTTGTTTGTAATTTTTAGTCGAAGGGCAACAAAAGAAGTGATGTAAGTCCTCACTGCTTTCCTGCTGACAAGAAGAGGAGAAAAGAATGAGAAGATGCCTGTGGACGTATAAAACTTCCAAAAGCATCTTTGTTCTCTCCACTTTAGCCCTGATGCCGTTGCGGACTTTAGTAGACCACAGCTACTGAAAGAGCTTACAAACGGCAGAGACAAGAAACGCTAGATGCCATCTTGGCAGGATTTAAACATGCTGACGTTTGGAATTTGAAAAGAATTTGTCAGCGTGAATTCACTCGATATGCAGGGCGTTTAAACTTCTTGTGGGGAAGAATTGACAGTACGGCATTTGGTTTAAGCCATTGCCACCTGTAAGCTCTTTTAGTAGCTGTGGTCATCATATTGGTATTTTATTTTCCAAGTTGTGTATTCCGAGTTGTGTGGCGGTAAAAATAGCAACAGATAGCCAGTACCTCACAGAGTGCAACCATTTCACGTCATCGAAAAAATGGTGTCCCCAATAGTCCAAAATATGTATAAACCAATGTGGATTTTTCAGATAACATAAATCTTTCATGGGTTTTCTACATTTACATTATATTAAGCCAAGTCTCAACTTGGGGTTCCTTTTAAATAATCCTGTGTTTGCATCTCTCTCATGTTTACTTCAGTGGCGAGCAGTAACTTTCTTAACACGTTCTTTCTTCCAACTCATCACATATTGACGCTTTATTAGGACCCTTTGGCGTTCCTCAGTCTGTTTGGAGTAAATAAATTAAAAATTGCTGCCATAAGAAGCGTTACTTCAGCCTTATTTGTGAAATGCCATTGGCTCTTGTGTGTCTCATTACCGTTTTGCGTCATGCTAATGTTCGGGAGTATCTTTTTGAATGAGATGTGAGCGCGTTAATGGAGCAGGATTATTTTCAGCGATTAAAACCTTATGTTTTACTCTCTTCTTTGCATAGAGATATCATATGCGTCAGAAGCCTCGGAATGCAACACGACTTGTTTGTAATGCTTTTATACTGCTTGTTTATGGTCAGTTTCTCCAATAAACACCTGTGACTGTACTTATATTTGCCTGTTACGTGTTTTATATTGTTCAGAAGTGGGTAAGTTCGAGTGAAAGTATAAACTTATATATAATGATTTATATTTTTTTTACAAATGCATGCAAACCATTAAATTAAGGACAAAAAAAAAATTAAATCAATGGAGGACCCTGCATGTCCAAAAGTGAGGCTAAAGGGGTACCTTAAGCATCAAAAAGGGACGCCAAAGGGTGCTGACCAAGCGTCAATATGTCACAAGTTGGGAGTGAGAACGTGTTGTAAAAAGACAAAAAAAACTTTCATTCTGGCTTTTCAAAGTACAAAGTACCTTTGGACGTACCTTTTCTCAGTGGGTTACCTCTCGCATGAAATTAGCCACATGCCAGCAAAACACTGAGAATGCGCTAAAATTCTGATGAGTTATAGGAATAGAGCGGAGGCGAGAAAGCTGCGGAGAATCTGCTCGCTCGGAAGCTGGATTTACAGAAAATTACCGTTGTTTTTCAAATAAATATTTTTCATACTTATTCCCAAAACTTTATTAAAGGGGTCATCGGATGCTAAGTTCACTTTTTCATGTTGTTTGAACATTAATGTGTGTTGGCAGTGCATGTACAAATCTACCCTATAATGATAAAAATCCATGCAGTGGTTTTTAATTAATCTGTAAAAATAATATCCCCTTTTTCAAATCAAGCCGTTCTCAGATGCCTGTCGGTGTGCCGTCACACTGACAGATGCCGCTCCCACAGTAGTTGATTGACATGAGCTCTTACCTTAGACCAGCTGTCACAGTCCAGTAACTTTCCATGTTTTGATGCCAGAGCAGGGATGTAAGTTAGACAAGAATATCTATGATTGAGCGACTGAGGTGTTGTGTTGCTGGATGTAATAATGAACATAGTGGTTGTCATTTACTCCCGACATCTGAGCCGCTGAAGATGCAGTGGATTACGTTTGTTTGTGAATGGAATGTCCTCCTGATCTACATATATCCATCTATGTTCGTGCGAATGATTCGTGATCCAGCTTCACTTACAGCAGAAGTGAGTATAAGCCTTTTTTATGAATCTTTGCGTTCGCCTTTCCTTATAACGTGGTAGTTAGGAAGTTTAGCGGCTAAATGTGGCTAATGTAAACAAGACCGTCTTTCCAAAGAGAGAAGAGAGGGGTGGGGTGACCAGAGCTCATTTGCATTTAAAGGGACAACCCCTTAGAATTAGATAATTTTTGCAAAGCTGATTTTGGCAAGGTAAAAAGGCTGTTGTTTTACAAAACCAAGAATCTTTAATCAAAGTATATTAGAGACTTTTCATTAAGACCCTAAAGAATCATATCAACTTGTGGAAAATGGGCATCTGATGACCCCTTTAAACTTTAAATTACATCTCAGATGACAAGGGATTAATTTAGGGTTTCAGTAGAAGCTGCTTTTGTACTAATGGGGAAATTTTGAGTCCTGAAACCTGTGTTTTTATAGTACAATGACATCTTATAAATCAAAAGAGCCTAGGAAATTGGATTTTTCAATGAATGACTTCTTTAAATTAATCTAAAACTGACAGACATTTATAATGTCACAAAAAAAAATAAACTATATTGCAAATAAATAGCATTCTTTTAAATTTGTTCATCAAGCAAAATGTATTACAGTTTTCACAAAATAATAAGCAGCACAACTGTGAAAATGAAAATAAGACATTATTTGAAAATAAGACATTATAACACCAAATCAATATATAAGGATGATTTCTGAAGGATCGTGTGACACTGAAGACTGGGGTAATGATGCTGAAAATTCAGCTTTAAATAACAGGAATAAATTACATTTTAAAATATATTCAAACAAACAAAAAAAAATCTTATTCAATATTTTATTACTGTTTTATTTTTTATACATATAGTTTGAGTCCTTTGCCTGTCCTCTCTCTGCCCTCTCCTGCCCTGTTCCTCTCTACTCTCTGTTATTTCCTGTCTTATACACACTGACCCATTTAATAAATATAATAAAGTCATAAAAGGCCAAACAAAAAGCTAAAATGGCAGTACATTGCTGGATCATTCACTCAAACGTGGCCTGGAAGATGGGGAATTGCAGCATGCATTGCTTTTTAACTCTTTTTGGGGGCCTTGCTTGTGGCCTTAGATGATCTGTTTACTCTCTTGAGTGAATCAGACGCTAACCCAATACACTCGAACAAAATTGCGCAATGAATTGGTGCCATTCATTTTCTACTGCATCCCTCCTTTTAATTTTAAAGCAATATAAGTATACATTTTCAAAAGACCAAGTCCAAAACAATACCACAATTGGCCTCAGTCAGTTCAAAGCTTTGTGGTTGAACACAGAAGCCTGAGCGTAAAATAACATGACAGCTGTTCACTGGTGTAGTTTATCTGCGGGATGTTCACCTTTCTCCGCCCACACCATATGGATTGGACTGTCACAGAATTGCGGAGTTGGGATAATGTACTTAGGCAGGAGGGCTCTGGTTATGTGTGTTCGCACAGAAGCTGCAAATCACTGCAGTGATTGATTCTCCCATCAGACAATGTAGACTCTCTTTCTCAGTCTGTGTCAGTGTGATTTACTCACAGTCTAATCCGGGCCTTGAGCTAGTCTGGTCTTTTCCTGCGGCGGCTTCGCGCACGATCCAGAGAGAACGGATTTCTCTACTTATACGCCCAGGCGTTTATTGAATTACCGGGAGAACCAAAGCCTGAGCATCGTATGGAACTTTCTTCTCTCCATTTAGATGAATCGCATCGGAGGAGCTGTGAAATAAACAGCGAAAGCCCCCCGTGTGTCTATAATAAACGTTAACGTTATTTATTTACATGACTTGAAACTGCAGAAGAGCCGCATTATAGAACATCAGGGAATTACTGAAGTTATGATTATATTATCTACAGCTGCGCACACAAAATGAGCAGTTTAGAAGCGTACTGTGCGCTTTGTAAACTTAGATTCACCTAATGAATCGGAAATCGGAGGGGTGGCGGGTGAAGAGCGCATTGTCGGCATCACGGCAACAGATTGTTTCTTGTTTCACTTCAGTAAAGCTGGGTGCAATTAACAATGTTTGGATGATCATTCAATTGCGAGGCGCAGATGTGCAAATGTGTTTGCTGATGTCACATGCCTCCCTGATAAGGATACTAATATTATAATTTAATGAGCCCATGAGCATCAGTGCACTCCATAGTGAAGATTTTCTTTAAAAGATTAGTTCACCCCAAAATGAAAGGCATTATTCATGTATAATAATCTTCTTTTATGCTGTAGCTCTCAGGTCTCATTTGCAATTCCACATTTGCACATTCAGACTTACTGCATTCAGAATAAACAAGCAATCATCAACTGTCACAGTCAACTGAAAACATTAAAGTTGCCGTATTTATTATTGTTATGTTAGTATTTTTTTATAGAATTAGAGTACCCAGTACTACTACTATTATATGTTTTTACATTTTTTATATTAATCTTTTACACTTATTTTTAGTTTTTTTTACTTTTTTCATGTTTTTTTATGTTATATTTGCATCTTTATTACTATTAGTATTTTAATATGTAGCTTACTACGAAAACTAAGTGGTTAATTTATTTATGTTATATAACAGATCATGTTTATTATTATTAAATGTAGCTTACTACTAAACTAAGTGCTTAATTTATAGATAGATCTATCTATTTATTTATTTATTTATTTGCTCACTCACTGTCACATACACACGGAGATGGAGACGAGAGGTGAATGGCAATCCAATCCAATGTTTTATTAAAACGTTTGAATGCTGAACAGCAGGGTAAATAGCAGAATAAAGAGTTCTTAACTGAATGGTTTTGTAGCATTGAGATGAAACAGAGTCCAAGTATTGAGCCACGCCAATCTCCAGAGCACAATGTAGTAGTCCACGTGGAAACAGCACAGAGACAAGGAAGTAGCGCGTGAACAGTAGACCAGACAATGAGTGTGTGCGTGAGTGTCTTTTAAATAGGGCAGCTGAAACATGGGAAGGCTCCTCCGTCCAGGGGAACAGCGGAGGCTGGTAATCGAGTACGCACTGGAATGGTGTTAAGCCGGTGGTATCTTGGCGTAGAGAGTTCTGTGCGTACTCGGCCCACGGGAGGAACCTGCTCCAGATGTGCTGATCTTCGTGACAGTATGCCCGGAGGTAACGTCCCAGCTCTTGGATCTTTCTCTCTGTCTGGCCATTGGTCTGTGGATGATAACCGGAGGAGAGATTAACAGAAACACCAAGAAGCTTGAAGGCTTTCCATACATGTGAGATGAATTGAGGTCCCCGGTCCGACACAATCTCCTCGGGCAAGCCGAAGTGACGAAACAACTGTTGGAACATCAGTTCAGCAGTCTCCATAGCCGTGGGCAACCCCCTTAAAGGGACAAACTTGCACATCTTAGAGAAACGATCCGCCATCACTATGAAAGGTGCCCAGAAAGGTTAGTTTTTGGGAGCGAGGAACAAAGATCTTACCTTCTGGGCATTCCGGCAGAGCGGGCTCCTGGAGGGTGGCTTGCCTGATGTTGTCATCTTGCTTCCAGAAGATGGGGCTGAGGATCAGGTTGGAGGGTAGGATGGGTTCCGGTTCAGCAGGGTGCTCAGGAGAGAACTGTCATGACAGGGCGTCAGCGGATACATTCTTGGAGCCGGGTCGGTAGGTGATCTTAAAGTTGAAGTGTGTAAAGAATAATGCCTATCGTGCTTGCCTGGGTTGAGCCTCTTTGCCTCTCGAAGGTATTGGAGGTTTTTGTGATCCGTGATAATGGTAAATGGATGATTAGAACCCTCCAACCAGTGGCGCCACTCCTCCAAGGCTAGTTTGATGGCTAGGAGTTCTCTATTGCCGACGTCATAATTCTGCTCCGCCAGAGACAACTTCCGTGAGTAGAAGGCACAGGGATGGAGGAGAGGAGGCTCGCCGACAGCTTGAGACAGCACCGCACCCACTCCAGTGGTGGAAGCGTCGACCTCAACCGTAAATGGAAGTTCGGGATCTGGGTGGTGTAATAAGGGTGCGGTGCTGAAAATTTCCTTGAGCTGTTGGAATGCTTTGTGAGCAGAGGGGTTCCAGTTGAGAGCTTTGGGTTTACCCCTCAGGAGGGAGGTTAATGGAGCTGTGATGGAACTGTAATCCTTGATGAAACGTCTGTAGAAGTTGGAGAATCCGAGGAAACGTTGAAGCTCTTTAACAGTGATGGGTTGTGGCCATTCCTGGATAGCAGAAACCTTCCCCTGATCCATCTGCACGCCCTCGGCAGTGATGATGTAACCCAGGAACTGAACGGATGAGATAGAGACTGTGATCACGTAGTTTTTGAAGGACCTGCTGGACGTGCTGGCGATGTTCGGCCAAGTTCCGGGAGTAGATCAGAATATCGTCAATGTAGACAACCACGAACCGATGGAGGAACTCCCGGAACGCCTCGTTCATAAACGTTTGGAAATTGGATGGGCTGATGGATAAGCCGTACGGCATGTCCCGGTACTCATAGTGGCCAGTAGGGGTCACAAAGGCCGTCTTCCATTCGTCCCCCGCACGAATACGAACAAGGTTGTTTATGCGCATATTTATGCGGGTTGATATAAATGACAAGTTTTTTGAAAACGATGTTGTGTGCACAATGTTATTATTGAAAACGGAGGGGAGGAAATATTCGTTTCTCTAAATACCCGGCTATGTATAAATGTGGCCATATTAGAGGTATGCAGTGTCACAGGTAGCGTAAGGGAGGCGGTTTCAACCTCAGTGGAAAGGGTACTCACCACGGGGCGTGGGGTTCTGACAGGGCAGGTGCGAAGAAGATGACCAGGTCATCCACAGTAGAGACATAGTCCATTAGAGATGCGGCGATTACGTTCAGTGCGTGATAGACGGGTTGAATAGATCTGCATGGGTTCTGGTACTGGGAAGCTAGCAGCCACCGAGGCGGGCTGAGGAGAGGTTACAGGAGGCTGGCAGGCGGCTAGACGCTGGGCAACTCGTGTGGTTCTCTGCAGAAAGGACTCCAGTCCAATACTGTCGTCGTACAAAGCCATCGCGGCGCGGATGTCCGGGTTGAGTCCCTGTCTATAGGCTCCCAACAGTGCTGTCTTGTTCCAGCCGCTAGCCGCTGCCAGCGTACGGAAGTGGAGAGTGTATGCCGTCACTGAAGAAGGCCATGGGAGATCCTGAGGCAGAGGGCGGCGCAGGTGTGTGTTGAAATGCCGCCTTCAAGGCATTCACCAACTCGGTGAGTGGGTTCGTTGCAGCGGGGTTTTCGGTGCTCATTTTCTTTCGTTGTTTTGTCGGTCTGGTCTTCTGTCACATACACACACACACACAGAGATGGAGGAGACGGTAAACCAGACAATGAGTGTGTGCGTGAGTGTCTCTTAAATAGGGCGTGGCTCAATGAGGTCCAGGTGTAACTGATTAGAATTCGAGTGATGATGAACGAGTGGGCGGTGCTACCAGAGGTGTGGCAGATGGAGGTGGTTGTGGTGAATGCCTGACACTCACTCACTCACTCACTCACTCACTCATTCATTCATTTAATTATTTATTTTTCTTATCTTATGATCATCTTATTTAAAAAAAAAAAAAAAAAAAAAAAAAAAAAAAAAACTGGGTAACTGTTAATTTTTATATAGGAAAAAACATAATATGCAAAGAGAAAAAAATAAATAATATGTACAATATTCTTCAAAAACCTTCATTTGTGGAAGAAAAAGAAAGAAAGAAAGAAAGAAAGAAAGAAATATCTAGATGACCAATTATTTGGATGACTTTAATTAATTTATCTAATAGTTTAATATTTAAAATTCAGATTTAATGTACTGTAAAATATTTGTAAATACCATCTTCATTTGATGGATACATTTGTTTAAAACTGTAAGGTCCAGTAGTAATTTAATGCTTTCAGCAGTCCCTGCTTTCCAATATTGTTTGCATAATACATCTAGTATATATTTAGAAGAGTCAACCAGTGTTGCATTATCACATAAACACAGTCATGATTAAGTGTTTTGGCAACCCAGTCACTTGTGTTTCTTTCAGACTGACAAACTTGTTCAGGGTAATGAGAGATGAGTGTAATACAGCAGAGTCTTATGAGGTAAATGTGAGATAAAATCTGGTCTCTACAGACTTTTTTTACTAAGCATTTCTGTTGAGCGGGACCACTGCTTTCCCTCAAGAGAGGTATTTTAATTGGTCTCAGAAGTTCTCATTACCATAAATTTGACATTTAACTATGCTTTATGATCATGTTTAGACTACATTTGATGCATTTTTCATAAAAAATACACTTTCCAGAGCTAAAACTACTAATAAGCCTTGACCAAGTTAAACCAAAGCAGTTCACTCCATTTCCTTTGGTAGGATAGTGTTAGTATAATTGTGTACCACATCTTGTTTATCATTGGTTAATTGCTATAAATCATCAGAAAACCAGTGGAATCCAGATGTCTACTGCCTTTCTTTAAATTATGCCATTGGTTTCTGGGACAAAATGTTGCATTACACAATTTTTTTATGATGCAATAAACAGGCAAAAAAAAAAAAAAAAAACCCTCTCCACATATCTAAAGAATCAGAATATCATAGAAACAAACATTTGGTATTGGCCTAGAAACCCCCTAGTAACGCCCCGAGCAATCACCCAGAATGCTTTAGCAAATGTTTTAACATCAGAAAAACATACAGCCAAGAGGCCGGGCTCCTTTGTGTGCCAGTGTACTCAAACTCCAGAAACTGGAAAGCACAGAAAGCACAGTCATATTGCGCTCCAAAAATTTTCCTCAGAAACTGTACCTCATTAAATCTAGTTATTATTATTCGTCACTTTGAACACCAATAACTTTTTATCCTAATGCTGCAAACTCACCAAACTTTGCATGCATGGAAGGTCTATGGCTAATTGCGTTTTGAGTCATTTGGGGATGGGATGTATGGTTGCCTAGCAACTAGTTGGCGGCTTATGGTTGCCTATTGCAAAATCATTTGCAATATTCAAAATGTCAGCCACGCTGTTTAATGGGAAGCAAAATTGAAAATCCGAAATAAGTGTATATATATATATATATATATATATATATATATATATATATATATATATATATATATATATATATATATATATATATATAATACTTCAATACTTCAGTGTAACATATTTAATATGTATTTGTGAAATAAATGCAATAATAATACTAATAATAATAGTAATAATAATTAATTTAGTGAATGTTAGGCAATCACGTTTAATGTGCGTCTTCAAATTACAAACGCAAAACGAACACATCTGCTGGATTCTGCTATTGCTTTTTGCTCTTAGGAACTGCTTCAAGTTTGCACATGTATTGCACAATGCATACTGAGTTGATTCATTTTATTATATCTAATTAGCTTTTACAATAGCAGTGTGTGTTATATTGAGAACAGCTTGGCTGACTTGTTAAATTAAATCTGTTACTCACAGCAGACTTAAACGAAAAGATATAATTTGGAGTCTCTATGTGGCGCTAAAATGGTCGTTTAAGTATTTTGCAAGCTATTTCCCCAAACTATGGCAGTGATTGCAACCTACTTGCCTCAAATCTAAATGATAGTTCATACATAAATGAAGATTCTGCCATCATATACTCAACCTTATGCCATTCGATATGTTGAAAGTACATACAATGAGAGTCACTTCAATCCCAGTCCAAAACAATATTAAACCCCAATGACATTCAGAACAGTCATTCAAAATCGGTGTGATGCAACACCGACAGGCATCTGAGAATGGCTTGATTTGAAAAAGGGGATATTATTTTTACAGATTAATTAAAAACCACTGCATGGATTTTTATCATTATAGGGTAGATTTGTACATACACTGCCAACACACATTAATGTTCAAACAACATGAAAAAGTGAAGTTTGCATCCGATGACCCCTTTAAGGCATCTCAGTAATCGGGCACAGTTATGATCGGCTAACATCACTGCATAGGAAACAGTATCAACGCCTCCCCCCTCACTATTGCATATGAGTGTTTTGACAAAAAAAGATAATTTTAAAGAGGTAATTTTCAGACAAAGCCTTGTGAAATAATTTACTTATTGTTTGTGATGCAGCTGCAGTCAGATCTAATACCGCTTCATCTTTCAACAAATGTTTCTTTGTGAACTCTTCATGACACTGTGCCTCGCTAACAAAACAACATGCTCCAAAGTCCAAACAATCCTCTGACACGATCCAGGATGGCATTAAAAATAAACTATCCACGTGTCCCTTACGCTGGGATCCTTCTGATATCTGTACAAAGGCGCGAACAAGCTGTTTTACACCAAATGCGTCAAAGTGAACGTTCTTTCGCTTCATTTGTCCTGTTGATGCCTGTCCTGTGGACTGTGTCAGAAATTGTACGCGCATCTGTATACTGTATCCAGTGTAGACAAGATAGCGGCAGTGATTGTACTTTCTATTCGCTTTTGATGCAATGCGACACTCGCATTCAGCGTATTCAAGTGTCAGCCATTAAGCTACTGAACGCCAGTGAGAAGATGGCTATTAATGGATGCCTTGCTCTGGAGGCAGTGTTTATGCATATGTTGCACCTCAGATCCAAACGAGCCATTTTTGGAGCCTGAAATAAATGCTTTGTTTATAATGGAAGCTCGTTTTAAGCTATGCATTTTGCAGGATGTTTTTATGGTACAAAGACCATTTATATCAAATTTGATTTCTCATGTCATGACCCCTTTAAAGTGCATAAACTCATGCCAAACTAAAGTCATTGATGATGTTATTTAATAATGTAAATGTTCAACGCTATCTCACATTGTAAGTTACTAATTATAATGCTTACATTCCCTCAGTTATTCAGACAACAGCTACAGAAAAAAAATTTGTACGTATTTTGCGAGGTGGCTAATTCGTACGTATTTTACGAGGTGGCTAAATCGTACGAATTTGTACAACCTCACAATTTGCCTAGACCTTAGTGACGGGTAGGATTAGGGGCGGGGTTAGGTGAAGGGCATTCGTACGAATTCATACGTATTGGTAACTTGTAATGTATGTACGATTTAGACAAAAATGTACAAATTCGTACGAGTGAGGTCATAATTAGCCACCTTGTAAAATACATACGAATTGCCGTAAGATCAGGCTGAAAGGTTCGATGCTCGTTTTCTGTAGCTGCTGTTTGAATAACTGAGGGAATGTAAGCATTATAATTATTAACTTACAATGTTTTTATTCATGTTAAATACAAATTCAGTCATAATAAAAATATTTTATGACATGATGTGCTATTTGACTAAAAAGATAAATAACTAACATTAGGCTGCTTTTAGCTGTACCCTAGAGTTGGTTCACTCTCCAGCTAAGTAAGTAAAAAAATAAATAAATTAGCATAATAATTGTTACGGAGTGAAGGATGAGTGAAGCAGGCGGATCCAATTTTATTATCCTTTTATTAAAGGACATCGGCAAAGACATGGTCATATAACAGGCAGGGTCAGACAATCGCAAACAGGTATGTGAAGGCAAGACAAAAGAGTAGTCCGTAAGGTAGGCGAGGGTCGATCTACAGCGCACATAATCCAAGGGGCTAGGCAAAAGGGGTCATCCGAATAGACGGGTTAGAGATCCACAGGGCAGGCAGCGAGACAGACTAAACGATATAACAAGGCGTTGATGCAAGACTCGAATGACAAGAAATGAATGAACTAGACTCCGGAGAAACAAAAGTGACTCCAAACAGAGTGCTAAACGCAATATAATAACTCGGCCACTAGCACGAGGAAGTCTGAGGCTTATATACAGTGTCTGATTGGATGCCTGTGATCAGCGCAATGGCTGATGGGGAACGTAGTCCGGGGTGTGGTGCAACAGTCTGTGTAATGTGAATGTCAAAGCGACCTCTGGTGGTGAGCGGACTGGCATTCAGGACCAGATTTGTGACAATAATGTTGTGTATCGGCAATCTCACAGACTGATGATATGACTATGGAGCATATCGTCCAACACTAAATCAAAATATATTCTTTTGTGTTCCACAGAGGAAAGAAAGTCATTTAGGTTTGGAACAACATTAGGGTGAAATAAAACATGTCAATTTATCAAGGCATACTATTTCATCAGTACTTAATATCTCAGTGACATCTGGTTTGTACATGTTTTAACACTGGTTTTCTAACATTCTTGCATCATTTCATTGGATTTAAAGGCACTCACACAGGATGGGATAATAATTGGCATTTAGTTGTGCCCATAGTTGCCGTTTCCTCCTTTCCCTCTGGTCAAATATTCATTCCAGTCACACCCTTGGCCTTTCATCAAATGTGAAATTACCAGGTTGATTATGCTGCAATTCCTCAAGACCTGCAACCCTTTCTAACTTCAATACCCAAGCCACCGACTGGCGGTGCGAAAGTGGCTAAATTCGTTTTTCGTAGCATCCACTATGCACTGACATTGGACTTCAAAGCTTCCCCTGCGGTGGAGCGCCTCAAGGCGAAGCACATTTGTTGCAGCTGGGCACTGTTGCATTTTCTTATCGTCTCTTCTCTTCATGTGCAATGCCTTGGGGCCGTCGCACATAAATTGACCGTTGTTGGGTCACTTTGAACTTCTTGCCAGCTTAGCACTTACTAGTTTCTCTGAGGCCATAAGAGCAGACCCTGTCTTAACAGACGCGTTTGAGGTGGCTGGCTGGGCATTTCTTAAGCTCAAAAACCGTGTGTTGTTCCTTTGTGTCCTCTTGAGGCAGATATTTTATAATTCTATTAGCTTTGCTGTGCTTACAGCTATAAAAGTCTATGCTCAGCCAACACTTTAAACAAGAGAATTACATCTGAAGGCCTTCTGTTTGTTCATGTTTAAATCGGGAGACACATTCTCTTACCCAAGGATAAGGTGTATATGAAATATTCAGGAGGACAAAAGTAGCAATTCATCCTTCCAGTGTGAAGCAAAACCAGGGAGCGCTTCTTTGAACATTTGCTGTCTGCTGGCTGAACCCAAGGATAGGCGTTAAAGGTCATCAAAGAGATTTTACAAACAAATCTCACAAATTACCTTCTGTGCCCCTTGGGTTTTCTTTTTAGGTTCTGTAATCCAGGAAGAGGTTACATGTCGTTTTGTAGATGTGTGCATGGAGGAACTCGTGTAGGCATGCTTAATTTGTACCGTCTATTTGCATAATGAGCTTAAAACTCGCTTTAATGTGAAAATCCTCACAAAAGGAATGCTTCCAATGAGAGATGTATGGCGTGCTTTAGTGATGTGTTCTAGTGTTTCACGCCAAGACAAGAACATGTGTTTGAAATAGCTTAGCTGCATGCTGCCTGCATTAGTACTATGTGTGCTGTTTGTTAAAAATAATATTAAAATATATAAACAATGTATGCATTGCAATATATTTAAATTTTAACTTTTCTGCACTGTTTCATTTCTGTTTTTGAGCCTGGGAGCCACTGTGAAAAGTGGTACATGCAATTGTAACCTTGAAGAGTAATAACTCTCTACCTGATCTAACCTTTGAAATGACTTCTGTTGTAGACTAATGTAAGTCAGTCATAGTGAACAATAGTTTTATTCACCAGGGGTTAAATGGGCTGGAACGGTCCAGAATGACATTGGAAAGAGAGAGAGAATATATACAGAGAGAGAGTTTGTTTGCCAGTCCAATCCATCCATGTATGCTTTGGTTTTTTTGTTTAGGACACACATTTTTATTCCATTATACAAGTGTACTACCTCAACATTTGAATGAATGAATGAATAAATGTATGAATGAATGAATGAAAATGTGCACTGTGCAAAAAAAAACAAAAAAAAAAACAACAACAAAAAAAAAAAACAATACCCTAAAGGATTAATTCACTTCCAGAATACATTTTTCCTAATAATTTACTCACACCCATTTCATCCAAGATGTCTTTCTTTCTTCAGTCATAAAGAAAATAAGGTTTTTGAGTAAAATATTTCAGGATTCCAATGTTTACAAAGTGAACGTGCAAAGAAAGTCAAACTCCCTTTACAAAAAAAGATAAAACAATGATGTAGGATGATTTTTGAAGTTACCTACCCTACTCTTTAGAACCAAAGTACACAGACGAATAACTAACTGTGCATGACTTTTCCAACATGATTACAATGCATGAAGATGCGCATACTCATTGCAGAGCTACTGCAAGACAAGTAATTGTGGTTAAAAAGTATATAAATTGTTATTTATTTTAGAAAATGGATGATTGTTTCGCTAGATAAGACCCTTATTCCTCGACTGGGATTGTGTAAAGCCCTTTAAAGCTGCATTTGAAGCTTTCTGACTGAAGAAAGAAAGACATGAACATTTTGGATAACATGGGAGTAAGTGAATTATCAGGATTTTTTATTTTTTTTTTTTGTAATTTTTTATTTTTTTTTTCCAAAAGTGAACTAATCCTTTAAAACACTGCAAAGACCAACCATAACTAGTCACGCACATGGAACGTTGGCTAAACACTTAACTTATTCTTCTTCTTATTATTATTATTATTATTATTCAGGATTTCCAGGAGATGTGTGTGTCGCATTCTTTTAACTTTCCACCTGGAAACAAAAAGGCTGTGGCCCCAAACCCCCTCACGAAAGAAGAAAGCCGTTGTGTTTACAACTGTGACAATGAGCGCTTATCAGGATCAGCTGCATGCTGGATTTTGAAATATATGTGAAAATTTTTAAGTTTGCACCATAGAATCTTTAAATGATGTCTGAGAGTTTTACACACCGTTCTTTTATTGTGACATTTCCACAACCCTACACATGACGCGGCACAAAGCAAAATGTGATTGGTTGCTGTACCTGTCAGTCAGGTCTGGCTACACAAGACTAAACAACAACAGGTATTGTTACAAGAAATGGTAACAGTAGACGTATTACTTTAAAGCAACATTATATAGTTTTGTGTATTTTTGCAACTTTGAAGCCCCCTACAGTTAAGTAAGTGGACTGTCGTAGTTACAGTGTGTCTCTGTACACATGCATTTGTTGCTGCCAAAATGCAATCCGCCATTTCATGGAATTTCGTACCCACTCACCAAACTTAACGAGACGTTCACTTCTAGAACAAAACTTTACAGATAATTTACTCACCTCCTTGTCATCCAAGATGTTCTTGTCTTTCTTTCTTCAGGCGTAAAGAAATTATGTTTTTTGAGGAAAACATTTTAGGAATGTTCTCCATATAATGGACTTCTATGGTGCCCGTGTGTTTGATCTTTCAAAATGCAGTTTAAATTCAATTTCAAAGGGCTCTAAACAATCCAAGCTAAAGAAGAAGGTGAAATTATCAGGTTTTTTTTTACAATTTATATACTTTTTAACCTTAAAAACTTATCTTGTTTAGCTAGGTAAAACAGCGATGTGCACCTCTGGTTGAGACTCCTCCAACCTCAAAATCGTCCTACATTGCTGTTTTACCTTTTTTTTAAAGGGCATTTGACCTTTTTTGCATGTTAACTTTGTAAACACTGGGTCGGTACTTCTGCAGTGATGTAGGATGATTTTGAAGTTGAAGGGGAAAATGAGATGGGAGTTTTTCAGCCTACCCTAACTGTATTGAACCAGAGGTGCACAGACTACACATGCACCAAATCTGTACATTTTTATTCTGAAAATGAACTTCTCCTTTAAATAAATCCAAAGTTATGGCATTCAACTCTAGATGGCACAGTCCGATAGGTCAAACTCAATTTGACATGATGACATTATCACATGGCACAGCCGATTGGTTCTTTTTGTATCAGCAGCCAATGACTTTGCTGCTTAACATTTAAATCTTCATCTAGCACTTGCTGTAGCTGTGGCAGCGTGCTTCAGAAACCCTCCACCTTCCCCAGCTCCATCTATATAAATCTACTATGGGGTGATTGATGTATGCTATATGGGGGTTATTTTATATATGTTATATGTGCAGCAGCAGTATTTCCTACATGTTGTGGTATACTTGCACTAGCAGTGTAGCACACTGCATAGCACATCTATTCCGCCAATACCAAACACATTAACCCTTAAATGCATATCTCGGGTCTTTAGCGACTCGGGACGTCATTTACTACCCTCTCCCTACTTCATTTTTTTAAGTTTGACATCAGCTTTCTTATTATTCCTCAGTCTATTCATTTTAAACAATAAGACAATAAAAAATAAAATAAAATAAAATATAGAATAATGTCTGTTTTCTGATCATTTTTTTGTAAAAAAGTGTATAGGGTCGCTAGATACCCAAAGTGTGTACTAGTGTAAGTATATTTTCCGTGCACAAAAATAAATGTAAATATGTAAAAAAAATACAAAAGTATGTAAATACTGCAGAGCAATTACTGTATGCAATAACATATAAATGTCACTGTTATTTGATAGTGGATGTGGTGAATAAGCTCCCAGCAATCAAACTATTGATTTTGAAGTCAGTGAAAATGATAGTTTTGCAAATATGGTTAAGATCGCGAATATGAGCCAGATCCTGAATGTACAGTGGAAGTGTGGTCTGACGATGACAGTGATGGTACAATCATCTGCTCAAACTGAACCCTTCTAAGTTTCAAAAGATAACGAAATATACTAATATATATATAGGTGTGGGTCACTAAAGACCCGAATATGTAATAATGATTGGACTAACAGTTATGCATTTAAGGGTTAATATTGTCATGTACATTACCATGCCAAAACCTCCCAGAGCTGTCATGACAGAACTTAAATTTCAAGGTTAAAAAAAGAACAAAAAAACAACTACATTCAGTTACTGTAAGTTGATGAAACCATTCATTCTGTCATATTAACACAAAACGTGACTAAATCAATAGCAGCAGTGTAAATAATACTGACAAGTGATTAAACGATGCAGCCATATTAAATATGCATATGACATATGCAGAGGGCAGATTGGATGTATTTAGAGAGCAAATGCTCGCAGACTTAAATCAAATCGAAATAGTTTTGATTTATTCAGTAATCTCAACAATAAATCAAACATAATGGCAGTTGAGCCCAAAGTTGAAATCAGGAGGCATATTTACTTGTTTTTCCACTTTTTTTCACCGCTAGCAAACATGTAAATTCCACTAAATATCACAAAGAGATTTCAAAGACAATTATGATTGGAGAGTGTTTTGGGACGAGGGACTTGAAACTGCTTGATTTAGTTTCGTTTATCTGCCTGAACAATGGCATACTCATCAGTCACGAGTAAATCAAAGTTCATCGAATTTCTGCTTTAACAAGGTCCTTAAATATAAAATCATTCAATGTGTTTCAAGTGCAAATGCACATCAAGATCATTATCGGTCTGCCCACTCCGCGTTATCACTGGAGGACGAATTCATCACGACCATGTGCACGGCTTACTAAAGAGTACAGATTATTATTCAGTGCACATGGTTTTCTTAACTATATTCATAGATTGCTAAATGGTGGGCACAGATTGCTGTAACAGTATTCCCAATAAAATCAAATAAACTCAGTACAGTTTAAGAATTTAAAGAGCCGGTTCAGTTTCATTAAGCAGCATTTGTATAGTTTTCTTCCTATTTTTCTTCTTTTATTTATTTCTCCATTTTATTTTGTACTTGCTTTTGTATTACCTTTTATTATTATTATTATTTTTTTTATGATAACTGATATTTAAGAATATTATGAGCAAGTGTCAGTTTGTCCGACATATGATCATTTGTGCATATACATGCCCATTTTTGTACACATTGTACTCAAACTAGAACACATGGGAAAGACAGTGCATCTCTGATCTCCTTTTGCACTGCAAGAAAAAGAAACACAAATCCAAAATGTACCAAGTGCCAACTTGGTAAACAAGGTTTTTATGTTATGGCATGTGATCAAGTACAATAGACAACACTGTGTCGGAGTGGCCTACTGGCGTTTCAGTGCTGCCAACAAAACGCATGTGGGAGAGAAAGAAAGAACATTGAATGGGTGTAAATCTGTTTTCAACTTTCAAGTACACACACTCCAACAACAATCAACTTTGGAATGTGGCCAGTGAATAAATAAAGAAATAAATAGCATGTATTAACTGAAATATGCACAGCTAATGATGCCCCCAAAAATAGTGTAATTTAAGCAAATCACTAGAGGAGAGTTCAGAATACAAAAACAGCATTTGCATTTAAAAACGTGAAAACGTTGAGTGAACGGCATTTCACACCTAGCTGTCAGTTGTGAATGTATTCCCAAGCAACTTCCAGATAAAGATAAGAGTCCTCGTACAGTCGCTTCAAATTACTACAAACCAGCAACAGATGGTGGAGGGCAGAGCTTGAAAGTACAGTTAATTACACAAATGGTGTTGAGCTTTGCATGACAACAAATGTCAAAAACAAACCTGTTCAAGGTCAGAACGTGAGTGGTTATGTAAAGGATAATGTACAGTCAGACGTCATTATCTTAAACTAACCCTGTCAGGGTGATCTAGACCCCGATACGAAGCCAAAGGTCTTGTATCACCCTAAAGAGATTAATTTCTGAAAATGTGGTTAATTACATGGATGCTTATCAAATAAATGGACAACATGGACATGAAATGTTGATTTAAATCATTTTTGAGCTGTGAAATACAAACATGAAAACTAAATATTGGAGATTTTTAAAATGTCATGTTTTCTGAAAAATATTTATTTAAATTTCACATTTAGTCGGCGCTGATAGCCTTGTGGGCAGCATGCTGACATACAGCGCCGTTGTGCTACGGGCATCCTGAGTTCAAATTCCGGCTCGAGAACCTTTTCCGGTCCTGCCTCCTTCTCTCTCTTCCACTTTGCTTTCTGTCAGCTATGAAAAAAAAAATCAAATTTAATCAGTCACATTTTAGGATAAATGTCAGTGTTCAGTAGTTAGTAACATAATCTAGATTACTCCTTTTAGGTAATGTATTCTGACTACTTTTGGATTACTTTTATATTACTTGTTTTTTTTTTTTTATAAAACATGTTTTAAGATTAACATTAAATTAACCATATTGATAGGATTTTTAGAAAGGAAAATTGGGGAAAATCAATAAATCATGAATAATTCACTGCCATTGCGTGAATAATATGTAATCAAGCAATCCATAAAAAAGTAACTGTAATCTGATTATGAGCATTTTAAAAATACTTAATTTAGAAGTACTTCATTTCTGATTATGTAATCCAGATTACACGTAATAAGTTACTACCCAGCACTGTGTATATTATCTAGTTTTAATGAACTATTTTGCTGCAGATTTGCAACAAAATGACATAATGTACAACAGTACATTACATAAGATAAAAAACACAGTAGAAACAGCGAAAAATATTACAAATACAAATAAAAAAAGTAATTTATTTTTGTGAAGCAAAGCTGAATTTTCTGCACGATTACTCAAGTTTTCAGTGTCAAGTGATCCACCAGAAAGCAAACTGTGATACATTTCTTTTTCAGGATACTTTGATAAATACTATGTTCAAACGAACAGCATTTATCTGAAATATAAACAATCATTTGTAGCATTATAAACATTTGCTCAATACAAGTTCTAATTATAAATTTTTATTTATTTATTTTTATTTATTTATTTATTTATTTTTTAATGGTATATGGATAGATACAACTGCGAAAGTTTGGGAACCCCTTGCAGAATCTGTGAAAATGTGAATCATTTTAACAAGAGAGATCATTCAAAATGATTGTTGGTTTATTGATTTATTATTTAGTACTGTCCTGAGTAAGATATTTTACATTAAATATGTTTGCATATAGTCCACAAGAAAAAAAAAAAAAAAAAAAAAATAAAATAAATAAATAAAAATACATAAAGGTTAAATTATTAAATTTATTACCACAGTTGGGGTGGTATGAATATTCTTATCTTGTTAAAAAAAAAAAAAAAAAAAAAAAAAAAAAAAAAATATGTATGCATGCCACTTTATATTTACATATTTTGCAAATCAAACACGTTTGCTGATTTTATCAGGATTCTGACTGTGTAATTGCTCTTTCAATAATTGCATGACCCTACAATAGCTCAATCCAAAAAAACAATGATATACATTCTCCTCGAAAAGCCTGTTGACACTGGAGTTAATGAGTATACTTGTGGGATGTCTTCGATTAATTAATTCGTTCGTGCAATAATTGCATCTCGGCTAAACCCAGCGTGAATGGGGAATTATAAATAACGCTCAACCTTGGAACCTTCAAGTGAAGTTCTTCATGCTCTCATTATTAACAAAGCAAATGTTCACAGAGAGGTGATGATTCAGAGCCAGTGAATGTTTCCTGCAGGTTGACTGTCACGCATCACTCGCTTTGATGTTCCATTGAGGGCTTTGAAAATTTGCTGTGAAGCTGGTGTTAAACACAGATATTCTCATATTTCCTTGTCAAACTAAACTGAACACCTATAGCAGATGATTAAAGGTGATCTTTACCCTACACCTCTTAAACTGGGCTAACCCAACCCCCACCACCAATGGCAGACAGCACCAGCGCACACAGGAGTGCAAACATCCGCACACAGCCAATAGTCTGAATCAATAATGGAGATTTAATTAAAGTGCTATAGAGCGCAGGCCACACCTCTGCAGCACTGAGACTCAGCTGTTATCCCACAGGAAGTGCCCACACATTAATGCACACACCTACATACAGACTTATATTGGGTGTGAATAGGATTTCATTTACAGGTTTACAACCTTTCTGAATCTGTCATCGCTCTAGTCACATTAATTCATGCTTGGACAGGTTAGTTGTAAAGTGATCATATTAGCAATAAATATTCCCAGAGAAAGCATGAACTGATAAAATATATAGTTCAAATGCAGTGGACGTCGACAAAACAAAACAAAACACTGTTGTCAAAGCCTGTATGATAGATAGATAGATAGATAGATAGATAAATAGATAGATAGATAGATAGATATAAG
The DNA here is from genome assembly GCF_022985175.1 of Labeo rohita. Taxonomy (NCBI): domain Eukaryota; kingdom Metazoa; phylum Chordata; class Actinopteri; order Cypriniformes; family Cyprinidae; genus Labeo; species Labeo rohita. The sequence continues at coordinate 14,307,111 of NC_066883.1, forward strand.
TTTAAAATTTGTATGACAGAACAAAACGAACAAAAAACAAAAACAAGAAATGAAAAAAAAAAGTTGTTCAAATAATATGACAAACAAAAGCAAAACAAACCAAAAACAAAACCTGTTATTTACAATACTTCTCTCACACGTTGTTCAAAGTCTGGAGGACAAAACAAAAATGAAAACAAACAAAAAAATACAAAATGGAACAAAACAAAACAAAAAAAAAGGCTGTTTACTGTTAATTTATGTTTTTTCAATGACTGTATGAGAAAACAAACAAACAGACAAAAAGTAATTTTCTTAGTTTATTCATGTTGTTTAATGCTTGTATGATGAAACAAACAAAAAAAAAACTTGTTCAAATCCTTTGACTGAACAAAACAAATAAAGACAAAACAAACCAAACCCATTATTTACAGTATTGCTCTGCATTTTGTTCAAAGTCTGTATGATAAAATAAAACAAGAAACAAAACAAAAACATGTTGTTTGCTTATTTCACTCATGCTGTTGAAATGCAGCATGTCAGAACATAACCAAACAAACAATCGAAAACAAAAACAAATAAACAAACCTAAAACAAACAAACAAACAAACAAAAAAACACTGTTTTATTTACTTCTCACTCTTGTTGTTCAAAGCCTGTAAAAACAAGGGTGAAAGAAGTATTTATACAATATTATTATTATTATTATTATTATTATTATTATTATTATTATTTTATTTTTTTTTTTTTTATTATTATTGTCATTTTTTTGTATTTATTGTACCGTCACCCATGTTGTTCAAAGATTGTAGTATAAGAAACAAAAGATCAAAGCAAAACAAAAACAAAACAAACAAACAAACAAACACAAAAAAAACAAGTTAATTCCTTAGTTTATTCATATGAATGAATAATATGTATGATAGAACAAAACAAACAAAAATAAGACACAAAACATAATCCTGATATTATTTACTTCTCACCAAAGTTGTTAAAATCACCTATGATAAACAAAACAAAAGCAAAACAAACCAAAAACAAAATCTGAAATAATTTATTTCTCTCACTTACTTGTTCAAAACCTGTATGTCATTATGTGGTCTCTTCTGGCAAAGTACATATTTTCATTTTGCATTACACTTCAGATGGTAATAAGATTCATTTTTAATACCATTATGAATAATGAACCATTGACTTGTATCTGACAATATAAAATAAACTGAATATACTGATTCAGTATGCTCTCCAGTTCTCAGAATCTCCTTTATCTAGGCTTTGCACTTTAAAATCTAAGTGGGTTACATCAAGTAGATTAAACTGAACAGAGTTCATTATTATTATATTATTCTGTTCACCAGGTGTTTGGTTAGATTAGGCTTCAAATAGCTTTTTTTTTTTTTTTTTTTTTTTTTTTTTTTTTTTCATCGTTAATGGAGAAGTTCACTTCCAAAACAAAGATTCACATATAATGTACTCACCCCCTTGTCATCCAAGAAGTTCATGTCTTTCTTTCTAAAGTTGTAAAGAAACTGTTTTTTTTTTTTTGAGGAAAACATTTCAACATTTTTCTCCATATAATGGACTTCATTGGTGCCCCGATTTTGAACTTCCAAAATGCAGTTTAAATGAGGTTTTAAACGATCCCAGCTGAGAAAGAAGGGTCTTATCTAGCGTAACGATCTGTTATTTTCACAAAAAATAATACAATTTATATACTTTTTGATGCCAAACACTCGTCTTGTCTTAGTCTGACTAGACTGTTTTTTTCCGGTTCATGACAGTTAGGGTCGAAAAAAAACCTTCCATGCTATGTTCGACCTCAACTTCAAAATTGTCCTATATCGCTGGTTTATCCCTTTTTTAGGTGGTTAAGGGTGTTTGATCTTCTTTGTAGGATGATTTTGAAACGATTTTTGAAGTTGAGGGAGAAAAAACGATTGGAGTTTTTCGACAAACCTGTCTTGAGCCAGAATACACAAACTTCAGGCAGAGTAAAACAACATGAGTGTTTGAGATTAAAAAGTATTTAAATTGTATTATTTTAGTGAAAATAACCGATCGTTTCGCTAGACAAGACCCTTCTATCTCAGCTGGGATTGTTTACAACCACATTTGGGAAGCTGCATTTTGGAAGTTCATTTTATGGAGAAAAATCCTCAAACTATACATAATGGCATATAAAGTGATCCATTCCTAGAACTATCAACCATTCAAATACACTCATTCATCTGCATTATTTCATTGCATGGTCTCTCATTGCCTTTTGAGTTGAGATGTCAGTATAGACATAAGAAGAAGTGGTTCCTTTCTACATTAACAGCTTCCCAGTTGAAAAAGTATGGAATTGTGCTGACGGTTGCATCATAAAAACACCGGATATTGACTACTAACTGAACAAACAGATCTGATTTCATCAAGTACAGTCAGATTTGAAAACCAAATCAGATTTGTGTGCAGTGTGAATAAAGCCCTAGTATAACTGCTATTGTTAATGGTATTGTGCTCTAGCTGATTAAGTATAATGCCTCCCTCTTCACCCTGTTTATGAGCTACTGAAAAATTGGACTACTGTGTGGAATCTAATTAGATCACTAATTGGTAAATGGGGTCCATATAGATAGGCATTGCATTAAAAGGTATATTACCCAGATGACTTGGACAAGCTAGCCTAATTGTATCAGTTAGAGCTGCAAAAGTCCTGTCTTATCAGACATGTTTCTCAGATAAGTCTGTGTTCCTTCTGCTTCCATCATTTAGCCTATATGAATTCTTACACTCTGCTAAAGCTGAGCTATTTTACAAAATAATGCATTTTACATTGGCATTTTAATGCCTGGTTAAAAAAAATCGATCTAAGATTGTAACAGATGGGGCTGGTAGCCATCCATCCTGAATACTGACTGTCTGTTCTTCGTTAGGTACTTCCTGTTTGGTGCACTATTTAAACCATGCTGTTCCTGTTTTACACTGCAAAGTATTGCTAGTTCCCACTGCCTTACTGAGCGTTTTTCATTCATTGTGTTGCCTCATTTGTTATGACCTTCGTGCCTGCCTTTTTTGACTGTTGCCTTTTGGACTACCGTTTCTGTCTTGTTTGAACTCTGCCTGCTACATCTACTACGATACAGTCTAGTGATTTGGAATTGGTCGTTGAACGCTAATAAACTTCTTGCATTTGGATCTAACGCTGTCTTCAAGTCATCACCTACGGCCACGTCACAAAGATTATGAGATTAAAGTTGTAATATTTTAAGAAAAAAAGTCATAATTCTGAGAATAAAGTCAAACTATTTTGACAATAAAGTCAAAATTACAAGAATAAAATCATAGCAATATGAGAATGAAGTCAAAATATTATGAGGAAAAAAGTCAAAATGACAAGAATAAAGTCATAGCAATACGAGAATAAAGTCGAAATATTTTGAGAATAAAGTTAAATTATGAGAATACAGTTGTAGCAATACGAGAATAAAGTTGAAATATTATGAAAATAAAATCAAAAATCCAAGAATAAAGTTGTAGCACTACCAGAATAAAGTTTAAATATTTGAGAATAAAGTCAATATTACAAGAATAAAGTTGTAACAATATGAGAATAAAGTCAAAATTAAGAGAATAAAGTTAAAAATATTTAGAGAATAATGTAAAAATTACGAGAATAAAGTCGTAGCAATACGAGAAAAGTCGAAATATTTGAGAATAAAGTCAAAATTACGAGAATAAAGTAACATTACGAGAATAAAGTCAAAATATTTCAAGAATAAAGTCCAAATTACAAGAATAAAGTCAAAATATTTCAAGAATAATGTAAAAATTACGAGAATAAAGCAGTAGCAATATTAGAATAAAGTCATAAATATTTAGAGAATAATGTAAAAATAACAAGAATAAAGTCAAAATATTTCAAGAATAATGTAAAAATTACAAATAAAGCAGTAGAATAAAATAAAGTCATAAATATTTAGAAATATTTCATGAATAAAGTCCAAATGACAAGAATAAAGTCTAAATATTTAGAGAATAATGTAAAAATTACGAGAATAAAGTCAAAATTACGAGAATAAAGTAGTAGCAATATAAGAATAAAGTCAAAAATTATGAGAATAAAGTCAAAATATTTCAAGAATAAAGTCCAAATGACAAGAATAAAGTCAAAATATTTAGAGAATAATGTAAAAATTACAAGAATAAAGTCATAGCAATACAAGAATAAAGTCGAAATATTTGAGAATAAAGTCAAAATTACGAGAATAAAGTCGTAGCAATACGAGAATAAAGTCGAAATATTTCAAAATAAAGTAAAAATTACGAAAATAAAGTCAAAATATTTCAAGAATAATGTCAAAATTTCGAGAATAAAGTCAAAATTATGAGAATAAAGTAGTCGCAATATAAGAATAAAGTCAAAATTATGAGAATAAAGTCAAAATATTTAGAGAATAATGTAAAAATTACAAGAATAAAGTCATAGCAATACAAGAATAAATTCGAAATATTTGAGAATAAAGTCAAAATTACGAGAATAAAGTCGTAGCAATACGAGAATAAAGTCGAAATATTTCAAGAATAAAGTAAAAATTACGAAAATAAAGTCAAAATATTTCAAGAATAATGTCAAAATTTCGAGAATAAAGTCAAAATTATGAGAATAAAGTAGTCGCAATATAAGAATAAAGTCAAAATTATGAGAATAAAGTCAAAATATTTAGAGAATAATGTAAAAATTACAAGAATAAAGTCATAGCAATACAAGAATAAATTCGAAATATTTGAGAATAAAGTCAAAATTACGAGAATAAAGTCGTAGCAATACGAGAATAAAGTTTAAACATTTGAGAATAAAGTCAAAATGATAATAAAGTCGAAATATTTTGAGAATAATGTCAAAATTACAAGAATAAAGTCAAAGCAATACAGGAATAAAGTCGAAATATTTGAGAATAGTCAAAATTTCAAGAATAAAGTCATAACAATATGAGAAGAAAGCCAAAATATTTTGAGAATAAAGTCAAAATTTCAAAAATAAAGTCGTAACAATACAAGAATAAAGTTTAAATATTTGAGAATAAAGACAAAATGATGAGAATAAAGACGTAGCAATACGAGAATAAAGTAAATATTTTGAGAAAAATGTCAAAATTCAGAGAATAAAGTTGTAGCAATACAATATATAAATAAATAAATAAATAAAAAACAAAAAAAATGAGATTCAAGTCAAAATTACAAGTACAAATAAAGTCTAAATATTTTGAGAATAAAGTTAAAATTTCCAAAAATAGGTTTTAGCAATATAAGAATAAAGTTGAAATATTATGAGAATACAGTCAAAATGATGAGAATAAAATCATAGCAATATGAGAATAAAGTCAAAACATTTCAAGAATAAAGTCAAAATGAAAAAAAGTCCAAATATTTTGAGTAAAGTTGAAATAAAATTATGAGAATAAAGTCAAAATTACAAGAATAATGTTGAAATATTTTGAAAATAAAGCCAAAATTACGAGAATTAAGTTAACATATTATGAGAAAAAAAAAAAAAAACTCAGAATTATTAGTTGAAATTATATTTTAAATTTATTCTCAAAATATTTTAACTTTATTTTCGTATTGCTGTGACTTATATATTACAACTTACAAATTACAAATGTGGCACTAAAACCCAATTGTATGATGCAAACTTAACAGGAGTATGTTTTTTTTATTTTATTTTTTATTCAAATATCCAGTTACTGTATTGTGTGTATGTGTGCATGTGTTGAATGGCAAATTGTTTCTAACTTATTTACACACTCTATATGCATAATACAAATATTCATTACTGTACAAAAGTTTGGGGTCAGTAAGATTAAGGATTTTTTAATCAAAATTACAGTAAAAACAGCAGTTTTGTGAAATATTATGAATATATGTTCTCACTTTTTTACAAGTCTCCTCTTTTTTATATCAAATTATTTCATATATTGGGATGATCTTAAAACGTCAACCCTGTTAAGATGATAATTGAAAAATGGACATTTGTACAAATATCAATTTAACCTGTACAGCCTTCAACTAAATTAAAATTTTCAAATTACAACTGGTTATTTTCACTTTAGTAATGTATTAACAGCTACAGTAAACACATAATGTTTAAAATATTACAAAAAGTAATAATATAATAACATTATATAATCATAATATAATAAAATAATATAAATATAATTTAAACTTAGATAAATCAGGAAAAGTCTCCATTTTAAAGCATGTTCCCACTGCTTTCTACCTAGGGCATTTTATCAATGTCTTAGGTTAGAATCTTTCCTAAATGGTGCCTTGTGTGTTCATTTTCCAGCAGAAAAGTGCTGATCACCACCAGCTCCCTGGATACTATGATCTCAGTGAGAGAACAGCACAGAACTGCAGGTAGCGTGTCGATTAGACACTAATTACAGCCTTCTAGTAACTGTCAAGAGATCTTCTCATCTCAGCTTCAAAACAAGCGCAACAGCCATGATATTTCAAACATGATAGCTTAAAAAATACCTAGCAGTCACTGACAAGCTAATTAAGGGGATTCGGAGAGGTGAGAGGTGCATCTGTGTTTGTATGCATTCACATATGTGAGAGTGTGACTGATAGTAGTCGGAGGTTACTCCTATCCAGACGGCACACCCTGGACCGCCTACTGTTCATTCACAGACCATCTGATTCACACACAACCCCAAAGCACTCGTGAAAATCATAAGCTTTAATCAAAGTGCCCAACTGAGAGTCAGAGTACACAGGTTTTATGTTGGAATTAAATTTCAATCAGATTTGGCCAATCCATTCCATTTGACATGGTTACATATGACTTTTACTAGGACTGTGGTCTGAATTTGGCTAGTCTGATTACAAACACAGCTACTGTCAGACAGCACATCTTCAAACTCCCTGCAGTCCGTTCACTGACCATCTCATACATATTGTTCATAAATCTAGCAAACTCTAATCAGATTGGCTAACTTTACACCTCTTCCTGGAGTGAAGGTGCACAGGGATTTTAATCAGTCAGTCTGGAAAGTCATGTTTACAAGGTCCTGGGTTGATGCAACAAGCACTTTTAAGGATGAAATACTCACTAGATGTTTTGAAGTTTGTGACATAAACAAACTGTACACTTGGTTTCATGTCTGTGAAATAGTCTGTAGGTATTGATTTAGTGGTTTTGGATAGGCAGAAAAGCAGTGCTTTACACATTTTCCTCCATTTTTCCTTTTTTTGTTTAATTTATGTTTGTAAAGGTGCTCTTTATTTATTTTAATAAAGGAGTCATGACATTGGCCTTGATCTTTTAGCATACACGAGGTCTTTGTACCATTAAAACATCCTGCAAATTTCATAGCTTAAAACGTCCTCCTCATTATAAACAAAGCATTTATTTCAAGCTCCAAAAATGGCTTGTTTGGATCTGAGGTGCAAGGTGACATCACCCGGGCACACAAATTAGCATAAACATTGCCTCCAGAGCAAGGCATCGACGAATAGTCATCTTCTCACCATAAGCCCCGCCCACTGGCGTTCAGTCGCTTAAATAGCTGACACGTTGAATGAGAGTGTCATGTCGCGTCAAAAGCAAATAGAAATGGCAATCACAATCGCTGTTGCTATTTTGTCTACACTGGATACAGTATACAGATTCGCATTCGCTTTCTGACAGTCTACGTGCTAGAGTCAGTCATCAATAGGACAAATGGAGTGAAGAACTTTTGTTTTGACTTGTTCGTTTTAATCAGCTTGTTTGCGTCTTTGTACAGATATCAGAAGGATCCCAACGTTCGTTTTGATTTGTAAACGAGGCACAGTGTCATGGAGGGTTCACAAAGAAGAATTTGTTGAAAGATGAAGCAGTGTTAGATCTGACTGCAGCTGCATCACAAACTGTAAGTAAATTATTTCATAATGCTTTGTCTGGAAATTACGTTCTATTTCAATTATGTTGTTCTTATGATAATTTGTACGCATTTTACATAAAATGTGGTTTTACAAAATGTACATTTAGGGGTGCACGGGGCACAAACTAACGTGGGGTTAATTGTAACACAAGTGATTTAAATATTTCCACACGCACTAGCATAACTAGTATTTACTAGTTGCCATGGCAACACTATACAGAGAAAAAAGTGTGTCAAAATTTAAAAGCCTTTTGATGATGTCACTGAATATTTATTTTACCATAGTAAATGTACATTTCTGGCTGAAGTAAATTTTTCTTCTCAGTTTTTAGTATTCATGTAAAATGAGACAAATCCGCTATCATTTTAATCTCCAATGTGTTGTTTATCAGTTTAGATAGTTTATTAATGCTTGGCAAACCAGCAGAAGACAGAATCATTTTTATATTCCAGTCACGCTGATGGGGAAAGTTGTAACACTGCGTTACAGTCTGCCCCGCTATTATTAAACTATGCTATTCTATGACATTAGCCATGTAATTTTCACTATTTACTTTTATTGATTTTAAAAAGAAACCACAAGAAACAGGTGAATAAAGACTCACAATCGACGTTTAATGTTGAGGAAAATATTATTTCAAGAAATGTAAAGCATTTTGGCTCATTTATGTGTCTCGTGTTCTATAAGAGCTGTGTTTGGAGGGAGGGGAGTGTTTTTTTTTTTTAAATGTCTGAATGTATTTCATCTATTTGCGCACATTGTTTTGAAATATACTGTACAGCTGTGTTTTGCGATCAGGGCCGTCCCACGCATGGTTGTGATATGTTCATTGTGAATGTCAAAAATTAGATTTTTTTTTTTTATTATTATTCTTAAAAAACTCCATTATTTTATTTTAAAAAGTTAATCTTTTTATTTTATTGACAAAATATTTTAGTTTGTCGTGTATATATATTTTTTTTCATTCGATCAGATAACATTTTAAGCTGTCATATGGTCACATGTTATAGTGTACCCCACCTACGGGGCATGTTGTCACTTTTCACGTACAACACTGATGTTTTTGAAGCAGCTAAACTTACAAATACTTACACTACCGTTCAAAAGTTTGGGGTCATTACATTTTTATTGTTTCTTTTTTTTTTTCTTTTTTTTTAAAGAAATTAATACTTTTATTCACCAAGGATGTATTAAGTTAATAATTAAAAGTTTATTAAAAGTTAATAATAAATAATTTACATTGTTATAAAATATTTATATTTTGAATAAACACTGTACTTTTTAAAGTTGTTATTCATGAAAGAATCCTGAAAAAAAAATTACAGGTTCCAAAAAATATTTGGCAGCACAACTGTTGATATTATCTGTGACGCGGCCAGAGAAGACTCGTGAGGCGTGGGATCCATCTGCAACAGCTTTAATGAATCGGACAGTGTAAACAAGCGGGGGTCACCAACAGCAGACAGGGACAGAGAAGGTAAATCCAATAGAATGGTCAAAGTCCAGGCAAGGGGTCGAGGCTGGCGGCGATCAATAACAATAGTCCGAGGGGAAAGCGAGGGTCGGTGGAAGGCAGGCAGCAACGAATCACAAACGAGGTTAACAGTCCGGTTGGCAACGATAAAGGCAGTCCGATTGAAAACGCTCAGAGTTGGGTACATGACCAGCAAAACTTCGCAACGGTTGTGCCGGCGAGGCACGCTGAAATGGCCGCCGAAAAGGAAGTGACCCGGGAGCACCCGGAACAGGAAGTGAGCGCCCAGGTACGGGATTATGGGAAATGTAGTTAGTACTCGGGTGAAGGCTCCCGCTGGTGCGGGACGGGGGAAGCCACAGAGACCGTGCCTGTGACATTATCCAACATTGATCATTCTAATAATAAATCCGCATATTAGAATGATTTCTGAAGGATCATGTGACACTTAAGACTGGAGTAACAGCTGATAAAAATTCAGCTTTTCATCACAGGAATAAATTCTATTTTAAAGTATGTTCAAATTGTAAAAACATTTTGTAATATTACTGTTATTTTTTTTTTTTTTTTAATCAAATAAATGCAGCCTTGATGAGCATAAGAGACTACTTTAAAGACTATTACAAGTCTTACTGACCCCAAACTTTTGAACGGTAGTGTACGTATTTTCAGCATTTAAACATACAATACTGACGTATCGAGCACATCTAAAAATGAATCCGTATGAGTACTGAAATTTGCAGCGTTAATTTCATTATTGTTGTTTCTATTTGTCATACCAATGACTATGTTTTCAACTGCATTATTAAAATTGTTAATTGTTTATTTAATATAAAATTATAACATTTAATTTTGTTCTGTGTGATTTCTGCTGCCTGCTCATTTCCAAGAATAGGCCTACATAATGTTAAACAAGACTTAACTTTAAACCCTTAAAATAAATAGCATTTCTGCAATCGTTTAACCATTCATGTAATATTAACGTGATGGGACACAAAAGACGTTTTCTCCAACATGCTGTGACTAACAAGAACCATAAAATACACAGAACATGCATCATAATTACAATATGAAACTATTTTATGTGTGCGCTGTAATCCAGATCCTGAGAATTCATACGGTTGTGAGGAACGGACCCAAATTCAAGCCTTTATCCGGCGATCTTCATCTCCATCCTGAACAGCGAGTCCAGCAGCAACAGCAATAAACCCACACTGAAGTGCATTTTACAAATACAAATAAAGCCGCACGAAGAAACGACAGATTGTATAGCAGGAAAATCGAACGCTCATTGGCTCTCGCCTGCATTCGTCACATATTACGACATACCGTGTTTCTGGTGAGGTGTGTTTTAAATGATGCGCACACACCTTCATTGAGTACATATGGAAAATAATCTGGATAATATTTTCAGCTATTAACAATTTAAATTCTGGTCTGCACCTTAAACAAACCTTCCGTATTTCGCCAGAGAGGACTGCCGCTGCAAAGCATCGTCGTTTGGACTGCTTTTTGGTATTGCCTTTGACATTTTTGCAATAAATGATTGCAATTGCACTTATTGGTCTGTCATGTTTATCTTATTTATGCTTAGGTTTAGAAGTAGGAGTGGGATTAGCGACTATAAAAAAAAAAAAAAAAAAATTGTATTCTATAATGTTGCTAAATTGATAATTTTGTGCCTCTAAACGTTATGTATAAATACCTACGTATAAGCAATGAGACCAGGCTGTGTCAAAACACTCACATGCCGTATCGAGGTGGCAATATCGAGGCTGATACTGTTTGCTATGCAGTGACATTAGCCAATCATAACAGTGGCCGATTCCTGACACGCCTAAAGGACCTGCCACTTAAAACAGGTTGTTTTAAAGAGAGGGTCAGAACAAGGGTTGATTTTTTTTTTTTTTTTTTTTTTTTTATTAATTTATTTATTTTGTGCAAAAAAAAAAATAAAAAAAATAACTTTATTAATGTTATAAGTAAAGCTTGAGAAACATATTGAAATAATAAACAAAAAAAACAACAACAAAAATGTCATGGTCCCTTTTAACTATTTTATGTTTTGGTGAATTGGTAGTGAATTTGTATAGAATTTGTGTGATTAGATTTGTATGAAAATGTATGTTTTTTAGATAAAACATGAACATGAAACTACACCCCCAAACCTAACTGTTAGCAAACTATATGACAACATATAGATGAGATGGTATGAATTAATACGTGCAGGTAGATTTGTCCAGAAAGGTATGAATTTTAGATAAAACATAAGGATGAAGCTCCACCCCTAACCCTAATCATCAGTGGAGCAAATGCAGATTGTATGAAAGCTTAAATTGATAGTTCAACCAAAAATTCATCCTCATGTCATACCAAACCTGTAAGACCTTCTCGTTCATCTTCAGAACACAAATTAAGATATTTTTGATGAAATCCGAGAACTAACACAAGCAACTGACACATCCAAGGCCCAGAAATTTAGTAAGGGCATCGTTAAAACAGTCCATGTGACATTAGTAGTTCAGTCTTCATTTTATGAAGCTACTTGAACACTTTGAATACGTGTGACAAAGGCTGACATGGAAGAGAAGAAAATGTTGATTAAAGCTATTATTTATTTATTTATTGTGCAGAAAAAAGTATTGTTGTACCCTAATAACACTAAATCACTGATGTCACATGAAATTAAACATAACCATGAAACCCCACCCTAATCGTAAGTTGAACGTTAGCAGATCATGGAAAAAAAAAAAAATAAATAAAAATAAATAAAATGTTTGAATGAGATGCTATAAATTAGTAGGAATTAACCATCAATTTTCCAAAACATAAATTAATTTTTTACAAAACACACAATTTTTTTAGATAAAATGTAAGTATGAAATTCAACCGTAAACCTATCTGACAGTCAAACACAAGCAGACTGTATACAAATGTTCAAATGAGATGTACAAATTAGTTTGCTGCCAATTTAGTCAAAACATAAAATAGTTACTCTGTCTCTGGAATATAAACAGATTATACAAAATTGTACAAAAGAGGTGGTACAAATTTCACACCAATAAAAACTTGCAAAACTGCAGCCTGATCTTATTCGTACATATTTTACAAAGTGGCTAATTTGTACAACCTCACTTGTACAAATTTGTACAATTTTTGCTAAATCGTACGCATTTTATAAATTCCCCAGTTTGTATGAATTACCTTCACCTGTCCCCTCCCCTAACCTACCCATCACTGAGGTCTAGACAAATCGTACCAAATCGTTCGAGTGAGGTTGTAGAAGTAGAATTATCCCTCTCTTAAAATACCTACAAATGTGTCATAAGATAGCGTTTTGGGAATTTAATTGAGACTGTCTTGATCATACAGACTCAAAGACACAGCTATGACTAGATAAATGTTACACATGTATAAATGCAAGCATAGTCACACTCAAACTTTTTTTTTAAATTATTATTATTATTATTATTATTATTATTAAACATATGTGGCCTGTAAGCATATGCGGAAGCATAATATGTGCTTGTCATCGTGAGATAAATTAGCACAGGTGTTAATAGCTTTTAAAATCTGAATTCAGCTGAAAAACGTTCTCAGTAATGTGTGAAAAACTACCGCTGTCGTGAATGATTCAAGGTACCTTGAAAACCATCACCCAGAGTGCATTACCACATGAGGGAGTTAAATCATACCACTCATGTGAGCAATGAAATTTCCCAAAGCTCTGTTCTTAGCATCACGCTGTAATACAAAAAGCTACCTCTCTACCTCCTTCTCCTTGGTTTCTTCAGTAGATGGATAACGCAGTGTCTTCATTAGCCGAATGTCCTGCTGTGTGGAGGCTGCTGCTGGCGCTCCTCCCTTACTTGTACGGGTTATGTGAAAGTGTACCTCAGAGAATAAAGCAAGCCATCTAGCTAAGTGTATGTCCTGCTATCATGACATTATCTCTTTTATGGTAATGGTAGAAGAGCTCAGTGTAAGGAATATGCTCATTATGGCTTTAATGCCTAATTATTTTTATTGGACAGTAAAGTTCTTAGCTTCTTTATTGTTATTGTATGTGTTTATTTTTCTTTTTTGGTCATGTAGCTAATCTGTTGCCCTCTATGATTTAGGTCATTATTTTATTTTATTTTATTTTATTTTATTTTATTTTATTTTATTTTATTTTATTTTATTTTATTTTATTTTATTTTATTTTATTTTATTTTATTTTATTTTATTTCCTCTTGTCTATCTGTTAACTAAATTAAATATATTTCAGGTATTTATTCCTTGTATGTATGTATATATATATACTGCAGATTTTATAGCCTATATATGATATTAATTTGATGTAATATTTAGTATTTTTACATGTAGGTGGAAAAAAAAAATGTTTTAATGTCCGTTTAAAATGACTAAAAAGAAACCTAGCATAGTAGATTTGTTTTTTTTTTTTTTTTTTTTTTTTTTCCTGTTGTACCGAAATCGTATCGAACTGTGACCGCCGAACCAACGTACGTACCGAACCATGACATCTGTGTACTGTTACACCCCTACTAGAATATCACACTCCTCTCAGCCAATCAGATTCAAGAACCAGAAAGAACAGTTATATAAATATATATACAAACCCTTTTATAGCAAACTCATCTGATAGTGTCAATAATTTACTTTAAATCAGTGGTAGAATCAAAAACATTATTCTTCTTGATTCTTCACATTGCCCCATAACAACATATTGCACAGATGTCTCAAACTCAAACTCTCTATTATATTTTAAATTAGATTTTAAATCCAGATTTTAATTATAGATTATAAAGAAAAATGAAGGCGAAAAAAGGCCATTTTAGTGCAGGTGCACTACAAGTGTTTCAATTAATAGCTGTGAACTCAATGCCACAGAAAACTGCATTCAGACTAGAAGGGCTACTACAGAAAACACCTTTCCTTTTTCTGCAGCCTCACTTCTCCCCTCCACACAGTATGTGTGATCCCATCAAACACATGGAGAGAGAGAATGATCCGGTCCAGGCTGTACCCCATCTCACCTTCCGTCCTTTAGGGAATATTAAGAATTCCTTGTGTTTGTATGTTTCTCTGCTCAATGCCACAGAGAAAACTTATGCTCTCTTTCTTTTCCACTGACCTAGATTCCAGGGAGCGGCTCTGTTTGGAAAAGCCACAGACCTTCACGAGCTAGCTACATATACAAAGTATGCACTCATGGTTTATTTATTACATTCATTATGAATGACCGTCCCATGTGACTCATTGGTCATAGGTCTCCTAACACAGTGCTGTTTTGTGAGGGGTTCTATACAATGTCTTTTGGAAGGCTGAGAAAATGTGTTTTAGGCTCTGTGGTTTGTACAGTATCAGTCGTAGGTTACATTGTGGGCTACTGGCTAATAATATGAACTTCATTATCATCAGCATAAGAATTAGCATAATTGGACTAAAGCATATGGTGAGAGCCCTTCAAGCACTTAGCTTTCATTAATTCTCCCTGAGTTAACAGAAATACACCATCAGGTTTTCACATTCACCTATTTCCTATTGCTGTGTAATCAAAATGACAGGACAGGATAATGGATTAATTGCATTGACGTTTTTTTTTTTTTTTTTTCATTAATTTCAAGGAGAACACAGTTTTTGTACTTGTTAGTTAACAAGTTAGAACTACCCTCAAAGCACAGATTTTGTCAAGCCATTGGACAGTATATTTCAGTAATGACAACTTTGTTTTCAAACCAACATTTAATGGCATGACTATGGCAATACTTGGTCGGCAGCACAAATTACAGCAAATTACTTGTTCCTAGCACAAATTACAGCATCAGTAAAGTGTGGCATGGAAGTGATCAGCCTGTGGCACTGCTGAGGCACTATTGAGCCTTCAGTATACTGTTGGATTAACTGTTTCTCATCTTTCTCTTGAAAATCTCCCATAGATTCCATGTAGGGTTCAGGTCAGGCATGTTGGCTGGCCAATCAAGCACAGTAATATCATGGTCATCAAACCACTTGGAAATGGTTTTGGCACTGTGGGCAGGTGCTAAAAGCCTGCTGGAAAAAGGAAATCAGCATCTCAGTAAAGCTTGTCAGCAGATGGAAGCATAAAGTGCACCAAAATCTCCTGGTAGATGGCTTAACTGACTTTGCACTTGATAAAACACAGTGGACCAACACCAGCAGACGTTACGACACCCCAAATCATCACTGACTTTGGAAACTCTACACTGGACTTCAAGCAGCTTGAATTCTGTGCCTCTCCAGTCTTCCTCCAGACTCTGGGATCACAATTTCAACATGAAATGCAAAATTTACTTTTATCTGAAAAGAGGACTTTGGACCACTGAGCAACAGTCCAGTTCATTTTCTTCATAGGCCTAGGTAAGATGCTTCTGACGTTGTTTCTGTTTCAGAAGTGGCTTGGTAGTTCTTTTCCTGAAGACATCTAAGCATGGAGACTCTTGATGCACTGACTTCAGCTTCAGTCCACTCCTTGTGAAGCTCTCCCAAGTGTGTGAATCAGCTTTGCTTGACAGTATTCTCAAGCTTGTGTTCATTCCTGTTGCTTGTGCACCTTTTCCTACCCAATTTCTTTCTTCCAGTCAACTTTGCATTTGTAATGTTTTGAAACAGCACTCTGTAAACAAGTCACCCCTTTCGACAATGACTGACTTGTGGAGGGTGTTAATGATTGTCTCCTGGACCATTGCCAAGTCAGCATGACTCATCATTATGGTGGTTTAAAAAGTTTAAGAGATTGGAATTCATACTGTAGGGATGGACATTCAACGAAACTCAAATGTATCTAGAATATATGAACGTTTCAGTTTTTGAAATAAGTTCCAAACAAAAATTTACTTTTTCAGCATGTGCCTTTTTGTGATCCACCTGTATACCTACTGCTGTCATTAATGCTATTTAAACAACAGAGCACACCATTAAGAACGATTAATCTATATTTCATTTATACAGTGAACACTTTACAGTGTTATTTTACTCTTAATTACTACAATTCTGCTCTGTACCTGAATACTACCGACCTTATTTTATATGTAACTTTGTTCTGTTGTATTATCTAGATTCTTAAAAATAAGGGTTCCAAAAGGGTGTTTTTGCAGTGATGCCATAGAAGAACCATCTAAAAAATGATCAGATTCATCACTCAAAAACTGTTATATGATCTGAACAGTGAGTTTTGTGGTCCGCTGAACCACTAATACATAACAAAGAAATATGCTGCTGCAAGAAGAAAAAAAAAAAAAAATCCATAGCACAGGTGGAGCTGGGGAGGAGGAGGGCAAATAAGAGTTTTCATGTCACACTGCAGGACAATCAGTACATCTGATTGACTACTGCAATGGAGTTAAAAGAACCAATTGTTAAAAGTTAAAAGTTAAAGTTAAAAAATAGTTTAGAATCTAAAATTGTTATAATATCAAAGTTATGCTCCAAATCTGATGTTAATATCTCAAAAATTGAGGTTTATTTGTAAAAATTATAAAACCCTGATAGCACACGTACATCTTGGAGACATCTATTTGATGTCTGCATTTAAGTCTGCGAGATATTTTTTTACATAGTTTGTTTATCTGCAATACATCTATTGGACGTTTCCTATCAGATGTCAAACAGACGTACTTTAGATGTCTTTAAGATGTTTATGATTTAGAATGTATGTAAAACTGACGTCTTACAGATGCCTGTCAAACGTTTGTACACTGCAGATGCTTTCCAGATCAAGAGATCTTTAACAGACATCTTGCAGATGTACATGTGCTATCTGGGTGGGAAGGTTTTGATTATAAGATACTGTAGTAATATTTTGTAATATGACACTTGACACCGCCCACTAGGGGGAGGAGCCAACTAAAAGGATTTAAAGTACAATTTCCATAGTAAAGCAATGTCCAATTTCAAAACGGTTTTCATACAATGAATTTTGAGTTTTTAAGCTTTCGAATAATATCTGTCTTTCTATTCTTACTGCCCCCAAACTTTTGAACAGTAGAGTATTCAGCTCCATACTTCACCAGATCCGCAGCTTTCTGAAATCCACAATAAATATCTAGACCAAAGTCCAAATTTCCATATTGCAAAGGTCAGTGTTATAAATAATGTACAGTGTTGAAAAGACAGACATCAAATGTTTTTAGAACTCCAAGGGGATTGGTCTCTCAAAGTCATTTCCAAGAATACAAAAAAAAAAACTACTACTCTACCAGAGCAGAAAGAACAATGTGAGACCATTTCTACCAGACCTGTGAAATAATAACTTTCCAATGACAGAACATATGTGATCTTATGAATCCAAATAACAGCCTTTCCTTAAAGTGTCTTAATCACATTCATCTACAAGATGGATTTTATCTTTAATTCCGTAAAGCCATTATGTATGGATGTCTGTGATGCTGCCTGGATTTTTCATGCAAAATGTTGATGAGAAATGAAAGTCAATTTATTTTAAATTATCATCCTGTCACATTTTATACATGCTTTCCATTATGCCGCATCACTTATTGTTAGCTTTCTACCCACACGTATGTCTGTTTGCATGTTATATTCAGAACAATCACAGTCACAGAACCGTGTATAATATAATTCAAACAATACTGTAAGGTAATGGGGAGTTGATTTAATGAACAAAGTTTTCTTCAAAAGTTTGCAACAAAATGATGATGTAGTATTTTTGGCTCTTCAAATATTGATCAGAAGTGAGATGATTACATTACATGCCCAGATCCACATGTTTTGCACATCTAATTCAAATCTGATTAGTTTATGTGATTTTAAACAGCATAAAACCACATTTATTCAATACACATACCCAGACTAGATACCATTAATAAGGTAATATGTTTTTAATACTCATTTGTATGAAAATCAACAAATATAAACTTAGATTTGATTTTCAGTTTAGGTTCACTGAAGATACATGACTCGTATGCAAAACTGAAAAAAAAAGTATGTATATGTACCAATCACTGCAGTTTTCAGTTGAAATTAACACTAGAGGCAGTAAAACTCTGACAACTTTTATTCCTTTTCACACAAAGCATGATTTACAGGAACAGAGCATTGATTAATAAAGCCTAATTTTCACACAGTTACTTGCAGAATATTATGTTATGACTTCAAAACAATTTTAACATCCTGCATGATTTGAAAATGGATACTTTTAAATGTTGTCGTCACATATACAGCTTCATATGCATGAGTTTTTTTTTAATTCAGTTGGTTTGCTTACATGATATGATGTTGCACTTAAGAGGTGAAGAGCTTTGGGGTGAAATGTTATTGCAACTTTTTAACTCACAATTCTGACTTTTTTCTTACAATTGCAAATGTACATTTTGCTGACTTTTTTTTTCTCAGAATTGCATCATATAAACACAATTGCAAGATATAAATTAGCAATTCTGAAAAATAAACTCAGTTCTGAGAAATTATGTCAGAATTGCTAGATATAAACTCACAATTCTGACTTAAGAATTTATATCTTGAAAGAGTTTATATCTTGCATGCAATTCTTACTTTGTAACACAATTGTGAGTTTAACTCAAAATTGTGAGACATAAACTTGCGATTCTGAGAAAATGAGAAAAAAAGAGAGAATAATTTAGTTTGTATAAAACAATTCTGAGATTGTGAGATCACTGTGAGATCACAATAACCTTTATTTTTTAAAGTTATATTATTAATTAATTATTATTATTATTATTTTAATTCAGCGTCAGAAATGAGCTTTCATAGTAGAGACATTATGTAAAACAATGTTATTTTTGAATTGTGTACTATTATTGGTATTTTGATTTTTTTTTCATATTTTTAATTTTCATTTTAGTACTTTTATGTGCTTTTGCCAATTTTATTATTATTATTTATTATTATTTATCTTCAATTTGTGTTTACTTCAGTTTTATTTTATTAGTTTAGTACATCAATGTGATTATTTCAGTGAGTTGCCAACACAGCTTTCTTTCTTTCTTTCTTTCTTTCTTTCTTTCTTTCTTTCTTTCTTTCTTTCTCTTCAGCTTTATTTCAGTTACCAGAAACAATTCAAATAGTTTTACTAAAAGAGTGTTTTACTAAAAGAGTTAACAAAGAAACATCAAGATAAAAATCACTTAAACAGAATATAATATTGCCTGTCATTTCCAAGCAAGCTGCGCGTATTATTAAATTACGCAAAAGGTGTGAACATATTATTTAATTGTGTTTACTGAGCACTCATAAAATGCTAGCTATGAAATTAGCATTAGAAAAACAAATTTCCATTTTGTTCAAAATACAGTTTCTAGCAGAGTATGTTATGAAGCACATTACATTATTTGAGATGCACCGCAAATCACATTGTAATGGAAATAATCATAAAAGTTATAAAAACGACCCTTCTCTTGTAATTCATGTATGGTGAATAATATGTTAGACCTAAATTGGCATTAAACTGAATATGTGTGTTGGTGTTTTGTACAGAGTTTGTAAAGGTACAGTGATGTGGGAATTGAGAGGGGAGGAAAAATATTTCTTTCTTTTTTTTTTTAACGTAACAAAATAATACTTCAAGAGTGTATACAAGGCCAAAACTATGGAGACCATAATGAGTCTGAAAGAAGATTGAAGGAAATAATATATTTAATGTAATACAACTTCCAAGTTTTGTTTCTCAGAGAAACGTTGTTTCCTGTCTCAATTCCCCCATCACTGTACCTTTACAAACTCTGTACAAAACACCAAAACACATTCAATTTAATAACCCAATACAGATCATTGTCATTCTCTGTCTTGAAATATTCCAGGAACGTCACGGCTTTTCCGCTACTTCCACACACTTCAGCACACAGTGACTCTGGTGGTGAAAGTGACAAGAAATAAGGCAACACACACAGTATCTTCCTCTAAACGCCACAGTGTACAAAGCTGTCTGTCTGCTCTACGTGCTGCCAGCTTACTGCTCCTAGTTATACAAGAAAACCATTTAGCATAGTGCAGATGCCAGCGTCATTACTATAGCAACCCTAGTAGACAGGCTAAAAAATAATCAAACTGCCTGAACACAGATCAGATTTGATCACTAGTAAATAACAGTGTGGACTTTTCTAAATATCGCATTCAGAAAACAAACTGTCATTGTCTGCATAGTCGATCCTCTCAGTCAAATCTCTGAAGGATTTGTAAATCCTCCATCATAAGTGGCATCACTGGGTACATTCAATCACAAAAGCTAGAATTAAAATCATAAGACGTCAGATGTTCAATATTCTTAAATGAGATTACGCTTGGAGAGAGAACAGATTTTGTTAGTCAAATTTCCAATTGATTTTGCTATGAGACTGTCACTGCTTATTACACATGAATGCAAAAGGAGCTGACATTTCGAGATTTTTTTTTTTCTTCTTCTTCCTCCTCCTGTTTCTAGTGTGCTTTGCAGACCTGAACAACTCTGCTGGCATGTTGGACCTGGGATGTTATTTGAGATGGCAACAGATTCTTGGCTGACTGGAAGAGGCACTAATTACTTGCTTTGTATTGCAAAATGGCTGCCAACTGGATTGTGCTGATGGAGTGTGTATCTGGATGTGTTCTTCCCCTGTGGTTGTCTGCAGATACTCGCTGTGATTGAAATGAGGGTTGCATGTGATATAAACGTCCGCGTAATGGTACTACAAATCGGAAAAGATGACATAAAAAAGTTGACAATATAAAAATCAATTACTAAGCACCTAGAAACTATTAAAATCGGTTTGTATACTGCTTTTAGGTACAATGGAAAGGAAATAAACACAACAGTTAGTCGTTTGAGCTCTATCTTTAGAATATAAAAACAGTTACTACAAAACAACATCTTAAAACATTCATTTAAAAGGGTTTAAATAGCAATAATATGCTAAATTGATAGAGGCTGACAAAAATTTGCTACACTTCCATTGCCGTGGCAAAATATTAACTGAGGAACACTAATTGGGAGCATTAACGACAATCTTGCAGTCTATTAGTATCACATTTTGTATTATTGTTGGGAAGTAACTAACAAGCAGCATGTCAACAGCACATCAGAAATGAACAGAGATAATAATTTCTGGTCCATTAGTTTGCATGTGTTTATGGTAGTTTATTTATGATCAACACTTATAGTATCCATTGGTGTTCATATTGTTATTCTTCTTCCGTTTCTTCCGTTCAAGTGGCAGCCCGTAGAACTACTTGTGGGAAAGTTATGGAATTTAAGACTGTCCTGATAGAAAACAGTCTCAACATTGCAAGTTTGAAGTCTCTAACTCAAACGCTCTAGCGCCATCACTTGTCCAAAAATTTCACTCATGTTTATGCTAATAACTTTTGAACCATATATAAGGTCAAAATAAGTAAAGTCACGTTTTTTTTTTTTTTTTTTTTTTTTGCTATTTCGAATAGTTTGAAAAACCTACTTTTTCGAACTCGTCCTAGACGGTTTGTCTGATTTTTACCAAAATTGGCTCAGATCATCTTTAGACCATGCTGGCGAAAAATAATGGAACCGTTTTTGAATAACATGTGAACACATTTTACGAAGAGCACACAAAAATGGATGTGAGGCTACATCTCCACAATTTGCTGTTTGTTATAACCAAAGCCAATAGATGGCAAGCCTGCAACCATTAGCCGGCTAAAGATAACTCTTCCAGTCTGGCAGTATGTGAGAAAGGAGACTAGAGGCCATTTTCTTTGAATGGATATCAGTGGAAGAGAGGCTTCGCTATGCTGAATAAACAGCTTTTTAGAGGAAACGGCTTATCATTTAATGAATCGACAGCCTGTCTGTTAGTCTTCACCATGTTTTACACTAAACAATACTTTTGGATTGAACTATTTTTAGAGTTTACCATGAAAAAATGCTGTTTTATAAGAGATGTCACTGACATTTTGTGACAAGTGGGAGTCAGTTTACGGCACTTCTCATTCATTCTTATGTGTCGCACAACTCTGACTGAAATTCAATGACGTCAAGGCTGTAACGTGATTGGCTATTATGGAACATGTGATGTAAGTTAGTCATTATGCTTTCTCCAATAGTAAGTAATGCAGACCCTCCCATCTCCCTATAGTGAGAAAATCTGTTATGACAACCATGACCTGAGGCTACCTGCACAGTTTCAGCATAGTGCCACCTAGTGTTCAGTAGGTAAGATTGCTGAGTTGAACCAATATCCAGTTTTCCCAGTTACACTTTGACATATCATACAAAACTACAGTATGTGCATTCGCCTTGTGGTCAAAAGTTATGATGAAATTTTAAAAAATGCTAATAAAGTTTGAATAAATTGGCCTATTGTAATGAAACTGGTCTCAATGTGTTCTTTAGGGTCATGCCAAGAACATAGGGCAAATTCCACACAGCTTTTTTGTGCCCTTTAAGGGCACTTCAAGAAGGGGATGCCATTTGTAGGGATGTTCCAAAAGAAAGTGAACAACTGAATCCCTTCACGAAGGGCCCTTCTAGATGTGCGTTAGCGAAGGGAACATTCAATGGTCACTTCACAGAAGTGATTTCCATTTGCGATCATGTGATCTTCAGTTAGGAGCTCTTGTGATGCATTTTAAAGCAAATATGGGGTTGATTTTTACTTCACATACAAACGTAAGTAGAATAGGCTGATTAAATTTGTCTTTATTTTAATGTAATACAAAATATTTTTGTCAGTGATAGAAATATGATCCAAGACAGTAGTGTAAGCATGTTTAGTTTGAAAAAGTTTAATAATAAATTAGACATTTAGGGCTCTGCCCTTCGAAAGGGAGTAGGGCATAGGGATACAAATTTCCGTTTGGAATACCAGTTTTGCCATAGTCGGCCAAACTTCCTGTCCGCCATTTTGATTTATGTTGAAAACATATTTTTTCGAACTCGTCCTAGACTGTTCGTCTGATTTACACCAAAGTCTAGTCGGATCTTCAGACTGTGCTGAAAAAAAAGTTATGGATTTTGCACCGATAGACAAAACTATTTTTGTACAGCGCTGCAACAAATTTGAGGCATAATGCCAAACTGCATCCAAGGCTGTATCTCTGCAAAGCTTTGACATACTGTCACCAAACTTTGTGTGTGCCCTTATCACCTCACACAGAAAGTACCACATTGATTTGATAACAGCACCACCTATTGGTCAAAAGTGATAACCCATTAAATCATATTATTAGAGGTTGTGTTTACGATTTCTCAGCAATTTTGACTAAAATCATTCTAAAATGGCTTCAATTACTCATTGTTGCAGTTGGTCTGACGCTTCATGCCACGCAATGGATATATTAGTTTTTAAACTCTCTAGCATGTCTTGTCCAATAGACTTCCATTGTAATGTTACATATACAAACTGAGAGATGAGAGATGGGTAAAAACATTTGTCTGTGGTAACATTCATCACATTCATATGGAACTCCTAAGGGGACGTGGTGATGGGAAAAGTTTGAGATGAGAGAGAGAAAAATAAATTTAAATACTTTTGCACTCACAAAAATATTTGCTTTCCTCAAAAAACTTTGCATTCGCTCACAAATCTTTGCATGAACTTTACAGTGATTTGCAAAAGCAATTTTTTTCTACCACCTCACATTATTTAGATCACCAGTTTTGCAAGAGAATGTAAACATATTTAAATACAATTGAAGTGTTTAAAATTGCATACCCCCTAAGTATTTATTTTGTAGGTTATTACTTCACAACCAGTAAAAAGTATATTCCAGTGTCATTCACAAATCTTCTCCCATATCATCATGGGGTAGTAAACTACACATCAGGTTTTATATGTGTTATGAATTTGACTTTTAACATATTATTTTTCACCTGCTGTGTACCAGGGAAGTATATGATTTTGGATGCAGACAATTTTTCCTTCCATTTTATTTTTTTCCCATTAGGTGCATTCATTTATTCAACCTTGCATTTAACTATATTTTTCAGTAGCAGTACATTTTTTCAGTACTTTAGGCATGTTTGAGTCATCTCAGAAAACTCATTTTAATCATGAGTGAGTTTTAGCTTGGCAATTTTTAAAGTAGCTTCCTCAACACTGCTTGTTGCCACCATTGCCAGGTCGAGGCAACGATCCTCTGAACCTGCAGTACTGGGATGCTATCCAATCCTGGCAGAAGAGCTTCACAAAGTTGCTGGCCTTTGGCAGGGGAAGAGTAATGTCTGTGGACCCGTCTGATGTGTTGGCCATGTTCTGGTATAACAGATCTTGGACGGTCATCAGTCCTGCGAGCCGTCTGAGATGTTCTCTGCAGGAAGGTCTCAGTGAAGTGGTGTGTCTGCGTGTCTGGAAACACGCACACATGACATATTCGCCTGTGGCACGCCAAATGAACACTCTTCTGCTTCTATTATTATCTGAGAAATAATGGAAATTTATGTAGCATTTAGTCTTAAATTTAAGAATTAATACAATAGACACACACACACACACACATATATATACAACTATACTATGTGTCTACTCAAGCCTAAGAGTGCTGCAAGAGAAAAGTAAACCTTTTAGCAGATCTAGACAGGTGGTGCTGGGGAGGAGGGGGGCTATAGACATACTACACAGACTAAGCTCTATGTAAATAAAAAATAAAAGTACCATGAATAGAAAGAAGTGACTTGGCTGCAGAACCAAACAAGACAAACAATCACAGCACTGACTGAACTTGGCATTACTTAACTTCTAAATTAGCAGTTTTACAATTTTACAATTAATGCAGTAAGATAATACACATGTGTTTACACTTCATATGTGTTATATTGTATGTTTTTCTATATGAAATTTGACTGAGAACGCTCACAGCCTGTGTCAGGGATAGCAACAGATTTCTGTCTCTCTGGAGGAGGCTGTAATTACATGCTTTGTATCATAAAATGGCTGCCAACTGGATTTTGGAAAAGCAGCGTTTGTCTCTGGTGGGTGTTTTCTGCAACTGTGGTCGTCTAAAGATTTGTCCTTGGAGTAGAATGGATGTTGTTTCAGATGTCAAGCGCAGAAAGCTTATGTGCATAATGGTACTAGAAATGAAAAACCATGCTCTCTCTCTCAAAAAAAGCTACACAATAGACATACTTCAATAGACGTACTTAAGGATTCCATGTGTTTCTGCTCTCAGAAAGAAATGGTTTGGAAGCAGACTGTTTTGATGGAGTTAAGTTAAGGCCACACATGCACTGCAGCAAAATATTTTGGTTGTTTACATGAGCGACAACCTCATTCTACAACAAAATTTCCTCTAAAGTACTGACAACTACATTTTCAATATGTTTGCGTCCAGAACCAAACAACCTAGTTGTTAATGTGTTGATGCTGCTGCTCTATTTTGGCAGGGGTAGCAAATGTACTTAAGAAATTGTACAGCATTTCACACTGTCAGAATAAAATGTGCAGAATTTGTGAATATAGTGGTACAACAGCTTATTACTTAAACAGTAGCCTCAAAAGAACATCTTTGTATCTTATCTAACCACAAAAGTGCATATTAATAAGAATATTTTAACTTTTACAGGTAAATGAGATTCACTTCTCTCTCTCTCTCTCTTTTTCTCTTGCAAGTACAGTTTCACTGAAAAGTATACTTCCTCTTCTTCTTCTTCTTCTTAAAACAAGGGAAAAGTATTTCCAACCATCTGAGAGTAAGACAGTTTTCCTCAATCAGCTAGAACTCATTAATGGGCCATATCCACACTTGCCTATTCCCATAATTCATCTTGCATGAATGTCTCTTTCACTCTCCTCTTCAGGTGTCACATCTATAAAAAAGCAGTTACACACTGTCAACACATCTCAGTTCTGTCGTTCCAACTCTTTCCTCATCTCCTGCGTTCCCTCCTGCGGTTTTCTTTCATTCTGAATGAAATGTAGATGCTGTTTTCATAGGAAAATGCAAAATGGGGGCCTCCGTATTTTGAAAGATTCATGATTTCCCAAATTAGCCCTGTTAATAATTCAGCATGTGTATAAGCTGACTCTGGAAGGCAGGGAATGAGAGTCTGTCTGCGGTACTGGGCCGGTCTGCTGAAATAGGGGTGAAGATGCTTCACTGCACTGACAGGCCGTTTTTGCAGGTTAAAATGGCTTCAGCATAATGAACTAGCCAAGGGACTGGAAGTCTAAAGGGCTGACCCGACTTATTCAAGTGTGGATGCGAATATGCAAGCACATTAACATGCACAAACCTTCTCGCTCACTCTGTGTGCCCTTCCATAATCCTCTCTCGGCCAAGACCTGTGATTATCCTTTGAGGGCATCCACTAACATTTACCGTGTAGCTAATTTTCACAGGCCAAAGGAGGTGGTAAAAAGCTTCTCACCTAACTTACAACAGCCCGTTTACATTCTTTAAGATTATTCTCTGCTACACATGGTCAAACAAGATTTATGAGTCAGTTGTTCACCTTTTTTCACCCACTATATACTTTAGAATCCTGCCAATGTTAAATAACACTTTTAGGAATATCAACACATCAGCCTTTGTGAAAATGTGCACTTGTGCTGTAGTTACTTGAAATCTAAAGAGTATATTTCAAATAATTTAATTAAATTAATATCAGTGTTATAAAAGGACACTTAAAGGGGTCATCGGATGCCCAAGTTGATATGATTCTTTAGGGTCTTAATGAAAAGTCTATAATATATTTTGGTTAAAAATTCTTAATGGTTGTGTAAAAGAACACCCTTTTTACCTTGTCAAAATCAGCTCTGCAAAAATCATCTCATTCTGGTCGAGGCTGCTTTAAATGCAAATGAGCTCTGCTCACCCCACCCCTCTCTTCTCTCTGTGGTGAGACGAGGCTGTTTACTTTGGCAACGAAACAAAGAGGGCGGACTGTTACAGCTGATCTGAGTTAAAACGCTCATGTCAATCAATTATCGTGGGAGTGGCCACTGTGGATGTGACGCCGCAACGACAGGCATTTGAGAATGGCTCGATTTGAAAAAGGGAATATTATTTTTACAGATTAAATAAAACCACTGCATGGATTTGTATCATTATAGGGTAGATTTCTACATACACTGCCAACACACATTAATGTTCAAACAACATGTAAAAGTGAATTTAGCATCCGATGACCCCTTTAAATGTACTCAATACACAGAAATAACACATTTAATTACACGTATAAAAACGGCACTTTGTAATATCATTGTCAAATGAAATGTACATGCTGGTCCTTAGCTGGTCATGTTGCTGGTCAAGGACCAGCATAAACCAGCAAAGGACCAGCCTAAACCAGCAGTAAAACATACCTAACCAACATCCTAGCATCAAAACATACCTACCAGCATATGCTGTTTTTTTGTTTGTTTTTTTTTTTTTTTTTCACCAGGGTTGATTAGCATGTTGTTAACATGTTTTAACATAATTAGCATATTTATATCATGTTAACATGCTGTTATCATGTTTTAATATAATTAGCATACTGATAGCATGCTACTGGTATGTTTAGCACAATTATCATGTTAAAAAGTTGCTAATCATATTTATAGCTTGATTAGCATGTTGTTAGCATGTTTTGCCATTATTAGCATGTTGTTGCTGGCATGTGTTTAACATCATTAAAATGTTCCTACAATGTTTTAACACTATTAACATGTTGCTAGCATGTTTTTAACATAAATAGATTGATAACACGGTCATAACGTATTAGCACAATTTATATGTTGTCAGCATGTTGCTAATCATATTTCTAGCTTGACTTGCATGTTTCTAGCATGTTTTTAACATAATTAGCATGTTTCTAGCATGGTTAGCATACTGCTAACATGTTTTGAGCATTATTAGCATGTTGCTAGTATGTTTTTTTTAACATAATTAACATGTTGTTAACATGTTGCTAATTATATTTCGAACTTGATTAGCAAGTTGTTAGCATGTTTTTGGCACTATTGTCATGTTGTTATCATGTTGGCATCATAATTATCATGTTGGTAGCATGTTTTAACATAATTAGCATGTTGCTAGTATGTTTTAACACAATTTGCATGTTGTAGGCATAATCATATTTTTAGCTTGATAGCATGCTGCTAGCATTTTTCAAGCAAGATAAGCATGTTACTGGTATGTTTTTAACATGATTAACATGTTGTTAACATGTTAGTTATATTTCTAGCATGATTAGCAAGTTGTTATTATTTTTTGGCACAATATTTGTGGCATGTTGTTATCATGTTGTCATCATGATTATCATGTTGGTAGCATGTTTTAACATAATTAACATGTTGCTAGCATGTTTCTAGCATGAATAGCATGTTGCTAAAATGTTTTGAGCATGATTAGCGTGTTGACAGCATGATTAGCATGTTGTTAACATAATTTAATGTTTGTAGCATGAACATGTTGATAGCATGTTTGTTAACACAATTACCATGTTGTTATAATGTTGTTAATAATTTCTAGCTTGATTAGCATGTTGTTAGCATGTTTTAACTTAATTAGCATGATGTTAGCACGTTTTAACATGATTAGCATGTTGTTGGCATGTTATAATATAATAAACAAACTGACAGCATGGCACTGGTATGTTTTTGGCAAAATTATCATGTTAAAAAGTTGCTAATCATATTTATAGCTTGATTAGCATGTTGATAGTATGTTTTTGACATGATTAGAATGTTGTTGTTGCTGGCATGTTTTTAACATCATTAACATGTTGCTACAATGTTTTAACACTATTAACATTTTGCTAGCATGTTTTTAACATAATTAGCACATTGATAACATGTTTCAGCACAAACAACAATGTTGCTAAGATGTTTTAACACCATTTGCACGTTGTAAGCATGTTGTTAATCATTTTTAGCTTGATAGCATGTTGCTAGCATGTTTCGAGCATTATAAGCATGTTGCTAGTATGTTTTTAACATGATTAGCATGTTGTAAACATGATGCTAATTATATTTCTAGCTTGATTAACAAGTTGTTATTATGTTTTTGGCAAGATTGGCATGTTGTTATCATGTTACCATGATGATTATCATGTTGGCAGCATATTTTAACATAATTAGCATGTTGATAGCATGTTTCTAGCATGAATAACATGTTGCTAAAATGTTTTGAGCATGATTATCATGTTGCTAGCATGTGTTTAACATAATTAGCATGTTGCTAGGATGTTTAACACAATGTGCATGTTGTAAGCATGTTCCTATTTATATTTCTAGGTTGACAACATGTTGCTAACATGTTTCGAGCATGATAAGCATGTTACTAGTATGTTTTTAATATAATTACCATGTTGTTAACATGTTGCTAATTACATTTCTAGCTTGATTAGCAAACTGTTAGCATTTTGGCACTATTGGCTTGTTGTTATCATGTTGCCATCATGATTAGCATGTTGTTAGTATGTTTCAACATAATTAGCATTTTGCTAGCACGTTTTTAACATTGCTATCATGTTTAGCAAAATTTGCATGTTGTTAGCATGTTGCTAAGCATATTTCTAGCTTGATTATCATGTTGCTAACATGTTTTGAGCATGATTATCATGTTGCTGGCATGTTTTCCACATTATCTAAAATATTGTTAACATGAATGAAAAAAAAAAAATCTAGCTAAAACCAGCAGTTAACAACCAGTATAGCCATATAAAACCATCTAAAAACCAGCTGATTCATTAAAAAAATAAAAATAAATAAATAAAAGAAAATAAAAGAAAGAAAGAAAGAAAGAAAGAGCTAAACCCAGCATGGTTGTCTAATCTTTCTTTCTTTTTTTTTTAGTAGTTGTAGTCAAATTTCTAACAACACTTTGATTGAAGGCACGTTAAGGAAGCCACTTTGGCTTCCTCAACATTGGCAGCAACTGGTAATAGATCATTAGGTAGTCTTCTAACTCTGAGTGACCTGTCATGTCTGCCGGAACATCCCTTTCTCTCTCTCTCTCTCTCTCGCTACATTTAAACCCTGAAAAACAACACTTAGCACCAGGCTGAACCATAAATGCTTGTCTCAACACTTGTTCAGCACAAGTATATCTTCAGGGTTTGCTAAAGTGTTAACATATCAGTCTGCCTATAGCAAGCAGATAGTTGCTCTCAGAGACTCTTTGGGAAATGGATAGCCACATAGAGCTCCAGGTCAATGCTGTATAAACAGACACGACATTGTTTTTGTGTCAAAAAGGCAGAGGCATTTTATTTGTCAAGCCAAATGTGTTTTGTGTAGGGAAGTAGCTACAGCATTGGCAAAGAGCCACATCAATCAAAGGACACTTTGTCTGTATAATCTGTTTTAGTGTTGATTATTTCCCATATTCCTCCGTTGATTACTGCTGATTGAACATGATCAATACAGTCATTTTGAACTATGAATCCAGGGCACTGATTTAAATCAGCATGAGAGAGAAAGAAATGGGGAAGTTCAGGCATCTACTTTAAAGTACAAACACCTACTGAAATTCTCAACTTCAGTTCAGCCTTATAGTGTCTAATGTGTTGTAGTTAAGACCAGCTTATTCGAGTCTGAGTCCAGGCCGAGACCTGAGTAGGTTGAATCTGATTCTAAACCGAGACCAGAAGAGGGTCGAGTCCGAGTCAAGACAGAGACGTGAAGAGGATCGAGTCCAAGTCAAGACAGAGTCCAAATGCTCTTGGGTTCATGACAAGGCCAAGACCGAAAAAAGGACCCAAGACCGATCTTGAGTACATCAACACTGGTCCTAAAGCTGTGGCTCTCAACTGGTTTTACATCCAACATCAAGCAGTGATTTAAAGCCGTATGTTGTACAAAAGTAATAAAAATGTCAACAAAAATGACACAACTTTAAATAAATCACGACTGTTAAAAATATTACCATGAGCTCAAAAATATTTATAATGTAATATATTTTCATTGAACACACAGGTAATTATTATTATTATTATTATTATTATTATTATTATTTTCCCAACTATAGACGTGATTCATCATAAATTTGCTGTGAAAATTGTTGCAGTTGCAAATGTTTTGGTACTCACATGTTTGTTTGTTTGTTTGTTTGTTTATTTATTTATTTATTTTTTTAATTTTTTTATTTTGCATTGAAATAACACACACACACACACCTAAAATCTGTCAAATCTGATACAATTCCTCACAGAACCCAAAAATGCACTGGACAAAATTATTGGCACCCTTAACTTATATTATTTGGTAGCACCCCCTTTGGAAAAAACAACTGAAATCAATCGCTTCATGTAACCATGAATGAGTTTCTTACACCTCTCTATGGGAATTTTTTTTTTTTTTTTTTGACCACTCTTCTTTTGCAAACTGATCCAGGTCATTCAGATTTGAAGGATGCCTTCTCCCAACTGCTGTTTTGAGATCTCTCCACAGGTGTTCTATGGGATTCAGATCTGGACTCATTGCTGGCCATTTCAGAACTCTCCAGTGATTTGTTTGTAACCATTTCTGAGTGCTCTTTGAAGGTCTCATACCATAGCGTCCCTTTTCATTCAGATGGCGACGGATAGTGCAAGCTGACATTGTTGTACCCTGTGTCTGCAGATCAGCTTGAGTTTGTTTGGAAGTTAATCAGGGTTCTTTATCCACCATTCAAACAATCCTTTGTTGTAATTTTTCATTAATTTTGCTCTTCTGCCCACGTCCAGGGAGGTTAGCTACAGTGCCATGGGCTGTAAACCTCTTGATGATATTGCGCACAGTGGACACAGGAACATTAAGATCTCTGGACATGGACTTGTAGCCTTGAGATTGTCCATTTTTTTCCACATTTTTTTTTTTCTCTCAAATCCATAGACAACTCTTTACACTTGTTTCTTTTCTCCATGCTCATTGTAACACACCACAAAGGTTGAGTCAACTTTTCTCCATTTTAACTGGTTGCAAGTGTGATTACTATATTACTGGTTGCAAGTGTGATTACTTGTCTAAATACGAATTACAGGAGCATCACATGCTTGAAAAGCAATTTTTTCTTACAAGGTATAAATAATTTTGTCCAGTCCATTTTTGAATTCTGTGTGAAATTTTATCAAGTTTGACTTTTCTTCTCTGTTTTATGTGTTGTTGCAGTGCAAACAAAAACAATAAGCACGTGAATACCAAAACATTTGCAATTGGAACAATTTTCTAAAAGGAGTGTTGCACTTTCTGACAGAATTGCAAGGGTGCCAATATTTTTGACATGACTGTATATGCATATAATGAAGATCAAAATTGTAAAACAATCTATTAAAATATAGATTTATTTATTTATTTATATATATATATATATATATATATATATATATATATATTTTTTTTTTTTTTTTTTTTTTTTTTTTTTTTTCTGGAAATATCGTTAATCGTCATCGCTCCAAATTTGAAGGAATATTAGCTGTAGGTAATAACTAACATAAAAATATCCAAGGCATTTCAACAACAACAACAAAAAAAAAACCCTTTTTTTTGGAAATCAGTGAGCACAATTAGAGATGATTACAACTAAAGTTTTGGAGGGTTACAGCTGTCAGAAATTACTAAGAAGTGTACATAGAGGCTTTTCTTTGAATAACTTCAGCACATCAATGGCCGAAGGACATAACTAGTTTTTTCAGACTTTGCCAGTGTGATCTTGGTCCACTCTTCTTGCACTCTCCTCCAAAGTTTGGTAACTGTAGTGGGTTTCTTAGCCATAACTTTGTCGCCAAGGATTTTCAATTGGATTTAGATCAGGAATCTAGCCTGGCCATTTCATTTTGTCAGTGTTCTTAGCTTCAAGAAACTGCTTTATCTGATTTGCAGTGTGACGGGGACATTGTGTTGCATGAAAATTGCAGGCTGATTGAGAGATGCTTGCAGGGAAGGTACCACATGTTGCTGAAGGAGATTCTGATAAACATTTGCATTCACCCTGCCATGTAGCAGTGCAAGAGGCACAACTCCTGCTGCAGAAAACATTCCTCAAACCATGACACTCCAACTTTCACTGACTTCTTTGTGCATTTGGGCTTCAGTCTTTCCTCAATTTGATACCAAATAAAACATTTTCCATCAGACCCATATACATTAAACTTGCTCTCCTCACTAAAGTGAACTTTGGACCAGTTCTCTTTACACAACATGCTCCTCAGCAAAAGTGAGCTTGGCCTTTTGATTCTTTCTGATGATGAGAGGTTTGGTCACTGCAGAGTGCACTTTCAGTCTGACTTCTCTTAGACGTCCTGAGAAAAATCCTTACCCTGTTCAGTGCTAAACTGGCAAGCAATTCCAGCTGCAGTGCTGAACCGATTCCCCACTAACAGCCTCTGCATTATCCTTTCTTCTTGTGCATTTGTCTTACATGGACGAGCAGCCTTTTTGGGGGACTTAAATGAATTAGTGCCATTATAAAGCTGCAATATTCAAAAAATAACAGATTTGGAATGACCACCTTCTCTTGCAGTGGCTGAAATGGTCATCCCTTTAGCCATCATGTGGACAAACTCCTGTTGGAGGGTTTCAGTCACCTTAGAGCAGCCCATCTTGCAATCTCACTGAAAACTGGAGAAATGCTGCCAGTTAAACAGGGTTTGTCATATAATTAAGGAAATTTGCACCAGGTGCCAGATTAACACTAATAACTTAATAACTCTAATTTGAAATATCAAATATCTCATGTCAGTTTTTTTTTTTTTTTTTTTTTATTGTGCTCCAGAATACAATTAATCTACGAAATGCTACTCCTGTTAGGATAACTTCAAAAAGGACTAAGCAGTGACCTTGAAATTTAGGAAATTGCTTACCTTTTAGTGCGGATTTTGCTTGTGATCTTTTAAAATGATGTCTATGTAGGCAGCATACTAGATTTTAAAACTGCATTGTTTCAGAAAATAAGATAATACATTGTCTCAGCACTAAACATGTATTGTCTCAGTCTCTGTATTTATTATACACTCATGCATTTGAAATGTCCTAATCTATTTATTATGTGTGTTATTGTGAGAGAAGGTATTTTGGATCTGACAAATTTAGAAGAACGGATAAAACAACATCAATTCTTCATCTGTCCTAGAATCCCGACATAAAACGGGCGGAAAACACGCCTTTCTTTTGAGCGTTTGTTGAAAAATGAATTCCTTCATTTATTAAACCTAAAAATGAGTGAGACTGTCAAAACAGACCTTGGCAATAGAAACTGCATCAATAAAAGGCTTTACTTCAAAGCTTTGCTTTCCTAATTTTTCTTCTATTATCTTTTTACTACATGCTTGCAGAGAAAAAGAGATGTGCATCACCAGCATAGGAACACAGATATATGTTTCTCTTTTGCCGTCAACAACGGACTTGTCATGTTTCATCTGATCCGTCCAAACAGTCATCTCTCTTCATGTTAGGTCTGCGTGTCTGTTTGTCACGAATCCCGTCACACATTAAGATTTCAGTATATAATCTGGTCTCGAAACATTAACATTTCATCAAACCACAAAGAACAGAAATCACAGAAAAGCGTTCATGAAAAATTCATTACCATTGGCAGGTGTATTCCTCTGTCTGTCCATAAAATAAAACCACAAATGGGGGTCAAGGCTTTGTTATCGCTTTTAAATGTTTCAGACACCTGAAGCGCTCTTGAATGAATTCATTAAAATGGAAAAAGTCTCAAAAATAGATGAGCCGTTTTACAGCGACAGGATTGTGTGAATTTAAAGATTTCTGCTGTTGTGAGAATGACCTCGATTTTGCCTCCCATCTCGAATTCAAAATTTCACTGCCATTTCATATTAACACTTACATTTACTATTATGTTCTTGGCATGCCATTTACACAAAATGACTTGAAATTGCACATTACCAGCAGAGTTATAGTAGTTAATAGTACAAGTCAAGTGTCAAGGCTTGACTTCTATTTAAAAATAACACAATAGAGACTTATTACACATTTTTCTGTGAAATAGCTGATTCTGATTGGTGGACCACATCATCCTGTGGGCATATATTCTAGTTATCCACAGTATAATAGACCTTTCCTAAATCTACATTTTGTCAGATGAAGTTGGACAAATTAAGTTCCTCCTGTATTATTGTCAACAGTTTGGCTGAATGAATTAAGCTAAAAAATAAGCTTTTATCATTTAACTCTTTATTTTGCTTCATATGGCATTGCGTGTCACCTTTATTTTAATGTACAACAGAAAAATGAGCAGTTGCACACTTTTCAGTAGGGAATGTGAATATTTTTGTTAAAGCAATTTTTACTATGTTTTGTATAGTTTGTTTATGCGGCTTCAAAATGTTAATCTCCTGGTTGTATTTCAAACCTAATGCAACTGCAGACACAGTGACATTTTCATCTTTACTCATTTTTATTTTACATATTTATTCACTGGCACTGCATTCAAATCAGATGATCTCCAAATCCAAACTTATATCTGCATCTGATCTTGTTGCATACATCTGGTGAAAAATTATCTCCAACAAAATGGATATTACTTTGCATTTTAAAATAGGTTCTATATCACACATACATACATACATACACAAATAAATACATACATACATACATACATACATGCATACATACAGAAATAAATAAATAAATAAATAAATAAATAAGATGAACATGCAAATCTTTTTATAATTGTTTTGTACAATCTAAATACACTGACAAAAAATATAAACACAACTTGTTTTTTCCCCTATTTTTCATGAGCTGAACTCAAAGATCTAAGACTTTTTCTATGTATACAAAAGGCCTATTTCTCTCAAATATTGTTCACAAATCTGTGTTAGTGAGGACTTCTCCTTTGCCGAGATAATCCATCCAATTCACAGGTGTGGCATATCAAGATGCTGACAGCTAGACAGCTAGACAGCTAGACAGCATGATTATTGCACAGGTGTGCCTTAGGCTGGCCACAATAAAAGGCCACTCTAAAATGTGCAGTTTTACTGTATTGGGGGGTCCGAAAACCAGTCAGTATCTGGTGTGACCACCATTTGCCTCACGCAGTGCAACACATCTCCTTAGAGTAGAGTTGCATAGAGTTCATCAGGTTGTTGATTGTGGCCTGTGGAATGTTGGTCCACTCCTCTTCAATTTCTGTGCGAAGTTGCTGGATATTGGCAGGAACTGGAACACGCTGTCATATACGCTGATCCAGAGCATCCCAAACATGCTCAATGGGTGACATGTCTGGTGAGTATGCTGGCCATGCAAGAACTGGGATGTTTTCAGCTTCCAGGAATTGTGTACAGATCCTTGCAACATGGGGCCGTGCATTATCATGCTGCAACATGAGGTGATGGTCGTGGATGAATGGCACAACAATGGGCCTCAGGATCTCATCAGGGTATCTCTGTTCATTCAAAATGCCATCAATAAAATGCACCTGTGTTCGTTGTCCATAACATGCGCCTGCTCATACCATAACCCCACCACCACCATGGGCCACTCGATCCACAAAATCTACATCAGCAAACCGCTCACCCACACGACGCCATACACGCTGTCTGCCATCTGCCCTGTACAGTGAAAACCAGGATTCATCCGTGAAGAGAACACCTCTCCAAAATGCCAGATGCCATCAAATGTGAGCATTTGCCCACTCGAGTCGGTTACAACAATGAACTACAGTCAGGTCGAGACCCCGATAAGGACGACGAGCATGCAGATGAGCTTCCCTGAGACAGTTTCTGACAGTTTGAAATTCTTTGGTTATGCAAACCGATTGTTGCAGCAGCTCAGATGATCTCAGATGATTTTGGAGGTAAAGATGCTGGATGTGGAGGTCCTGGGCTGGTGTGGTTACACATGGTCTGCGCTTGTGAGGCCAGTTGGATGTACTGCCAAATTCTCTGAAACGTCTTTGGAGACAGATTGACATTACTAACATTCAATTCATGGGCAACAGCTCTGGTGGACATTCCTGCAGTCAGTATGCCAATGGCACACTCCCTCAAAACTTGTGACATATGTGGCATTTGTACTGTGTGATAAAACTGCACATTTTAAAGTGGCCTTTTATTGTGGCCAGCCTAAGGCACACCTGTGCAATAATCATGCTGTCTAATCAGCATCTTGATATGCCACACCTATGAGGTAGATGGATTATCTCGGCAAAGGAAAAGTGCTCACTAACACAGATTTAGACAGATTTGTGAACATAATTTGAGTGAAATAGGCCTATCTATCATTTCCTTAGTAGAAAATTAGTCACACATTTGCTAACACAAATTTACAGCCTTTTGAAACTGTAAAATGTAAATTTCATCAGTCAAACTCTGTGTTGTCATCCCTGAAACCTTTGCCAGTGAGGTCAGGCTGTTTAGATGAGCTGTTGGTGATGAAGTGTACATTTAAAATCAATAATAATTTTATCTTGTGTTCGCTGCCAATGATTAAGAATAAAGTTCAACTACTGTTGAACCTTCTGCTTCATCACCAAACAGTATAATTAACCTCAGACTTTCTACACAGCTGCCCTAGTTTCATCTCTCTCTGTCTCTTTCTTCTCACATAGTAAAATGACTTCATATCAAATCAATATTTTAAAGTCCATTTACTACTTTATTTGATAAGCAGCTGTGTAATATGTGGGATAATGTACAGTCAGCAAAATAAACACCTACATAAACCCTTTATATATAGTGCTGATCCAGCTCTAGAGCTCGAAGTCACAATGTTCAGGTCACTGAACAAGTCTAAAGATGAGTTGAGTCAACACATCCAGAGTTTTCTCTGTTACGGAACATCTTGGGCGAAGGTTAAACCACCTCTCTGCTATTTCCACCAACACAGCCACCCACTAGCCAACCTGAATAGGAATTTAAGGCCATCCTGTCCTGATGTCACAGGGAGCAAAGCACAAAAGAGCACTAAGAGTTTGAGTGATCCAGCGAGGTGAGAGGCCACTGAAAGAATCATATCAAGAGCCTTTCCAACGTCTAAAGGCAGACGGGAGACTTTTTTTTGTACTGCGGCTTTCTGATAAGGCAGATAAGATCACTTGGTTAACAGGGTCCAGAGCCTGAATTAATCATGCACTGAAATATATCCCTCTCAGCACCACTGAAGCATAACCACCCCTTCAACTTAACACAAGTCTATTATATGTGTGACTTGATAAAGAAGAAGAACATTGTGTTCCTGCAAGCATTTTCAGAACATTTTGGTGCGTTCGATCACAAAGTACTGTACCAGTACGCAAGCTGGGTCACGAAAAATGAGGGATGTGTGAATCACGACTAATTATATTAACGTTCAAACTTAACCTGCTAGTCTAACAAACTTCCAGAAGAGTCAGAAAACAGCATGTATATGCTATCCATTTAAAATAGCCATACTTAAAGGAAAAGTTCAACCAAAAATGACAACTTTGTCATTAATTACTCAACCCATGTCATTCCAAACCCGTAAGACATTCGTTCATCTTCTGAACACAAATGAGGATGTTTTTGATGAAATCCAAGAGCTTTCCGACCCAATGTGATATCAGTGGTTTAACCTTAATGTTATGAAGCTACGGAAATATTTTATAGTTCCTCAAAAGTTAACCACCACAAAGTCAGCGCATGAAAATTAAGTGCAAAATCGCAAGAAAAAAATGATGTGGCAGCAACACTACATTGTTTTATGGATATTTAATTAATTATGATATTGATATAGCAACTTTTGTTGTCATGTAAGTAATGTATAATGTTTTCCCTTTAAACTGGTATAAAATGTAATAAAACAGACTTTATTGTCACATGCCACTTTGACCTGACATAGCCTATACACAAAACCACTTACTGTAAAATTAAATCAATTTATTCTTGCTACAGGCAGAAAGCAATGTATTATAATGTAACAACAGTAAATGCAGCCTTTGTAAATAAATTAATTAATAAATAAAATATAGCTGCAAGCAACAATTACCAGGGTTCAAGCACTTTAAGGGATTCAAGCACATAAAAAGACATTACATATATTTAGCAAGCCTGTAACCACCTAAATCAATGATTAAAATACCATTGAATTATGATGGGTTTTTGTTTGTTTGTTTTTTACATTTATGACTGTTATAGCAGCAGCTGTGGTTCAATCACCCTAAAACTTTGCATGTTTGTTTAGAATCACCTGCCTCATGTGCTCACCAGGTTTTGTGAAGTTTTGAGTTTTCGTTTAGGCTTTATAGGCTTTTGGGTATATTTGGACAGGTCCCTTTTCTGTTATAGTTTCTTTCTTTTTTTTTTTTTCTTTTATTTATTTATTTATTGTTTTGATAATTATTGACCTAGAGAGTCCAGAGAATTGTACTGCAGTGGCATTTTTCCAGATTAAGCAAAAAACCTAGGAGTAATTTGCAAAAGTAAGTTTTTCACATCTTCTTATTCATTTTAATAACGGTTTGACTGACAGCAGTGGTTTTAGTGGCAAAGTTGTTCAGAACAAGGAGGTCTACCGTATGATACAAATATCTTGTGTATGTGTGAAAAAACACACAATATGCAATCATTTACTCCCTTGAAAAATGCGGTAATGCCCCCAGTAGCCAATTTCTTTCACATTTCTCACTTACTTTTAAAACCACAGAGCATCGTTTCAATCGTCCTGTTAACCTTGCCTAATAGGTGCTCAAAGTTTATCGCCCTATGGTGGCCATGCTTTTTTGAGATACGCAAATGTCCTTATAGATGCAGCACTTTGGACCAAAAGCATGGGTATCGATTTTCACATCGATAGGACAATTGGTTGCATAGTTATGGCCATTTTTTTATGTTTTTTTCCCCTCTTATAGCGCCAACAAGTGGCCAAGCTACGCAACTTTTTTTTTTCTTTTCATGTGACCTCAGATTCAGTTGTTACATACACGTTGTGAGTTTGACAACATCTCATTCCATTTAAAACTTATTGCCATTTTAGTAAAAGCAGCCCTGCCCGTTTTGAACATTTTGGTGCCCCTTTGCAACGGAAAAGTTAATTCCGGAAAAGACGGAAAAGAGTCGATTGGGATAATTATTGATATTCACTCTCCAGAGAATCTTCTTGCACTCGTTTGTTTCCGATCGGCCGAAAAACCTAGGACTAGTTCGCAAAAGTAGGCTTTTCAAAAAGTGCACAATTCCAGAAAATAGGGTGATGGACAAATCAGTTTTGTTCAGAATGTTTTTTGTCCGGCGTGAGCCAAGGATTTCAGTTACATAAGACACTTGAGCCTGCAGTGAACGGGTTAGAAGTTATGAGCGATTACATACTTGTGATCATTGTAGCGCCCCCATCAGGCCGATTGGGGTGAGCCTTGGTGATGTTGTAGACGGTGTTAGTACTACCATCCCTCCAAGTTTCAAGTCTCTTCAACTTACGGTTTGGTCTGCACGATCAGTTTTACGCAGAGATCGCTGATCCCTGGCCATTTTAACAATTACACGCTTGAACCCCTAATAAAATAATGTAAATGTCAAGTATTTCCTCTGTCGACTAGCAGCACTATCATTTAGTTGACAAGTCTCACACATACCTATAGAAAACAGGGGAGAATGTGATTCTGTAAATCTAATTTAATTTTTAAGGGCTCATAAACACAGAAAACCCAAAGCTGTGGACTTCTTGGATGAAGATATAACATAGCCAGAGGCTGGATCAGGTCAGGAAGTAGCTATAGGTTCCACGAGCCCAGAGACTAAGCCTGGTTATTGCTTACTTTTGGATGAAAACAAAAAATTGAACCCCGTAGGCTCTACAACACCTAAAGCTTAAGAACAAAATTGCTATCGAAAGTGGATTTGGTACCGTGGGATACGCTAAACTGTTGTTGTGTTACTCCGGGATCAGAACAGGCTCAGTGCTCCTGCAGTTCCACAGATGCAGAAGAGACCGCAGATGCGTGATGGCAGCGGAGATTTGGCTGTCGGTGGAGACTGCAGCTGAATTGATGAGCGAGGCCAGTGAGGAAGCGGTGAAGAGTGCCTGCTGCTGCTGCTGTCTGTGTGTTGAATGAACGACAGTAGGGTTTAACCCTTTCACGCGTACGATCACACCAGTGTGATCATTCTTGTCTGGTCCCTGGAGCGTACGATCACACCAGTGTGATTCGAACGTTCAGCGCGTCACGTGATCAACTGCTGAATTCAAATCTTCTTTGGCGCTTTGGCTGGCGCTGAGCCAGATCGGACGCGCTGAGCGTTTGTCATATTATCGCAACTATTCCGTGTTTTCAACCATATAATGCTTATTTTACGTTCCAGACATTTACATACACATACGTACTAGTAAAACGATGCATTTATAGTTTGCAAAATATACGCCGATGTCTATGGCAGCGGCAATAATGATCCTTACAAATGTTATCTGACGACATGTTTTATTGATATCATATACACATTGTGTAGGTAACTATAAAGTTTACTCGGCTCTTCTCCAAGCTCATCAAAGACTTACTTTAATGTTTTTCGGGAGGAGAGGATGAATTTGCGTTTTGTAAATCCCACAGCTTGGATTCAGCGCGAACTAACATGGCGGCGCCCATCACTCGGCATAGATCAACTAACACGCTCATTATAAACGTGTTTAAACCTCCAAATACATTTACTTGCACATATTTCAGAATCGGAATATCAGATATTTCATAATACAGTGAGCACGTTTGTGAATATTAATAACAAAAAGGGAAAAACGAAATAAAAGTGATATATGTGTCATACAGCGCTATTGTGGCTGCGTTGTGTCATGTGACAAACACGACGCGTCGCCATGGAAACAATAAGGCTATACATTCTAAATAACGGTCGCCTAAAAAAAACTCACTCTGGGGGCTCAGCTAGAATATTTTAAACTCACGTGTGAAAGGGTTAATGGGCATCTCTCATTTCTCTCAGCTTTCATGATTCAAACAGCCACAAGCAAAAACACTGGCTGTGTAACCTCACAATCAACAGTCATGCACGAATAAATGAGCGTTCACTGTAGAAAACATTCAAAAGAATCAACCACAATGAAACATTTATTTCATTCATTGAAGATAATTATAATACATCAAAAGAAAATGTTTGACTGGGTTTAAAGGCATATAACACAGCACGTAAAGAAGTTTGTATGAATACATACGTTTATTCAACAAACATATTTCAATTTGTATTTGTTACCTGTAGGTCACATTAGAGATTTTTATTTTTTTTTTTCGTGCAACATTGTTACCTGTCTTTTAAAAATATACATTAGGATAAATATACACATTATTTATAGGAAAAAAAAAGAAAAAAAAAAAACAACTTAGTCTTTATTTCTGTTGTCACAATGTCTCATTAATTTCATTTTTAGTGTTCTGAGATAGAACAACTTTATCCGACTCAGTAAAATGAGTGAACTGTTTACAGGCCCGTTTACTGTTTATTCAGGCATTTTCTAGGACAGCAGTACATACTGTACATTCTCTTGTTCTTAATTGAAGTCCTTGAGAAGACAAAGGAAAGAAAGAGGAAAAAACATCTAGCGTGAACAGTCGGTTGTGTAACAGAGGAGCCGATGATGCGCGGGCCTATAAATACAGTCTGGCAGCAGCGGCGCATCGTGGGCCAGTGTTTCCCCTCAGCCCACTCGGCTTTGTTTATTCCCAACTGCCTGGCTTGTTATGCCTCTGCACAGCTTTGACATTGGCAGAGAAATCAGGAAACACAACGCACAGAACCAACTCCCTCACGGACTTTGACCGATGCCTCCCTCGCTGTATGTGTGACTCCCTCGTACAGGAAAACAAACGATCAATTTGCCATACATCGGCCGTTTCATTGGCAGCTACAGTTTTGTTGCTTTCCAGTACAGTAACCACAGAATAACAAATGTTTCTTCCGTATGAGATGATGCAATGATTAATGTAGCTGCCCTGTCCTGTGAATAATTTCACCTGGTAGCCTAGAGCCAACGCAACCCGCAACACCTCCGCTGTCATTTGTCCTTAATATGAATTCAGCGCGGCTCAGTTGTCAACCAATCCAATTCACTCTCGGCTTACTAGTTAAGATATCGCCTGGAGTAGCTAAAGGAGAAGATGCAAATGACAAACACATATAATGTGAAGATAAGGAGAAAGAGACAGGCAGAGAGTTAGGTCTCATCTAAATTGTTAGATAATGCATTTGAATGAGCATGTATCTAGCCTTTCTAGAGAATTCTGCCATGCATTTTCTAAGCCTCTAATGAAACAATATATCACCTTCACTACCCACGTTCCTCAGCCTGGGTGCGGGCTTGCTAACACTTCGGCTTTCATCTTCTAGATGTGGGAGATATTATTCATAAAGTGTAAAAATCAACTCTTCAGCTATTTACTGCAAGCCCACCGAGCGAAAAGCAGAAAACTGAAGCCCTGGGGAGAAAGTCACTATAGGACCTGCCATATCTGTGCTGTGTCAGAAAATACAGTTGGTTGCTAGCAAACTAGTTTACTCAAAAATAAAAGTTCTGTCAGCACTTTCTCACTTTTAACA
This sequence comes from Labeo rohita, assembly GCF_022985175.1. Taxonomy (NCBI): domain Eukaryota; kingdom Metazoa; phylum Chordata; class Actinopteri; order Cypriniformes; family Cyprinidae; genus Labeo; species Labeo rohita. The sequence goes on from NC_066883.1 coordinate 14,350,853, forward strand.
AAGTCACGTTGTGCTAAAATGGTATTAAGTTATGTGAAACACAAAAGGAGATATTTAGCAGAATGTCCAAGCTGTTTTCCATAGAGTTAAAGGGATAGTTCACCCAAAAAAAAAAAAAAAATGTCATTAATTACTCACTCTCAGGTCGTTCCAAACCCGTAAGACCTTAATTCATCTTTAAAACAAAAATGAAGTTATTTTTACTTAAATCAAAGAGCTTTCTGGCTGCTGACGAAGGAGCCGGCGTTCTGATGTAGAACGTCCATCTCTCTTAGTTCATCGTCTGTATATTCTGGTTCAAATAAGTAAGGCTGGGCAAAAAATAGCAAGTCATCCTCTCTTTCGAATTCGACATGTTTTCGAAGACTGTTTTCTGTACAGTGTGCATCTTTTTTCTGTTTGTAAACAAGGCGTGCCACATCCAGGTTCTACATCTGAACGCCGGCTCCTGTGTCAGCAGCACCACACGCATTTTTTATGAATCTTTGCAATCACCTTTCCTAATAGCGTTCGAGTTAGCAAGTTTTACGGCTAAACGTGCTAAATCCAGCTAAAGTAAACAATCTCTCACAGCTCGTCACTCCACAAAGAGAAGAGAGGGGCGGGGCGAGCAGAGCTCATTTGCATTTAAAGAAACAATCCATCAGAATGGGCTGATTTTTGCAGAGTTGTACATTTTGAGGTAAAAAGCGTGTTGTTTTACACTACAATCGAGAATTTTTATATTGTAGTATATTAAGTATATTATAGACTTTTCATTAAGACCCTAAAGAATCACATCAGCTTGTGGAAAATGGGCATCCGATGACCCCTTTAAAAATATCTTAATTTGTGTTCTGAAGATAAAGGTCTTATGGCTTTGGAACAACATGTGGGTGAGTAATTAATGACAGAGTTTTCATTTTTGGGTGAACTATCCCATAACAGCAAGCATAACAACATAACATAAGATAAGATAAGATAACATAAGATAGCATAAGATAGCATAACATATAACATAACAGTCAAGTGGTCCTCAGATGCCATGTGCATTACAGAAGCATATTTGAGAAATTATGTTGTGGAGGAAAGCAGATTTCACAAAAATGTAGAATAATCTGACATTAATTAGTGTGTCAAATTGATTAACTATCAAAAGTCGTTACCTGCAGGGATGGTTGACCCAAAAATGAAAATTCAGTTTTTAATTACTCACCCTCATGTCGTTCCAAATCTGTATGACCTTTGATCATCTTTGGAACATTTTTTTTTTTTTTTTTTTTTTGTGTGTGTGCATTCCTCTGCTTTCAAACAAGGTGCAACACATTTGGGTTCTACATCAGAACATTGGCTCCTGTGTTGCACGTCAAAGACTGACAGAAGAGAAGAAATTGTTGAATAAAGTCATGATTTTTGTTTTCTTTGCGCACACAAAAAATATTCTCCTAGCTTCATAAAATTAAGGTTAAACCACTGATCAGTGCTGCTATGTCTATAGTCTATGGTTTTCCTGCAGAATTGGGCTTCTTTAAAGGGGTCATCGGATGCAAAGTTCACTTTTTCATATTGTTTGAACATTAATGTGTGTTGGCAGTGTATGTACAACAACTACCATATAATGATAAAAATCCATGCAGTGATTTTTAATTAATCTGTAAAAATAATATCCCCTTTTTCAAATCGAGCCATTCTCAGATGCCTGTCGGTGTGAGAGAACAGAGGGGCGGGGTGAGCAGAGCTCATTTGCATTTAAAGTAACAATCCCTCAGAATGGGCTGATTTTTGCAGAGCTCATTTTGACAAGGTAAAAAGGGTGTTGTTTTACACTACCATTGATAATTTTTAACCAAAATATATTATAGACTTTTCATTAAGATCCTAAAGAATCATATCAACTTGTGGAAAATGGGCATCTGATGACCCCTTTAACATTATTGCTGCGATTGGGCTAGTTTTGGGTAGCATTTGTTGTAAAAGCTTGGCAACCCTGCCACTGATGTCACGTGGACTATTTAAAAAAATGTCCTTACTACCTCTCTGGGCCTTGAACGTAGTAGTTCCGTTAATGTCTATGCAGGGTCAGAAAGCTCTTGGATTTAATGAAAAAAAAAAAAAATCTTAATTTGCGTTCTAAAGATGAGCAAAGGTCTTACGGGTTTGGAACAACATGAGGGTGAGTAATAATGACAGAATTTTAATTTAGGGATGAACTACCCCTTTAATTATATTCATATATTGTTGAATCAACATAGAACCAATGGCAAAGATTCATGTTATAGTACAATGGGTTTAGTTAAATTCACAAATTTACAAATGGTCAAATTTTGCAGAACACCTTGCAAGATACACTTTTGGAGTATTTTAAATTGAAATTCTGTTCATCATGTTTCAAATTAATAGAACTGAACAACATGAAAATCATTTTCAGTTAAGTGATGCTACCTTCCAACCTGATCTCATGACGAAAACGTGCAAGTACATATCACTGCAGTTTCTGACAGAAATGTCCACTGAGTTGTACATATGGTACGTTCATCGTTGGTTTTATACGTGACACCACAGTTCTAACTTGAAATATCCATTGAGTTGCACTATAACTCTAATGCTTTGTGACTTTTTAAAATAATGTACCATCTGCACTACACCTAAACCTACCTGGTCATTTGAACAAAAGCGAATGTGACGTAAAAACGCAATCACAAGCATGCCGTTTTAGCTTGTTTTTTGATCTCTCATCCTTCAGTGCGAGACATGCTTTTCCCAGGATTCATACCCAAGGATTCCACATCCTAAGTCCAGTTCGGTGCCAGCTGAGTCACTAAGCAAGCTTGTTATATCTGGTGTTGTGTCCATTTCACTTCACAACAGCTAAACTTCTACTTTTTACAGGACTGAAACAATATGAATTGACAGTGACAGGATTTATATTTTTATGTGAACTATTTCTTTAAGCACTCCAAGTTTGGTTTTAATAGATTTCAGATTGCATGTTTCCTCTGTTTACTGACATTTCAAGGAGGCAGGGCAGAGCGGATGTATTTAAGTAGCAAATCATCAGGAAGCTCATGGGGAAACAGTTTGATTTTAATGTTGTACGACTGTATCGACTGGTGATGCAAGCACATAGGTAAAGGTGGCCCAAGAGATGTGTACGCTAGCTGAATGTTCCTTTCATTAACAGCACAGCAATGTTTATTTATACTTTCGCCATTTCTGCAATGCCCAACGGGCTGCTGGAGTGTCCTGTGATGATGAGCTAGTGTAATCACCAAGCCCAGCTTGTGATTTATAGCTTACAGCGCAGAACCTAAAAACAGATGCTCTTTAGAGCACTTGATTTCTACAAGTTTACAAGCCCTGTAAAGCACTGCGGTAAGTGAAGGTCTGGCAGTACTTGGGGCTTCAGCAGAATTTTGTGTTTACGCGGGACCGCTGAACTGTAATTGGAAAATACTTCAGGAAACTCACAGGTAGGCCATTTATCACAGATTCAGGAGGGATTTTATACTCCCACCAGGGTGTAAATGCTAGCCTTTAATGTTTTAAATTGAATAATAATCTTGAGGTTGTGGTTACAGAGGAATAGTTCACCCAAAAATTAACATTCGCAGAAAGTTTACTCACCCCCAGGACAGTAAAGTGCAGCTTGTTTATTTATTTATTTTTATTTTTTATTTTTTCATCTGAACAGATTTGGTAAAATGTAACATTACAGTATATCACATGCTCACCAGTGGAATGACATTTTTGGAATTTGAAACTGGGGCTTGAAATAAAATAAATCGGGCGTTAAGAACAAACAAACAAAAAAAAGACAAATGTCTTTAAATCCATCTGAATAAGTGTGCATAACTGTAGTATAAATTAAATAGTTGGCTCCAGGGCATTTAATTATTGGAATAATAAAACACACTCAAGTTAAAATGCTGTGATGGATTTGTTTCTACTACTGTTGATAACTACTTATGACACCTATAGCAACACCACAGCAAACCGCCTACAGTTTGGGAGACAAGTTTAGTTGGAAAATGTAAAAGTCTAGTTTATTGAAAAGCCTAGTTTACTTTTGAAAACTCTCTCTCTCTTTTTAGACGAGAATAGAGTAAATGTGATCAGCAGATTGTGAATGATGTGGCAGAATAATAAAGTTTCACTAAACAATAAAAATGTATGATGACTTTAGAGAAATGGTGCAGTGCACCTGAGTGTTTTATGGCCGTGCTGATGTGAAGTGAAATGCTGTGACACAAATCACTGTTACTGGCACTGAGTGCTTATTTGCATGTCATGTTAAAATTACATATCTCTAAATAGACTTCACAGAGTATAATTAAAAGACTAAACCCTTTAAACGCTTTCAACAATCCATTCATATATATATATATATATATATATATATACACACACTACTTTATTTTTTTGGTCTACCTAATCTGTATACAACAAAGTAAGATAAATGGATAGCACACATACATCTTGGAGACATCTATTTGATGTCTGCATTTACATCTGAAAGATGTATTTTTTTTTTTTTTTTAGAATGTTTACTCATCTGGAATATGTCTATAGGAAGTTTCCTATCAGATGTCAAATAAATGTCTATTAAATGTCTTATTTAGATATAAATATCTTATATAGATATATCGATGATTTAGAATGTATGTACAAACTAACATCTTACAGTCGTCTGTCAGATGTTTTTACACAGCAGATGCTTTCCAGATCAAGTGATCTTTAACAGACATCTTTCAGACGTACTTATGCTATCTGGGATGGTAATTCTCTTGTACATTGATACCATAATACTGAATAATTACCCTGATAGCACTTGTACATCATGGAGATGAGTGTTTGCTCATCTGCAATACATCTGTTGGACGTTTCCTATCAAGATGCCAAATAGACGTCTACCATATGTCTTTAAGATATTTATGATTTATAATGTATGTAAAACTTACATCTTACAGACGTCTGTCAGATGTTTGTAGACAGCAGATGCTTTCCAGATCAAGTGATCTTTAACAGACATCTTGCAGACATACATATGCTATCTGGGTAGTGGCAAAAAGTACATAGCACTTCAGAAAATAAACTATGGAGCAATAAAATAAAATAATAGTACTTTCCCTGATAGCACACATACATCTCTGAGACGTCTATTTGACGTCTGCATTTATGTTTGCAAGATGTGTTTTTTAGAGTGTTTGTTCATCTGCAATACGTCTATAGGATGTTTCCTATCAGATGTTAAATAGACGTCTATTAGATGTCTTTAAGAGATTTTATGATTTAGTATATATGTAAAACTGACATCCTACAGACATCTGTCAGATGTTTGTATATAGCAGATCGTTTCCAGATCAAGTGATCTTTAACAGACATCTTGCAGACGTATGTGTGCTATCTGGGTTGTTATTTTAATGAAATTTAAAATATGTAAGAAACATTATTCTTATATATTAAAGCCAGACCACACAATGTTTATTTATTTTTATTTTATTTATTTATGTATTTAACTTTTTTTGAGAACCTTTGTGCTTTTGAAACGATTCAAAGTGAATGTTTTCTATTTTTTTACTCAGTGCATTGTGATGTGTACTTCACATCAGCCTCATTTGTACCCTGGGATTAAATCAAGAAGCTTAATCACACAAATCAGCAGAACTGCTGTTCTCTGGAATAGTCTTTGTAGAATAAGAGGATTTGGGTTGCAGTTCAGCTCTGGATGATAGAGATTGTTTATGGCGATGGAGACGTGCTCATAATCCCATTAAAACTAACTACAGGGCAGATCTTAGCCCTGTTTGTCGCATTCATTGTATGCCATTCTTACATCGGTCGCATCGCTCGTTGTGTAGTGAGGAGCGAACAGGTTGCAGGAAGGAAGTTAGACTAGATTCAGTGAGCCTGTGTCGTAGCATATAGTTAAACTGATTGTGTAGATGTTTTCTGCGAATAACAAGCTATGAGTTTGCTTGAGAAAGTGCAGCGGTTTTCTTGGAAAGGGGCATAAATAAAGCAGAGTAAATAAGACCCTTCAGTGAATTAGTGTGTAAAGAAAGGGAAAAGGGTTTGATGGAAGATGCTATATGAAAGGACTCAAGAGAAACTCGATGATTAAAGCAGCATTTCCAAAATGCCAGATAGCACACAACTAGTATCCTATATCATTTTCCAGGACTATATTAGAGTAATATATCAGGTTCCACATGCCTGTAGCTTTCAGGTTTGGGTACAGGACCGACATTTCAAATCTTGTCCTGAATAGATTGTCTCTCATTTCTTTCAGCATCTTGAATACATTTTGAAAGGGATTGTGCACTTCAGAATTATAGTAAATTATGTCAGGTTTAATTTTGAAGGTTTTTAATGCTTCAAAATGGATGCAAATGTATCATAAAAGTGTTTTTAGTTACTTGTATACTATGTTTCATATCAGTGAAATGATATGATAGGTTTGTTTGTGAAACAGATAAAAATTGAAAACATTGTTCGATTAAACTTCACTTCTTCTCTAGCTCTCCTTGGCGTATTACTGGAAAATGTAGCAGTGTTAAATGATTTGAATGTTAGCTGGGTAAAAATACAGTTGAGGTCAAAAGTTTACACACACCTTGCAGAATCTGCAGTTTTTTTTTTTCCCCTTTTTTTCAAAAATAAGATGGATTACACAAAATGCACGTTATTTTTTATAGTACTGGCAGAAAATAACAGTTAAATTGATAAATAAATATGTAAAAATATGTAAGTCTCTTCTGTAGCTTCTAAAGGACAATACTAAATAAAAAAAATAAATAAATAAATAAAAAAAAAGTCATTCAAGATGTAGATGACTTTGGAAGATTAGAACAGATTCAAATAAATTTAGCATTACCAATAGATCCTCTGCAGTGAGTGGGTGCCGTCAGAATGAGTCCAAAGAGATGATAAAAACATCACAACAATCCACAAGTAATCCACACAACTCCAGTCCATCATCTGACATCTAATGAAGTAAAAAGCTGCATTTTTGTAGAAACATAAAATAATTTTTGAGTCCTCTATCTATTATATTGTTTTCCTCTGACATTTTATGACTGAAAACTGTATAAAACAGTTTGGAAAATGATGTCAGTAGATTTTGATGTGAGAGGACAACAGGAGATAGACTTTCTACAGTTAAAGAAGCTACAGTTAAAATGCTTTTCACGATGATGTTAATTGATGGACTTGAGTAGTGTGGATTACTTGTCGATTATTGTGAGGTTTTTATCAGCTGTTTGGACCCTCATTCTGATGGCACCCATTCATTGCAGAGGATCCATTGGTGAGCAAAGATGTAATGCTTACATTAATATAGAAGCTTAAAGATTCAGTCTTTATTATAATTGCTTGGAACAAGCTTGGAATGTTTTACTTTTGTGTCAGCTGTTCCTTTAGGAATATAGAACAAAAAACATTTGACCTTTTCAACATTTTGAGATTGTCTATTGTTTTCACGTATGCTGTAATCCATAATACCCAAAGACAACATGAACATGAAACACTAGAGATTGCCACTCCCTAAAAATCCTTTTCCTATTATCTCACCCACAACAGTTGTGGCGTGACGATCACTTCAAATCCCATTTTGGTCAGGCAGCTTCAGCCAGCTCAATCTACTGTTTCACTGAGGCACAGTGAGAACAGAACACTTCAGTAATCACAACTTCCAAAAGAAAAGCTATAAAGAAATATAGACTTTTTTTCCAGAATTTTGAAACAGCAATGAGTATTACAGTGGCAGTAATTATAGCAACTGCTTTTAACAAAAGCTGTTGACCTCATTTACTCATTAAAGTGATAGTTCACCCAAAAAAAAAAAAAAAAAAAAAAAAAATAATAATAATAAAAAACCCCACAGTTTAAATCACCCTCAAGCCATTCTAGGTGTATATGACTTTCTTCTTTCAGACGAATACAATTGTTGTTATATAGGTTTGGGAATCGAAAATCGATTCCAATTCCAGAATTGGATACTTAAGTTCAGGAATCGTATACTTGTTGTAAAATTAAAATTTCGATTCTGCCTATCAGTTCCTTTGTGTGCTGCTTTTTCTTTTTCTTTTTTTTCTTCTATGAGGACCCGACGTAGCGATCTGCCTTGCTAACTAATCTAAGCATTCCAAAGTCTGTAGCGATCAAAATAGAGTAGTTAAATTATCTTTTGAAAGTAATTTGACACTTCAAATAAAGATTTATCGATTATGTTGTTACATTGTTTTGTTTTATGTAGGTGGCAAAAAGGGGCTGTTAAAGGAGAAGTTCACTTCCAGAACAAAAATTGACAGATAATGTACTCACCCCTTGTCATCCAAGATGTTCATGTCTTTCTTTCTTCTGCCGTAAAGAAATTATGTTTTTTGAGGGTAACGTCTTAGGATTTTTCTCCATATAATGCACTGCTATGGTGCCCCAATTTTGAACTTCCAAAATGCAGTATAAATGCAAAGGGTCGGTGCTTCCGCAGTGATGTAGGATGCTTTTGAAATAATTTTTTAAGTTGAGGGAGAAAATATGATTTTTTTTCCGACATACCCTCACTGTCTTGAACCATAAGTTCAAGGAGAGCAAGACAAGACGAGTGTTTGTGATGAAAAAGTATTTAAATTGTATTTTTTAATGAAGAATCACTGATCGTTTCGCTAGATAAGACCCTTCTTCCTTGGCTGGGATCATTTACAATCGCATTTGGGATTGTTTGAAGCCGCATTTAAACTGCATTTTGGAAGTTAAAATCAGGTGCACCATATCAGTCCATTATATGAAGAAAAATCCTGAAATGTTTTCCTCAAAAAAACATAATTTCTTTACGGCTGAAGAAAGAAAGACATAAACATCTTTGATGACAAGGGGGTGAGTACATTATATATGATTTTGGGTTCTGGAAGTGGACTACTCCTTTAAAATGTCTTGAATTATTCAAGAGATTCGTTCACAAATGCTGATTCATCCAGTAGTAAAACAAGTAAATTTTGAGTGAGTCATTGAATCATTCATTCATAAATTACATGTGATTTTGTTTAATTTTAATATTTTTTCCAGAATCTTCATCAACTAAAAGCTTTGCAGTAATAAGACACAGAATAAATATGTTTTATATCATTTTTTAATCACATTGAAATATAAACTGGGAATCGAAAATGATCTGAATCGATAAGCAGAATTGTAATTGGAATTGATAAAATTAAAACGATACCCAACCCTAGTGCCATAACAAAAAAAAAAAATGTCCTGGTTCTTCCAAGATTTATAATGGGAGTGAATGGCTGTTGAGATTTTGAAGTCCAATAAAGTGCATCCATCCATCATAAAATGTGCTCCACATGACTTTAGGGTTTAATATAGGCCTTCTGAATCAATGAAGCATTTGTGTAAGAAATATAGCCATATTTAAAAATGTATATTCCGTAATGTCGATTTTCCGCTAACTATCATACATTCGAGGAAAAGTGGCATACCAGCAGATGACGTAGGCATAGCCTAAGCTCAAGTGAGAAATAATAAACATGTAAGAGCAAATGAGAGAGCAAAACAAAACAGCAGTCATGAATTATAATTACAAAACAAGGATTTAGAAAGAAAAGAATGATGTTAGAGGATTTCGATATAAGCCAAGAAGAGACTGGTTTTCCTTTGCTGTAAACAAAACTTGGTTCTCATGAGACTAACATATTCTCACCAGAGCTTACACTACGTCCTACATCATCCGCTGGAACGCCACTCTCGTGAATGTGCGTATGACAGTTAGCGGAAGCTAGAGATTATGGTTCTTAAAGTTTTAAATAAGCATATTTTTCTTAGACAAACACATCAATTCAGTTCTGAAGGTCTTTATTAACATTCCGGAGCCATTTGGAGAAGTTTTATAATGGATGGATGCACTATACTGGGCTTCAGAATCTCAACAGGCATTCACTGCCATCATAAAGCTTGGAAGAGCCAGGATGTTGTTTTAATAAAACTCTGATTACATTTGTTTAATGAAGAAAGTCATATACACCTATGATGGCTTGAGGGTGAATCATGGGGTAATTTTCATGTTTGGGTGAGCTATCCCTTTAAGGACAGCTGATTCAAATAGTGGAATAGTCTAACAAAATCTGTACATGGCAATCACTACTTGGAATAATAGGAATTACAAAAAAACTCAAATATAAAATGAACTCATTACAGTAATGAGAACTTTTGGGGGAAATGTGCTTAATTATCCGAAAATAATGCAAATGCAAAAAATCTTGATGGTCCTAAAATAGGGTTCATTTTCTTTTTGCAAAATCTAATTTCTTTTTGTTTTTCTTCTGATTTTGGGGTTAAATGAGCCTTGGACATGTTTTTGTGAGATTCAAACATGAAAAATTTCAACCACTTTTCCCCCCCATTATGAATTATATAATGAATTATATATTTTTTTCCTATCTTACAGTTAGCAGATGTTGGAAGGCAGAGATTGCTGAGCACAAAAGTTTATTGCGTGTAATTAGCTCTCCCTAATCAACTTTATAAATTTAATGACACTTGAAATCATCTCCACCATGCGAGATGTTTGAGAGTAATGCTCTCTGAAGCAAGAGTCCTATAATCTGCCATCAATTAGCTCTTTCAGTTCAATTAACCATCATAACACAGGAAAAGGTGCAGCCACATGTCCAAAACGAGCAAACTATAAATCACGCTCTTAAAGAGGATGCTCACCTCCGCCTGTCTGGGTTTCGCGTCTAAACAGTTTGCTTTTATTTTTTCTTCCAGAACAGGCTGAACTCTAGCAAGATAGTGATTAACCTTGCTGGTCATTAAAAGTAACACAGCATGAAGAATTTACAAAGTCTGGCTCATTAAGTGTGCTGGGTTTAGAAGTTTTTAAATTACCCTTTCTTTCTTCTATTGGACTCCAGACTGCAAGATCTGTAAATCTGTAAGGGTAGATGGTCCGGAACCAAGACAATGCATCCAGGTCTCTGCTGTGTGTATCCAATCTAACCTTTCTGACATTGGGAACTTCACTCGTCCCTATATGAGAGACAGTTGGAGTCTCTCAAGACTCTGAGAAATAGTCTGGCTCTGCGGCAAGGTCACGCTTAAAGAGGCCGACATTGCTCACAGTGACAGCACAGCGCTATAAGACAGTCATTTCACTAAAATCTGCCATTACAAACCTCCTCTCATTTCAGAAATGATGTCCCCAAATGAGTACTGAATGTGGTGATAAATTACTGTTACAACCAGATTTCTGCATGTTTAATACAGCAGTAATTCATAACCCATTGCTAGCACCCAAAATGAGTGGCAGATATATGTTAATAATCAAACTGCAGTAGAAGTGAATTATATGTAAATATAATATAAGCTTAAATGTTTTAATTCAATTTCAAATAAAACGACTCATTATTATTAGTAGTAGTATCATATAAAGTTAATAGGTACATTTTATTACTGCAATGAACTCTAAGCTTTTATTATTATTATTATTATTATTATTATTATTATTATTATTATTATTATTATTATTATTATTATTCAATTAAATAAAATAAATACAATATTTTCCTTCCTGTCCTCTTTATTACTATTATCATTATTGTTGTTGTTGTTGTTGTTGTAATATTCAATATGGGTATATTTTGTAGAGATTTCAGACACATACTGCAAATAATAATAAAAATAATAATAACAATAATAATAATAATAATAATAATAATAATAATAATAATAATAATAATAATAATAAATATAAATAATATAAAATAAAATAAAATAAAATAAAATAAAAGGTTTCACTAACCTTTCTGTTCTTATTTGTTTATTTATTTATTTGTTTGTTTGTTTGTTTGTTTGTAGAGTTGATATATGGGAATACAATATACACTTTGTACAATAAATACATACATACATATGAGAATATCATATACAAAATTGAGTGCAAAAGAAGAAGAAGAAGGAAAAAAAGAACATAAGAAAAAAATACTAATAATTTAATCAAAATGTGTTACAACACTTCCCAGGCTCCTTTATGACTAACTGCTTGTGGATTTCCTCATTTTGTATCACAGACCTACAAATGAGTGACTATGCAATTATTTATAAAGGTCAATATCCTTTACTGAAAGGTTTTGCAAATTAAATAAGACACTTTCATTAATTCTTGGCCAACGTGTTATCTGTGTTAGTGATAGTTTCTGTCATGTGTCCCCAAATCCAAACTGGCAAAATAATTAAACAGAGAGTTATCCTAAGACTAATTAGCGCTCAAAGAGGAAAGGCTGTTTTACTTGTAAAGTTTGTGCCTCCCTTAATCAGGGTATTCACTAGAGACTTTGGGCCAGAAACAAGCCAGACGTTGGTTAAAATATTTTATATTGTTTTTGCTAATGCATATTTCTGACTCTCTCCTACCAGAGACTTTTAAATAAAAAGTTGTAACAGCATAAGCATGTTTTCTGTTGGACTGGTGTAATTATTATTCTAGTAAAAATGTTTTGACACTTCTTTTGAACCCTGTTCCTTTCCACCCTGTTCCCTCTTGGATATACATTTGGGTCTGAATCACGCTCCACGTGCGTCATCAGCATGAATACCGGCGTGATTACTAGCGGCAGCTGCTTACCACTAGAAGTAGGTGATGACTCAGGAGAAGATGCCAGTTTCGCTGTTATTGAAGTATTTGTCCCTTTGGATGTACCGCCAAAACATGAACAACACTGCTTGTGTCTGTTTGCCACAGATGCATTGCATTCTTGATGTGAAGAATGTGAGCTGTCTCTGAATGTAAATTATCTGGAGAAAACAGCTAATAAATGTGACCAGAAGCATACAAAGAAATAACATGATTTACATACATTATACATTGATGTTTTTTAAGGAGTAAAAACAAAGATTTGTTTGACAAAGAAAGATGAGAAGAGGTATAGATCTCAGCAGACGTTGTTTAACTTCTGACAGAGAGCACACAGGATAAAAAGAAACTGAATGAGACACAGGAGATCATGATTGGAAACAAAAACTAACAACAGTGAGGGTTTTTTTTTTAAAGGTTTTTTTTTTTTTCTGCTAAAAACAGAAAGCTTTTGATGTGTTTTGACTGTTTATTTACAGGACAGTGCGTTTTTGGGGGCCTAAAAAACAACAACAGGTTGAAAACGGTTTCAAAGTGCAAGTTTTTGAAAGCAATGCTGTTATCGCCTCTGATTAAACTATAAAAAAGTTAATTTGTGAAAACGGTGACGTCATGCACATGCATATTACGTGTTCAGTTTATAGGCACGTGTGAGTTTCTTTACAAAGTGACATTGCCAACTACTGGCTTGGCATGCATATTACAGACTTTTAGTTATTTTCGTGGATCTATGTCAATAGTCTCAGCCTCAGACATTACGCCCAAGAGCCGCTGGCTTGAACGTCTGATGCATATGGCACACTTAGCTGGAAACACTTCAGGAGTTTTGAAGTCGCCATCGGATTGGTTGAACTATAGAGGATTTCCGGGAGACGTGTGTGTCGCATTCTTTAACGTTACACCAAACAAGTTGTCGTGTTACAACTGTGACGACGACCGCTTGTCAGGATCAACGCTTGTCTAAATGCTAGATTTTCAAAAGTATGTGACATTTTTTTAAAATTCGTGGCATAGAATCTTTAAAATGCATCAGAGAGTTTTACACACCGGTCTGTTATTGTGTCAACTTTTTGATGCGGCACAAAACAAAACGTGACTGGTTGTTTTACCTGTCACTGATATGGCCTCTTGGACAGGCCTTGACCATTCAAAGCGGCCAAAGTTCCCAGATCTTCTGCCATCAGTCTGAAGGTCTGGCTATGCAAGGGAACAGTTTTGACATCACAGTTTTGTTGTCTGTGCACAAAACTGGAAAACTGGAAAACTGGACATAAAGGAAAAACTTCACTGGTTTATAATTGTTGTGTAAGTGTCATGGTGCGTTGAGGAATAAAAACATCAAAAGCAGATCCATACTCTTGAATATACTTTACTAAGAAAATGAGTGTGGAGCAATACATAAAATAACCGACGAAGGATAGAACAGAAACAGGAGTTTAAATACACACATGGTATATGAGGGAATTAAACAAGAACAGCTGGACAAGGATTAACTAATCAGAAACCATGGCAACTAATGAGAAATCAACAGACATGACTAGAGCTGAACTAAACTAATCATAAGTGTGACATTAGCTCCCCCTCTCGGAAGGCGTGACTTCACGCCACAACAGTAGAACATAAACAAGAGAGTCAACGGCAGAGGCTTAGGAGGAGGGCGTGCTGATGGTGAAGGACAGAAACCCGGAGAAATCCGAGGATACCAACACCATGGTGGAGCCGACGGTGGGAGGAACCAGGGTGGAGCTTTAGTCGAAGGACTGGGCAACACCCGGAAGACTATCAACAGAGGCGGAACCATGGTGAGTGGAGGAACCGGCGGAGCAGAGAGGCTGATGGTCCAGGGCGACATTGAAGGCCTGGAAGCCCAAGGTGTAGTGGCTGGCCGTGACAGAGGTGGAGCCGGGGATTCGGCTAACTGGGAAGACGATGGAGCGGTCAAGGACGACGGGGAAACCTGAGGAAGGGAGGAGCCTGGTGAAGCCGAAGGGGTGGAGGGTTGAGGCGCAGCCGGAGACCCGAAAGTCCATGGCGGAAGCTTAGCGAAGACCGACTGAGGCTTTTCCGGATGTACGAGGGAGCCCAGAGGAGTCCTAGGGCTGACGGGCCTCGTTGATGATAAGGGAGTACAGAGCCAGAGCAGAGTCAACGGGCTGACAGTCCAAGGTGGAGATATGGGCCTGGAGGGCCAAAGTGCAGCCGGGGACATGGCACAACACTGAACTGGTGGAGTGAAAGCCTAAGGCGAGGATGATGACCCACACTGAGCTAACGGCAGAGCCAGAGCCAAGGAGCTGGGCGATACCAGTGTGGCCGACGAATCCAGGGAACTGGCCATAACCAGCGGAGGAGAAGGGACCAGGAAATCCGACAAGGACATGGAAGGAGGAAGGTCTCCAGACGGGACCGGAACCTCCGAAAATCCGGGCAGGACTGGCAAAGAAGACAAAGGTTTGAGGGTGGGTACTTGGGTGGGAACTGGATCCGCAGACCATAGATCTAGGATGATCATGTCCACTTCTGGCTCTATGGTGGACTTATCAGTGCGCTTAGTCTCCGGGGCTTTGGTGGTATCCGGCTCTGGTTCTTGGATGAGCCCTGTTGGTGTCTCGGGCTCGCTCACTTACTACATCCAGCCCAAATACTCCACCCACCTTCGGCTTTCTGATCTGAGGAGGAGATGTAACATGGGTTTGGCTTGTCATTATGCAGTCGGTTATTCTGTCATGGTGCGTTAAGGAATAAGGACATCAAATACAGATCCATACTTTTGAATATACTTTACTAAGAAAATGAGCGTGGAGCAATACATAACATAAAATAACCGATGAAGGATAAAACAGAAACAGGAGTTTAAATACACACATGGTAAATGAGGGAATTAAACAAGAACAGCTGGACAAGGATTAACTAATCAGAAACCATTGCAACTAATGAGAAATCAACAGACATGACTAGAGCTGAACCAAACTAAACATAACTGTGACAGTAAGCATACCCAAAAACAGTGCTTTTTTAAACTTTTTTAAGAGCGGCCCTGTTTTATTATTATTATTATTATTATTATTATTATATTTATTTATTTATTAACTTTTTAAAAGTCACTCCCAAAACTTTGCAGCATGTATGCCACATTGGGCCTCTTAGCAGCATGAAAAACAAAAACAACCAACCTACAGATTACAAAAACAACTTGTAAATCACATATTTGATTTTTTAAAATATTTTAATAATTAATGTATTAATTTATTACTCCTATTTTTTTTTTTTTTTTGAGTAACCATTCTAACATGCTGATTTGATTTTCAAGAAACATTTCTTGTTAAAAACCGTTGTACTGTTTTCTTTAATGTATAAAAAGTGTAAAAGAGCAAAGTCTTCTACCCTAATAGTGTAAATATTAGTTTTAAAATAATTATGTTAGTACACATTGACTTCTAATAATGTGTTGTAATAACCCATAAAGTCCAAAGTATACTTTACTTTTTACACATACGCAAGGGACAGCATACAGTGCACGTGTCGCACATGCGCATTGAAGTTATTTTGCAGTAATTGGATGTTCCACAAGGTGGCCACACTGTCCTGAAAGAGCCGGAACAACATCAACAAAACAGCAGAGACTGACAGCATAGACGCTCACACTGACAAGGACTTGTGAGCAAGAGGGTATGACATAGCTCAGCTTTCGTTTAGGAGTTCAGAAGTATTTATTATCGGTCATAACTTAAGGGGAAAAAATATAGCAGACACTGGACATTGATGAAGCTTTCTAGAGAGCATGTGTTGACCGGCCACATTTGCGCACAACATCAGGTTTCTTGTCGACTGTACACATACAACATGTACGTGTACAAAAACAAATTATACTTTGGGCGGTGTTAATTATAACAAATTATACTGGTGTCATTCACTTCCAGCTATTTTCAGCTGTACAAAACAGCTCATTTTGCTGCTTGATACTGGAAACCGGTGTGTCTTACCATATAATTTTAGTGTATTATCTCAATTATAAACACACTTATTTGTAGTTCAAGCCATTTTATGGTTTACTAAACTTCTTCTCCTTATTTCCCTACAGCGGCTAATGAATCGGAAGTCTCCCCGCTTTCACAGAAAACGGCTTACTTCTGCATTGAAAAATAAGGTGGATAGAAGTTTACTAAGCTGGTACATAATTCCACAAACCAGCTTTACAACAGCAACAAATGGCCGTGTACAGCGATCTACTGTAATTACGACAGTGAATTTCACTCACTTACCTGTAGGGGGCTCCACATTCACAAAAATAGAGTTCTTGTCCAAACTCAGTCCTAAAGGCCCGGTGTCCTGCAGCTCCAACTTGCCTAAACACACCTGTTGGGAAGTTTCTAGTATGCCTAAGAGCTTGATTTGCTGGTTCAGGTGTGTCTAATTGGGGTTGGAGCTAAACTCTGCAGGACACCAGCCCTCCAGGACCGAGTTTGGGCAACCCTGCTTTATTGCATACATTTTTGAGCATTAAAAAAGCAACAAAGCAAGAAAAATATGCCTAATTTTCCTGTTTTAATCTCTTTGTCAGTGCAAGATTGCTGCATGAACACATAAGACACAACATAGTGCTACATGGCAGTTAGTGGCTGTGTATTACCCATGCTTCCCATCCTAGTGCCACCATAACCAGCGTTGATCTCTCATCACGGGGGCATCTTTCCATCCGCTCTCGGGCCAAACTGACAGGATTAACAGCGAGGCAGCAGACTGCTGTTATTAATTGCTCTCCCTGAGGAGAAAAACCTCTAAACATTCAGTAAGCATCATATATTTTCACACTTCATCAGCCTATGCCATTCTGAGAGTTTTATGGTTTTAGAATGTGCTGCTTCGCCTTTGCCAAAACTTTTCGCTCTCTTTTCCAAGAGATGTGCCATGTGGTTTCACAGCAATATACTGCACTAACAACATTTTGATGTCACTCTGCATTTGTAAGCCAGTGGTTAACCAAACTAGGAATGATTGCTTTTTCTCCCGGTTCCTATCCCTTATTCATTTATTCATTCCGTCCCCTTTAGACTGTGATAAGGCTTATAATTTACATTCGCAGTAAAATGGAGCGGGGTCTCGTTTGCAGAACTCAGTAACTTTCGGAACGCTCCAGTTTATCAAAGAAGAACAAACAGTGTCTATTCAGCTTCTGTCGAGTTGGTTTGAAACACTGCAAAGGGAGTAATAGCGTTTGCAGTTCTTTCAACCCATTAATGGGTTTCCTGTCATAGCCTAGAGTGTCGTAGTGAGAGAGGAAGAGAGAAACCGGCTCCATAATTACATCTGAAGTACCACATTTCAAGCTGTATTCAATTATCTGGCTGTCAGTGCTAAGTTCAAAAACTGCCAGCTCCAAAACTGTTATTACCGTAACTACATTTACTCACATAATAAATGAGGTGAGAGGTGTACTTTTTAGATGGAATAATTTTGGGCTCAGTACAGATGAGGGACTCATCCAAGGATTATGATGTTGGCATAGGCCATGGATGTCTGAGACTGCACACTGGAAACCTGTGGCGTGACACAACAAACTAGACTGTCCCATTAGAATCAATGAAACTGTCTACCATGTAAGCACTGCATAGCTGCTCAGCATTGTTACAAATAATAGAAGTCTAGCTTTGTTGCTTTTTTATGTTCCAGTTTTGGTTCTCTAGTAACCACATTATAGCTTAATTTAGCAAATACATACATACAGTGCTTAAAGGTTTGTGAACCCTGTAGAATTTTCTATATTTCTGCAAATATATGAGCCAAAACATCATCAGATTTTTACACAAGTCCTAAAAGTAGACAAGGAGGCCCTATTCAAACAAAGGTAATTTATTTGTTAAGAAAAAGGATAAAGTGTTACATATCTGTCAGTGCTTTCCGTATCACATTTGCAGGTAACATTTCTTGTAACTGTTGATCAGTCCTGCAAAACAGCTTGTAGGAACTTTAGCCCATTTCTCAGTACAAAACTGCTTCAGCTCTGTGATGTTGGTGGGTTTCCTACTGTGAACTGCTTGCTTCAGGTCCTTCCACATAATTTCAATTGGTTTAAGGTCTGGACTTTGACTCTGCCATTCCAAAACATTAACTTTGTTCTCTTTAACCATTCTTGGTAGAATGACTTGTGTGCTTGGGGTTTTCTTGCTGTGTGACCCATTTTCTCTTGAGCCTCAGTACTTGTACAGATGTCCTGACATTTTCCTTTAGAATGTTCTAGTACAACTCGTTGTTCCATCAATAATGGCAAGCTGTCCTTGTCCGGATGCAGCAAAACTGGCTCAAACTATGATACTACCACCACCATGTTTCACAGATAGGATAAAGTTCTGATGTTGGAATGCAGTGTTTTCCTTTCTCCAAACATAACACTTCTTATTTAAACCAAAAAGTTCTATTTTGGTCTTGTCTGTCCACAAAACATTTCTCCAGTAGTCCTCTGGCTTGTTTTCTCTTTGCAGCTCTGCCATGCACACCATGGTTGTTCAGTGTTCTCCTGACAGTGGACTCATGAACATTAGCCAGTGTGAGAAAGGCCTTTAGTTGCTTAGGACTCCTGGGGAGGGTAACAATGGTCTTGAATTTCCTCCATTTGTACACAACCTGTCTGACTGCAGATTTGTGGAGTCCAAACTCTTTGGAAATGGCTTTGTAACCTTTTCCAGCCTGATGAGCAACAGCAACTCTTTTTCTGAGGTCCTCAGAGATTTCCTTTGTTTGTGCCATGATTCACTTCCACAAACATGACTAGACTTTAATAGATCCCCGTTCTCTAAATAAAACAGGGCAGACACTGACACCTAATAGCCATCCTGCTGTTTGGAAACATCTCTTAACAAAAGCACTCTAATTTTGCCTTCAAATTAACAGCTAATCCTAGAGGTGCACATACTTTTGCCACTCATATGTAATATTGCATCATTTTCCTGAATAAATAAATGTCAAAGATAATAATTTTGTCTCATTTGTCTGACTGGGATCACTGTGTCTACTTTCAGGACTTGTGTGAAAATCTGATGATGTTTTGGGTCAAATTTATGCAGAAATATAGACAATTCTAAAGGATTCACAACCTTCAAGCAGCAAAGGTAATACTTTACACACTATGTTATATATTGTAATGATAATATAGCATAAGTTTGTGATACAGTGGAAATTATAAGTAGGATTTCACTGGCACTGTGATGACAGAAGTATTAAACCACGCTAATCCGACGTCTTTCAGCTAGTGCTTCTCAACTTGGCCTGATAACTGCTAATTTGCACAGTCTTCACCTGCTGCTTTGCATGTCATTGTTAATTTACTCCATGCAACGACCATCGTGTCTTCTTGGAAATGTCTTCATTATGTATGTAAAACATATGTTCTACATCAGGATGGGACTGAGTGGGTTTTCAATCTCCTTTTGAGCTGCATATCTTTTTTCCCATTATCTGTAACAATTTTCTGCTTGAAAGAGCCCTCTTATCGCACTAGCATGCTCACTTGACTCGGGGTCTTATCCAAGGACCTTCTGACAGCTACTGTACACATTGTCACACACAGCAGAACTACCTTAGCATGATATTGACATAATGGCAGTTTGTGGCTTTTTTTAGAGGTGGCATTGGTAGTGAGGATAGTCGGTGGAGAGCTGCAAATTTCTAAGCTTATCCATCCAATACGTACATTACAGTCATCTAAGACCAATACAAGAAAACATGTAGCCCTAAATAGCATAGGTTTTTTATTATTTTGCTATATTTTTCAGATCTTCTCATCTGATATTCCAGGGATTCTTCCAATAAGGTGATTATTCTTGTGAATTAATTATTTTGCACCTGGTTTCACAGACAAGGCTTAAGCCTAGTCCCAAACTAAAACATAAGTCTGAGCTGTTTCAACTAAAAGAAACTTGCACTGACTCATCTTAAAATATGTCAGTGCCTTTGTTTTGTCTCAACATGGACACCAGAATTTTTTTTTTTTTTTTATAACAATTACTTATATGTCCTAACTAACTAGTCTAAGACCTGTCTGTGAAACCAGGCCTTTAAGTATTAAAAAAGTCTCCAAATATATTTTAAAGCAACTGGATGTGAGTCAAAATTCATTCATTCATTCATTCATTCATCACGCTGAAAATTTGTTTTTGTTTGGTCCATCTGATTTGGTTCAAATTTAGTGCAAAAATAGACGTTAAAAATGTGTCTTTGTTTGCTCCGTCTGATTTTGTCCAAATTTAGTCCCCAAATAGACAATGAAAATTGGGCTTTGTTTGATCTTTCTGATTTAGACCAAATTTAGCCCAAAAATAGATGTTGAAATTTGGGCTTTATTTGGTCTGTTTGATTTGGTCCAAATTTAGCCCAAAAACAGATGTAAAAAATTTGACTTTGTTCGTTCTGTCTGATTTTGTCCAAATTTAGTCCCCAAATAGACAATGAAAATTGGGCTTTGTTTGGTCTGTCTGATTTAGACCAAATTTAGACCAAAAATAGATGTTGAAAATTTGTCTTTGTTTGTTCTGTCTGATTTTGTCCAAATTTACCCCAAAAATAGACATAAAAAATTTGTTTTTGTTTGGTCTGTCTGATTTAGTCCAAATTTAGCCCCCCAAAAAAGATGTTAAAAATGTGTCTTTGTATGCTCCATCTGATTTTGTCCAAATTTAGTCCCCAAATAGACAATAAAAATTGGGCTTTATTTGGTCTATTTGATTTGGTCCAAATTTAGCCCAAAAATATATGCTAAAAATTTGTCTTTGTTTGTTCTGTCTGATTTTGTCCAAATTTACCCCAAAATTAGACGAAAAAAAAAAAAATGGTCTTTGTTTGGTCCATCTGATTTTGTCCAAATTTAGCCCAAGATGCATGTTTATTTCGGACCACATATAACCCTAATATAGACAAGTGAAGAAGAAAATAGCAAGTGAAGAAATAGATTGTAGAAATAGTTTTAAATTACGTGTCACCGCACAACTTGCACATCCCAGCAGACAAATGTATTGTTATTAAGCACCTACGTTCACAAACCATATATAAGCATATGGTATAAGATTTGGCATGGCAGAAATCTAGCAAAAAGTGCCCTCTAGTGGGTTACATCTCACTAAAAAATGCTTGAGCTGTGTATTAATACACCCATTTCTGAACATTTGTTAACAATCATTACTTTCCGTTCGAACACGAACGTATTCGGATTCAGGCACATCTTTAGCAAGCTGGCATGCTTTTATCCACGTTTTTAAGTCTCCTTGAAATAGCCTGACGGTAATTACACACGTAATCTAAATTATCAGTAGAATGTATTTTCATGTTATTCACAGAACAAAACGTGTGATAAAGAATACGCATCTAATTGTATTCTGTATATGCAGTCTAGAGGGGAAGTTAGCTTTGCATTCCAGGATTAAAAGATGTTGCTGCAAAATACTAATTAGCAATTTAGCTAATGCTTTTAACTCAAGGTGCACTCAGTAATTTTGTGCTAATTAAAAAATATACACAAAAAAGTGGTTTTGAGAAATTTAATTAAAAAACAGTGCTTGAGAACATGAGATCAGTCTAATAGAAAAATGTTACACAAGCTACTACCGGCAATGTTTACTTTGCAAAGCTCTTTAGCCAAGTCAAGGTGTTTTATAAAACACACACACATAAAAGTACACCTGAACAAAACAAGCCAACCAAACTAAAGAATAACAGACATAATATACACACTAGACACAACATAACAACAAAAGTTGAGTCAACAGCAGTGATCAAAGTGATGGTATGAATCAGCATATGTGCAAACCTCCAGGCAGATCAAACAGAATGAGTATGAGAAGAAAACTTTACTTGTTTGTTGTAAAAACAAAAACCATCAACAAAACCTTAGTGAGTGTTTTTTTATTGTAAACTCATTTCAAGCACCGTATCCCTGGTGTAACTGGCGTGTCTTTGGCCAAAGGCACTGCTGTAATGTTTCTGGAGAAAAATTTGAATTTACAACCTTTAGCCATCAGCCCAGAATCGTAGCCATTATGCTTTACTACCCGTTACACAGCAGCTCACAATATGAAATGATATGTTAAAATGACGTCAGTGAATCCTCAGTGCTGTTATGTCTGAAAGCTGGACATAAAAAGGAAGTGCTTAGGACAGAAAACCCTCTCAATCCCACCTCTAATTTCCATGTTTCACATGTGTCCTGGAGCGCTACACATCGCAGGCGGTGAGAGTTATCCTCTGAATATGCTGCACAAATGCTGTTTATATTACAGTGAGGCTTCACTCAGTCAGACCTGAAGTCCCTATTGGGTTCATTTTATTGTTTGACCTCATTCTTGGATTCTGAACGCTAATAGACTGGTGAGCTTTTTATGAGTCGTGCACTTTTGAGATGTTCATTTGCATTTCACTCCAGAAGAGAATTAGCTGCTGTATATGTGGAGTGCAGCGGAGTTAGAAATTAATCACTCTAGCCTCTAACCATTACTGTAAAAGCTCTGCAATTTTCTTTCTTTCTTTTTTTTTTATTTTGACCCTCAATACTGCAGAATTTTTACCACTCAGCTGAAATTTCAGCGTCTTGATGAGATAAGACAGAAGTTAATCAGTGATAGCCCATGCTTTCACTTTGACTAATGCTGCATTTCAGTCAACCCCAAAAATCACAATGTCCGAATTCCTACTTTGAGAAATGCATTAGAATGGCACGTTTACAAAATGTCATTCTGAGAATTTCACAAATTTTTATTTTGTGATTTATCTGTGTATAAAAAACTGAAGACGAGCTGAATGAAAATGTCACAGAAAACAAAGGAAGTTTTGTATTCACTAAGACAGCAAATACTAGCGTACAGTCACAAGATTCATGCTCTGCTATTCAGTGTCGTTTGGCAAAATATATGTATATTTCCTCCAGGGGAAGTGCTGCCACTACGTTTTAGTGCCATGTTAAAAAAAAAAAAAAAAAAAAAAAAAAATAATGAATAAAAAATCTAAGATTACGAGATTAAAGTCGAAATTACTAGAGTAAAGTCAAAATATTTTGAGAATGAAGTTGAAATGTTTGAAAAATAAAGTCAAAATGTTTCGAGAATAAAGTCAAAATGTTTCGAGAATAAAGTCAAAATGCTTTGAGAATAAAGTCGAAATGTTTTGAGAATAAAGTTGAAAGGTTTCGAGAATAAAGTAGAAATGTTTTGAGAATAAAGTCGAAATGTTTTTAGAATAAAGTTGAAATATTTTGAGAATAAAGTCAAAATTACAATAATTAATTTGTAGCAATTACAAGATTAAAGTATATATTTTAAGAGTATATTCTAGCCTATTGCGAATGGAAATGGTCCGGATTGAGAGCACTGGGAGATATTCCACAATCTCAGCATTCAAATTCTGTCAGTTTTATAGTGAAATACTAACAATAATTCTTAGCATAATGTGTTTTTCACACCCTATAATGTGGCGTGACAGATCACTGTATTTGCTTCAGGTGGCATGTAAGTGGCATGTAAGTCAATCATCTATACAATTACAATAATAAGAAGGCTATACTTTGTTTTGTTTTGTTTTGATTCTCGGACGCAACAATATTCAAATAAATTCTGGTGGCCTGGCAACTTCTCCCGGTGCTCTCAAGCTGGGTGTCACCTTCGGTCCGTTCACCACCAGATGTCGCCCTTTCACATTCACATTACACTGACAGTTGCACGACACCCTGGACTATGTTCCCCATCAGCCATTGCACTGATCACCTGCGTCCAATCAGAGACTCTATTTAAACCCAGGACTTCCTCTCACTAGTCGCCGAGTATTGGATTGTTGTTAGCATTTGTACGAAGCCTTGTTGTAGTTATCCTGCTTCTAGTTTGTTCTTGTTTTGCCTTGTGTTCTTAGTCTTGTTTCCTAGCCAAGTAATATAGTTTAATATCGCTGCCTGCCTTTTGGAACTTTAGCGTGTCTTTTCGGAACACCCTTTTGCCTAGCCCCTTGGATTACGTTCGCCGTTCTCTGACCCTCGCCTGCCTTACGGACTACTCTTTTGTCTTGCTCTGACATACCTAACTGCCGATGCCTGACCCTGCCTGTTTGACCATGTCTTTATCGATGTCCTTTAATAAAAGTATGCAGATGGATTCGCCCTATTTCACGTCTCCCTCACTATGTTATACTGGGCCATTTGTATGCGCACTATAGGCTATACTCTCAAAATATTGTAACTTTAATTTCTACGATTTAAATTCTCAAAACATTTAAACTTTATTCTCAAAATATTTAAACTTTATTCTCATAGTATTTCGACTTTATTTTCACAATATTTTGACTTTATTTTTGTAATATTTCAACTTTATTCTTGTAATTTCGATTTAGTCGAATTAGTATGACTTTAATTTCATAACCTTAGTTTTTTATTTTTTTTTGGTACTAAAACGCCGTCGCTTAATATGGATGTGAGCGGTGGCTACGTTCAAGTTACATGTCAGGTCTGAGCTTGTGTACGCAAGATTTTGAGTTTGAGCCTGAATTTCCTGGTCGACAAAGGGTGTTAGATTTATACGCATATAGTTCGCAAATAGTAGCATAAACAACAGACCATGAGGATTCACACATCGTCGCATCACCCACCTGCTGCACTTTGGTGAACGGAGAAAAACAGAAATTACAGTATAAAAGGAATAAAATAAATAGGGCTAGCCTACACCAAATATATTTCTCTTAAATAATTAACAGATTAGCAAAAGAAGAAAGAAAACAAAAAAGTCTGTGACAAGTATAGGCCACTTTTGTTTTCTTAATGCATTTTATTTGTTATATCTTTATTTTATTAAATGTAACTGATCGCGCATTTCAGCCATTAATCAAACTAAAATGCAATTACACAGCTCAATTTAAAAGGTCCACTGTAAAATCAGCATACAGCACCAAAATTAACATTTTTGCGCATGTGAAGGATGATTTACATTAATTTGGAACACAAATGACGCACAAAGACATGTTTTCTTCATGGATAATAGTTTTTTTAATGTCTAAACATTTTTATTTTATCTTTTATTTGATAATATTGGATAATAGTTTAGCAACCAAATGTTACATGGCAAAAAATGGAAACATTTGGATGTCGATGAGAGAGGCCTGTGAGCCCAGTGCCATTTAATTTCGCTTTGCTCATTTATTCATTTTAGCTCTACGTTTGTATTCTGTATTCACTAGCCTAATTTGTTTTACTTTATAGTTTAACAAAAAATTTTACAGCTACTCATTTTTCATTCTTCCCCCATTCTTCAAGGACCAGCATAAACCAGCAAAGGACCAGCTTAAACCAGCATCAAAACATACCTAACCAGCATCCCAGCATTAAAACATACCTACCAGCATATGCTGTTTTTTTTCACCAGGGTCTTCTGTAATACTGTTAAATTTTAAGGGTCTGTTGTGGATTAAGGAGAACTAAATATGCTATGTTTATAAATGTTTCGTTATATTTATTGGTATTTAATATACATACTGTATAAATGAATGCTATTGTCTGCAAATATAATGTTAAAGGGTGCTTTTAGAGTAAGATCAATTTCTCTTTCATGAGTTTACTTCCTCTTTTTGGCCGGGTTTCGTTTCTTCGTGTCGTAAACTCTAGGGGCAAGGCTTCCAAATCGGGGTGTTTTTAGGGGTGTGATAGATAAATGACGATTGTTTTCAGCCGCCACATTTATCAACATACGATCATTCGTACGACGGGATTGACGGCATAGGAATGTTTTATGAATCACACGTGAACTCTGTCGTAAGCTGATTTGTGCGCACAGATCTGCGCTCATTTTTGCGATTGATAAATGAGGCCCAAAGAGTGTAATTTGGTTTACTGGCAGCCAAACATCTGTAAAGCTAATAGTAGTACTGCGATTTTGAAGATCCTACATCTATCCTACATCAGATTTTGAAAGGACCACAGCATAAAGCAAACAGAATGTCATATTTTCTGTGAAAATGTGTGATTTCTGGTGATATAAGCAACAGTAGCCTAGCATTTTGATTAATGGACTGAAAATTGTTTATCTTGTTCACTGTATACAGCTTCAATTTAGCTGTACTTTGGTAGACTGCTTTCTTGTCAAAATAGAATGATCGTCTTATTTTTACCAACAATATGTCTCATTCAGCTGCAGGAACACCTACTATGACCAATCTTACAGTGACCTGGTGACCTCCAGTGATAAAATCACCTTTAGCGTGAACAGACATAAGAGGAAAGGACAGGAAGCGATGTGACATCTAAGAAGTCAAAGATTTCTTGAGGGGAAACTGTTCACAGCATGGTCTGTTGTGGTCCGCTGCAGTCTATAGATTAGTTTTCAGGATAGACATAGAGGAAAGCAAGGAGAAAGAGCGAGAGCTGGAGACGGTGGGTGAAGACCAGTGTTTTTCTGTGTGACCATGCCCCGGGGGGTTTTCACAGACCACACTGAAGGAAATCCAATAATCAGCTTGCTCTGAGTTAGGCACGCTGTAGCCCATCAAAGCTGCTTTTGGTCTAACAACTCCTTCGTGGCAACGACTGGTACAGACGAGCCCATCAGATATCCACACAGCTGGCTTTACCTCAAAACCTGACATCTCACAGGAATCTACCATCCTTTTTAATGAAAAAGAAGATTTCTTAAACCCAAAAATCCCAGCTCAGTTTTGATCAGAGTTTGTGTTTGACTAGCCAAGGTGAGGACAGATGCTCAAATAAGAGGTATTCATGATGGACAGAAGACCTGATGAAATGAGATTATAACCTTGATGTTTTCGGAAGCTTCAGGTATCCTAGCATGAGTGTGTTACGACATGATCTTTACAGGTAAATATTGATAAAAACAGGTGCAGAAATGATTTGAAAGTGAGTATTTTATGACGTGCCATAGTGACGCATTGAAGGAATAGTTTAATCAAAACTAAAAACACCATTTTTGATTTTTAATAAAATATGACACCTTAAAGGAATAGTTCACCCAAAAATGAAAATTGCTCCATGATTTACTCACCCTCAAGCTATCCTAGGTGTATATGACTTTCTTCTTTCAGACAAATAAAATTGGAGTTATATTAAAACATGTCCTGGCTCTTCCAAGCCTTATAATGGCAGTGAATGGGGGTCAAGATATTGAAGGCCAAAACATGATGGATGCATCCATCCATCATAAAAAGTACTCTGACATGGCTCCGGAGAATTATCATAGGCCTTCTGAACAAAGCAATGCGTACCGTAAAAATATCCGTAGACATAGCGTAAGCTCTGGTGAGAAGTGACGAAAAGGGAAACCCAAAAGAGAGAGCGAAACAAAACACCAGTTGTGAATTAGAAGTACAAAATGACGATTTTTAAAACTAATAAAATGTAGAGTATAGCTAAAACAATTAACTTCTTCATGTGGTTTTCCTTTGCTATGTTTACATCCTACATCATCTGCTGGAATGCCAGTTAGAGAAAGCTAGAAATTACAGTTTATACATTTTTAAATATGGATATTTTTCTCACACAAACACATTGCTTCACATCAGAAGGCCTCTATTAACTCCCTGGAGCTGTGTGGACAACTCACTCCCAAGTCGTCAAATATTGATGCGCAGTCACAGGTATTTATTGCAAAGACTGACCATAAACAAGCAGTATAAAAGCATGTTGCATTTGAGTCTTCTGAAGCCATACGATATCTTTATGCGAAGAAGAGAGTAAAACATAAGGTTTTAATCGCTGAAAATTATCCTGCTCCGTTAACACACTCAAATCTCATTCAAAAAGATACTCCCCAACACACAAGAGCCAATAGCATTTCACAAACAAAGCTGACGCAATGCTTCTTCTGGCAGCATTTTTTGAAATTGCGCACAAACCAGTGTTGCCAAGTCAAACTGTGCTTCTTTAACACTTGATGCGGGTTGTTTTTTCATGTTCAGGGGTTAAAGTGACTCCAATGACATGATATTTAGCCATTGGAATGTGAATTTTACCAGGGGACCATGCCAAAAATGTGTATTTTACCCCCAGGAATGCTCCCTCTAAACACAATTGTGTTAGTTTTGGGCTATAGTTTTGAGTAGCAATTGGGCAGGTTTTATTGTGAAAACCTGGCAACCCTGGCACAGACTGCAGCAGCACATACATAGGATGAGCTTTACGGCAGATAGGGATGGCAATCGCATCTATTCCTCTCAGAAATCAATTGTTTTGCCTCGGAAAATAATATTTTTTCAGTAAGTTATGACTGTAGTTGTATTTGTCTGTTATATCCTGTGTTTTATTGACAAATGGTTAAGTTAGGTTTAGGGATAAATTGCACAAGTTCCCTGTGCGTCAAAAAGTGACGCCAAAGGGTCCTGACCAAGCGTCAATATATGACGAGTTGGGAGTGAAAATGTGTTTGTGGAGCACTTTTCATGGTGGATATTTTATATTTTTATCATGGATATTTCTATTTCAATATATTTTAAAATATAATTTATTCCATTAAAAAAAAAAAAAAAAAAAAAAAAAAAAAAAAAAAAAAGTAAGTGTTCATGCTGCTTTCAAATATCCATGCTTTTTATGTAGTACAACTTAAAATTTCATGTTGACTAAACTTAAAATTTTAAAGCAGCATGAATACTTAAAGTTGAAACAACTTTTTTTTATTAGTAAAAAGTTTGAAAGAACAGCATTTATTTGAAACAAGACATATTTTGTAACATTATACATCTTAAATATATATGACTTACTGTGTCCTTTTCAAAAAAAAACAACAAAAAAAAACAACATCAATTTCTTTAAATCAATCAATCAATAAGGAGTTTAATCAAACCTTACTAACTGCAATGTTATGACCAAAAAATGTTAAAATGTTCAAATGTTATGGCCAACAATTGATAAATGGCCTTTATTAGAATTCTATAATATTTTGTGCAAACAGATAAATAATAAACACCATATCCAACGTTCGTCATTTTAAATGCTGCAAGGGAATTTAGGAATCCAATTTAGGTTCCAATACCCCATAGATCATGCATTTTTATCAAAAAAGCAGGATCTTAATCTACATAATTAATTTTGATAATCAAATACAGAGCATCCTCATTTACTGACCATATGCAGACAACATAATCAGTGAATTCATGTAACTCCTGAAATTACAATTTCAGCAGCCTTGAATGATCTGTAATAATAAATCTGACACCTGGAAATACAAAACCATCAAAGTGTAAAAAGAGTGGTGGCGTACAGTACCCCATGCCAAAGAAACAGAAAAAAGCTATTAATAATGACGGCAGAACCTATCAGGGCCTGAGAAACTCATTGCCTCTCTTTCCTGCCGCCCCGCTGTGCGTGCTGCTTATTCCTAAAGCAATCTGTGTCTCCCCAGCAGCCTAATCTCAGCCTGACGGAGCCCTGTAGACCACCTTCACATGCCCTCAATGTGTCGTCCCGAAAATACAGCCGTTTAGTCCCTCCCAGAGTCCCACATCTCACTGGAATAATTACTGGCCCAAAGGTACGACGCTCTTCTGTTCCATTTATACGTCTCTCATCATTTACACGGCAAGCAGTTTTGTGACGCTGGGATATGTTGACAGTCCGCGAAAAGGGAAGAAAGGTGCGCTCCGAAAACAGAAATCAAATCCTGGATGATCCCATTTTAGCATTAATCTCAGCACAAAACAGAGATGCAAGCAAATAATGTGATTAAGAGGCACTTTGATTAGAATTGGCATCTGATGAATTGCTCTCAGCACTCCACACCTCTAAAGATGGATATATATGTTGCTAAAGAGAATCCAATTACTCAGAAATTGTTGTCCGTGGATAGGATAAGAAATTGATATCAAACGTTCGCTCATGAATAATGTCGCCCCTTGGATGGGCCAACAAGAGGCGTTTCCAGCGCTGTGACTTGATGTAGTACCCGTTATTGACTGATCGCGGAGCCATGTCGCAAAAAAGTGTGTACTTTTAATCATAGCGACTCCAGCCTTCGTGGTAGCCGTGAATCGTGCATCGCTTGCAGCCCATAGAAATGTGCCTAAATCAAGCCAGGGCATGAAAAAAGTCAGATAAATGATAATGGCAATGCAAGGAGATATTGAGAGGGTAATGTAACACGAGTGTCACAGCGCAGACATTATCGGTTAAGGCTGAGGTTATTTGTGGCTCACTGAAGATAAAAGCACCATTAAAGCAGGGTGATAGAACTTTCTTCCATCTCCTTGGGCTGTGAATGTGACAGAGCACCCGAGTGTAGAAATGCTTGGATTTGCATTTTAAAAATGTGACCAGGGAACAGCGGGAAAAAGGCAAACATTGGTGAAAAACGTCCTGGAAATGATAAGTTCAACATGAAGTCATTTTAAGACATTTTACCTTACAGGAGACCTGATGTTGCTGCTGAAAAAGGAAATTGGGTTTGGTGCTGGTGTAGCGGGTGGGAGGCTTGCTGGTTAAAATTGTTAAAGGGATACTTCACAAAACAAAAGCAAGTTCTGACATAATTTACTCCTTTGTTATTTCAAACCTGTATGATTTTCATTTCTGTTCAGTCATTGAAAGTCAGAGGGGTCCAACCATTTGAAGCTCCCAAAAATAACATAAAGACAGCATTAAAGTAATCCAAAAATCCAGTGGTGTAATCCAAGTTATTGCACGTTTTTATCACGGTTTTGAGTTTGTTTGTTTTTTTGTTTTTTGTAATTGTTTACATCTTGCAATTCTGACTTTTTTCTCTGAATTGTGAGATGTAAACTTGCAATTGTGAGTTATAAAGTCAGAATTATGAGATATAAATGTGCAATTATGCAAACTCACAATTCTGATTAATAAAGTTGCAATTCTGAGAAATAAAGTCTGGGACCCCCTTGCAGAATCTGAGAAAATGTGAGTGATTTTAAGAGAGATCATACAAAATGCATGTTATTTTTTTATTTAGTACTGTCCTGAGTAAGATATTTTATATAAAAGATGTTCACATATAACCCACAAAACCAAAAATAGCTGAAATTATTAAAATAACCCCCTTCAAAAGTTTGGGAACCCTTGGTTAATATTGTGTGTGGTTACCTGGATGATTTATGACTGTTCTAGCATCTTTTGCATGTTTGAACGCTTTCCAGCAGTGACTGTATTATTTTGAGATCCATCTTTTCACACTGAGGGCAACTAAGGGACTCTATTTAAAAAAAAAAAAAAAAAAAAAAAAAAAAAAAAAAAACATTCACTGATGCTCCAGAAGGAAACACAATGCATTAAGAGCCGGGGGGTGAAAACTTTTGAACAGAATGAATATATCCATTTTTTTTCTTATTTTTTTGAAGAATTTTTTTTTTTTTTTTTTTTTTTCATTTAGTACTGCCCTTTGGAAGCAACAGAAGATACTTGCATGTTTCCCAGAAGACCAATTAAGTACAATTTACCTTGATCTTTAAATTGAAAAAGTTTTCAACCCCCTGCTCTTAATGCATTGTGTTTCCTTCTGTTTTTCTCGAAATCACTTTTCCACAATTGTGTTAAGTCAGAATTGTAATATATAAACTCACAATTCTGAGAACATATCACTCTTCCTTTCCCCTCAAAATGGGACTTGTGAGATATAAACTGCAAGCAAACAAAATATAATTCTTATTTTTTTAATCAAGCACCTCTTTAAGATTTCTTGTTGGAACACCAGAAGACCAGATATAGCATATGTTAGTAATTCACAGTACTGGTAGAAATATTTCTCTTACATTTTGCACACACACACACACACACATGTTTGTTTTTGTGAATTGTGGGGACTTTTCATAGACTTCTATAGTTTTTATACTGACTAAAAGATATTGTCTATCCTCTAACCCAACCCTAACCCTAAACCTACCCCTTACAGGAAACATGTTTGCATCGTTACATTTTCAGATAAACACCATTTACTATTTTTAATAATTTTTTTTAACATTGTTGTGATCCCACTTCAAAGTTTGCCCCGGATCACCGGTAATAATCAAAGACTCCAATGAAGCTCACCATGTTTAGATTTGAGTGCAAATGGGACCCACTTAAATGAAATGTCCTTAACTACTATGTACTTAATCAGTTGTTACAATACACTCTGTGTGTGCATTAATGTTTTTACATTGTCCTTATATTTTAAATTACCATTCTGTAATTATAACTCAAATTATTTTCTGTAGTTCTATTTATAATTACACTGTTGACCCTACCTTTACCTCTTAAACCTGACCATAGCAGCAAAAGTATTTAACAGTTCAACATGAACACAATAGGTACATTGCATCTAACCATTCATTATTTTGTGAAATGAACAGATTGATTGTTTAATGTTATCTCTGCTTGCTTTCATGATAGCATAGTTTGGAAACCTTCGTTACAACTTCATTACATTCCCAGCTATTTTTGTCAACTTTTAATAGAAAATGTCAAGGTATATTGAAATTGAAAATTCCCATTATGAACATTATGGAAGCCTGTAAAACCAACTTAAAACTCCCCAGCTGTTCACTTAATTTAGAGTGTATTATTCACTTGAATCAGAGACAACCTGGCAGCTTTGAACATAAAATAGTAATGAGGAGGTGGAAACAATGCCTCCGTAGCCTCAAAACGCCCTTACTGAGAAATCTTTATTCATCTCTAATACAAACCATTAGAGAGAGTGCAGTACTTTAATGCATAGCCTGTGTCTCATTAGGAAGTGAGACGTGCGGTTCTGCTGAGGTTGTCTCATAAACCGAGGACAGGATAATGACACATGGTTTTCTCAGAAATGTTGTTGAAATTACTTTTTTTTTCTTTCATTTTCGACTGAATGTATTTTTAGTTGGAAAAAAAAAATGAAGAGAAAAAAAAAAAATCTAATTCCAGGTGGATGCGCCAGTCAATGCAATTTTTGATCTATTCAGGCCATCACACATGCGTTGAGATTGATCTTATTAAATCGCATGATAAGTAATTGCTGTTAATCACAGGCTGTTCAGAATGAAGCTCCCAGTCATGTAGAATAACAACGCGGCAAACAATTAAGTCCTGTGACTCATGCCAGAGCTCTTTGACATCAGACTAGCCCTTAAGTTACCACATGCCTATCACTTCTGATTGCCTGTGTGAATTCAACAATATTAGTTTGTTATTCAGACCGTAGTGGAGTCAGTAATGAATGCCAATGCACTTGCAAGGTTGGTCACAGGTGAAAAAGACAGCCAATTTAGCTCAAGAAAAAAATTAAGATATATACGAACGGCAGGTCTTACTATCAAACTAGAGTGTTTTATTGACAAGGTCAAAGGAACTGTTGCAGACTTTAGAAAATCATTAAAAACACCAATTTAAAGCCAACTTGCCTCTGAGGTTGTTATGTTTTATTGATTGTAATGTATAGCAGTACTTTAGAATAACTATCTAGAAAACTGTGATAGAATCAAATCAGCTGAATGTGAAAACTCATAAATTTCACGAATAATGGCGAGTGACATATTGAACGTAAGGTTTTTGGGCATAAAGACTGAAATTAAAACTGGAAACATATGTTTGTACAGTGTACTGTATTTCTGAAAATAATCTGAAGCAAAATTAAATAGGATTTGGACAAAATGTGTCAAAAAATGACAATGACGCTGTGCTCACATACCCAGTACGTTGTCGGTGATTGCCAACAATGAGATGAAGCAAGCCTTAAAAAGATACAGCAGGTTATAATAAGATTTTAAATGGATTTTAAATGGTGTGAAAAGACAATATGGCCGACCTTGGAAAAAATAAGATTTGTTGGATATTGTAATGACCATGAAAAAATTGTAAGTATATGACTTACAGCTGAAGAAACATACCTGTACTAAATAGCTTCACTTTTTTTCCAGGGAAACCAAGTTACCAAAGAAATATTCTTTGACAAGTAGAGTACATAACATTTTGAAGTTTGAGTAAGTATTTATTAATTTAGATGAATGTAGATTTAATGTAAAAGTCAGAAACAAGTGATAAATCACATGCCATCAACAATATTAGCAGTGCCACAAAGCTGCTAAACAGACCATTATTATTTAAGATGCTACTATAAAACTGAATAGCCACAGAAGCTGTGTGTTTTAGTCAAGAAACAGTAATGTTTCCTGTCCCTGGTGCAGCTGATTGACATTATTAACACCCCATTTAGTTAGCTAACTAGCTGTGGTAACAAAAACATTAGCATGTAGTTATCCACTGATAATAATAGCTGATATTAAAGGGATAGTTTACCTGAAAATGAAAATTCTGTCATTAATTACTCTCCCTCATGTCGTTCCAAACCTGTAAGACCTTTGATCATCTTCAGAACACAAATTAAGATATTTTTGATGAAATCTGAGAGCTTTCTGACCCATGATTCCAGTCATAGTTAAGCACTTTTACTTAGTTTACATGAAGTGGGCCGCCTCATTGTGGCTTCCATATTAAGATCACATGATCATTACTCAACATTTCTGTTCACAGAAATAAACTGTAGGATATCAGAGGGAACCAGAGGAATTTGGGGGCAAGAAACCCAAGACTAATAATCTAAGAGACAACACATCATAACAATCATGAGTAAAACCATAAAGAAAATCATTGGTTGAGACTTTCTTGGGTTTAACCCCACTCAGGACAAAGACCAGACTCTTTCTAGACCTTTTGGGTTTCTCTTCCTCACAGCACATGTCTTTTACATTTGTAATTGCACCAAAATGATGCTAAAAAGAACTTATAAATGAATACCTGTACATTACATAACACCATATTATGTATGTAACTCACTGCTTATGTCATTTTCAATAACTGTTGAATAGCTTAGGAGGGTTATATTTGTGTTTAGTACACTCCAAGAAATGTGTTTTATTATGTGAGAATTGTATTGGGTTATTTTTTTATTTTTTTTTACCCAGGTGCTGGGTTGTTTTTCTGTAGCTAAATTGTTGAGTCATTTTTAATGCTGGATTACTTTATTTTATTTATTAATTTTTTTTTCTACCCAACCGCTGGGTAAAGCCTGTCTCTGACAAAACAACCCTGCTGCTGAGTTTCAGTCAGAGTGCAGGCTTTTTGAGTCCTCTATAGGAAAGAGTGGTTCTCAGCGCTGCTGATTTGGTGCACTTCTTCAGCAAAATAAAGGGTTGTATACATTTTATTTTATTTAGAAAGTCTTTACTGTGCTGTAAATTGTATTATTTTACGCAACGCAACATAAGGACAAGATGTCAGTCAGGTGTGTCAGCAGCGGTCACTTTGCATGATGGAAACGCCTTTTGCCTTGCATTAAACAAATGGATATTATTCGTTATGGTAGTGAATGTAATTTAATTTGATGTTAAAATATCTTTTCTAATATCAGTACTGTTTGTTTAAGGGCAGGTATTGGAGTCAGTCACAGCATCTTTCAGCTACGAGTAAAACCCGAGGCCGTGGTCTGAAGTTCGCAATTACCCTGGTGAACAGCAGCCCTTCACTGGCTCAGATTTCGGTGACACAGAGTGTACGTGTGTGTTTGAAAATCTCTCCTTAAAATGGTTCTATCAATCAATTCTTTGTAAAATATATCAAATTCTTATTGTATAAATCATACTCCGCAAGAGCGGGAAAATGAATGAATTTAATATGAAGTTTAATAGCCTCATTGAGAAACTCAATGCAAGGGTTAATTAAATGATTGATGGCTGTTCAGGTCTAAGCAATTGCATAAATAAACTTGGGATTCCAAATTTTCACTCTCTTAAAACTCATTCTTTCCTCACTTTTGTTTTTGCACCCATTTTTCATGAGCTGAACTCAAAGATCTAAGACTTTTTTCTATGTACACAAAAGGCCTCAAATATTTATCTTAAATATTGTTCACAATTCTGTCTAAATCTGTGTTAGTCAGCACTTCTCCTTTGCCAAGATAATCCATCCACCTCACAGGTGTGGCATATCACGCTGTCGTATATAATGATCCAGTGCATCCCAAACATGCTCTAATGGGTGACATGTCCAGTGAGTATGCTGGCCATGCAAGAACTAGGATGTTTTCAGCTTCCAGGAATTGTGTACAGATCCTTGAACGTGGGGCCATGCATTATCATGCTGCAACATGTGGTGATAGTCATGAATGAATGGCACAACAATGGGCCTCAGGATCTCATCACAGTATCTCTGTGCATTCAAAATACCATCAATAAAATGCATCTGTGTTCGTCATCCATAAGATGCACCTGCCCATACCATAACCCCACCGCCACCATGGGACACTCGATCCACAACATTGACATCAGCAAAGCGCTCACCCACTGTCTTCCATCTGCCCTGTACAGTGAAAACCGGGATTCATCCATGAAGAGAACACCTCTCCAAAGTGCCAGACGCCATTAAATGTGAGCATCTGCCCACTCAAGTCGGTTCTGATGACAAACTGCAGTCAGGTCGAGACCCCGATGAGGACGACGAGCATGTAGATGAGCTTTCCTGAGACGGTTTCTGACAGTTTATGCAGAAATTCTTTGGTTATGCAAACCAATTGTTGCAGCAGCTGTCCGGGTGGCTGGTCTCAGATGATCTTGGAGATGAAGATGCTGGATGTGGAGGTCCTGGGCTGGTGTGGTTACACGTGGTCTGCGGTTGTGAGGCCTGTTGGATGTACTGCCAAATTCTCTGAAACGCCTTTGGAGACGGCTTATGGTAGAGAAATTCACGGGCAACAGCTCTGGTGGACATTCCTGCAGTCAGCATGCCAATTGCCCTCAAAACTTACAACATCTGTGGCATTGTGCTATGTGATAAAACTGCACATTTTAGAGTGGCCTTTTATTGTGGCCAGCCTAAGGCACACCTGTGCCATAATCATGCTGTCTAATCAGCATCTTGATATTCCACACCTGTGAGGTGGATGGATTATCTCGGCAAAGGAGAAGTGCTCACTAACATAGGTTTAGACAGATTGTGAACAATATTTAAGAGAAATAGGACTTTTGTGTACATAGAAAAAGTCTTAGATCTTTGAGTTCAGCTCATGAAAAATGGGGGCAAAAACAAAAGTGTTGCGTTTATAATTTTGGTCAGTATATATTGAAGAGAATTAACTTGTGTTTTGTACTTAAAGGTTAATGTCTTAAACTGCTGATCTTGTTTCCCTTACAAAATTAATAATTGATGACTGAGTATCAGTACAAAAACTTTTCTTTTGCATGATACTCAAGTTGAAAAATTCAATATTTACTTTGTGCACCTTTAATGCTATTGTTATTAGTTAAGGGAACATAATGTTAGCACATTATAAAGTCCTGAAACTCACCACTGATTATAGGATAAACTGCATTGGAACAACACTCTTGGTTGGTGCTTTAAAAGGTTCTTCACAGCGATGCCATAGAAGAACCAATCTGGTTCCACAAAGAGCCATTCAGTCAAAGTATCTTTAAAGAACCATCTCTTTCTCACCTTTTTATAATCTGAAGAACCTTCCTTCACCACAAAGAACATTTTGTGAAACAGAAAGGGTCTTCAGATGTTGAAGGTTCTTCATGGAACCACTTAGACAAAAAAGGTTCTTCAATGGCATCGTGAAGCACCTTTAGAGTGAAGTTTGCAATCTAGTTGCTTATGGTTTTTTAATGGCTCTGTAATTATAATTTTAAGATTTATCAGTGACAGCATTTTATGGCTTAATGTATTCTAAATCAAATTAAATGGACAGTTTTCTGACTGTAACAGCATTTTACCCTAAGTACACTCTATATGCACCAACATTTTCTCTGGATTTATGTAACATTTTTATCAGACTGAGCGGTTCATTTATAGCCATACTCAGAATTATACATTTATAATCCATTACTTCAGAGCTGAGACACACAATTCCTACAGAATTCTCTCAGGATCCTTTTGGGACTCCAAATAAAGAGCTGGAAAAAATATTCTATCATTTTGAAAACACCCACCAGTGACTGTGGGGTATGAATGAGTAATATCCAGACACAGTCAATATAATCAGTAAAAGCTATTAACCTAATCAGATACTAGAACAGCACATACGCAGAGAGTCTATGACTAAAATCCGCCTTAATCCACACAAAAGTCGTGGGTAAAGTCGAGGTAAATTCTCACCGTGTGATCTGGCCCGCTCTGTCTAAGCTATTTACAGTCTACGTCTGGCTAGAATGGCAGAACTATAGCATTTCCCTAAAGCAATACATCTGTGCCAAATCTGGCCCTGGTTATGTTATTGGACCCAATTAACAGTTAACATATTGGAGGTCTACAACACCGTTTTATAGTCCATTGATTTTATGGCATTAGGAGATGCTAAAGCTGGAATAAAAGGATTGAACTGAACGGATTTGTTTCAGTGAGTCTGTTCTTGCAGCGTTGCGGCCTGCTAATAGGTGCGACTGTAATCAAGATGACTAAAAGGTTCTTATTTTATTCCGTGACAGCAGAAGATCCAAACACGGTGGATAATATTTCACCTCTGTGCCAGTACTGCGCTTTCCAGTTCACTGCTCATGTGGATTATGTAAATAGTGTTCGCAAAATCATGTAATGTACTCTTGATACAATAACTGCTCATGCAGGACTGTCAAATGATTCTATATGGTGATACATGAAGATTGAGTTTCAATATTTGGTTTAAATAACAGTGACTCAGAACTCGCTGAAGTAAACTTAAAGTATCTAATTTCTGTTTTATTGCAGTCATTGTTTAGCTATATGTAAATGTCACAATATTTCCTGACATATTATAATGACAGACTCAGTCAGAGGGCTGGCATTTTTGAAGGCACTTAAACACCATAATTTGTTTTCTAATGCACAGCATCAGCTCATCATAGACTATTGTTCATCTGTCAGATTCTACAATGCAAAAACCTCATGTGGGTTTTTAATGCTTTAATGTTAAACTAGCTGACTGTGTGATATGCTGCAGAAAAACAAACCTGTATTGTCGTTCTTGAATATTTTAGACTGCATGGAAGAGATAATGTATGGTGATTAACGCAAAATAAACACAGACAGGGTGATGAGGCATCCGACACAGAGTAGAATGTACATTATCCCACTATTTACACGGCTATTCGGCAAATAAATAAATAAATAAATGCACTGACATAAAATATTGATGAGGTTAATTATTTCATATTTGTAGCTGTATATTATCTTTTCACTAAAGCAAAATGTTCAGCTCAGCAACAAGACAAACACTGTAAAATTTTTAAAGTATTTTTTAAATAAATGTTTTATTCAGTTGAAGTCATTGTTTAAAGGGACATTGTTTTATACATATTGTTTTATACATATTTTGGACTATGGGGGGCATCATTATTTCGATGTGTTACCCGATGTGTTACCTGTTGCTATTTTTTCCCCAAAATGACTTGGAATACACAACTTGTAAAATAACAAACTGATACGATGCCACATTGTGCAGCTTTTGGTTGTAATTTTCAGTCGAAGGGCAACAAAGGAAGCAATCTAAGTCTTCACTGCTTTCCTAGCTATAAGAAGAGGAAAATAGAATGATAAGATGCCTTTGGACGAATAAAACTTCACATCTTTGTTCTCTCCATGTTGGCCCTGATACCTTTCAGGCTTTTAGTAGACCACAGCTACTAAAAGAGCTTACAAACGGCAGAGACAAGAAACGCCAGATGCCATCCTGGCAGGATGTAAACATGCTGATGCTTGACATGACACCGTGGCCACTGAAGGAGTTTCCAAGCGCAGATCAGATTTCACCTGATATCTGGGAGCGTTTAGACTCCTTGTGGAGAAAAATCGATGATGCAGCATTTGGTTTAAGCCTATGCTTATATCCATCGCCACCTGTAAGCTCTTTAGGTAGTTGTGGTCATTGCATCAGTACTTTATTTTCTGAGTTGTGTATTCCGAGTTGTGTTGTAGTAAAAATAGATATTTAGGAAACATGTTGTGTTTACATAGCTGTTTCTCTGAAAAATAATGTTATAGCCAGTAATTCTATTCTGAAATGGGCATTTTGGGCAGATTCTTTGAACATCCAAAATGCATTTTAAATGCGGCTTCAAACGATCCCAAATGGGGTTGTAAATGATCCCAGCCGAGAAAGAAGGGTCTTATCTAGCGAAACGATCGGTATTTTCATTTAAAAATAAATAAATAAATAAATACTTTTTAATCTCAAAGCCTTGTCTTGTCTTGCCCTCCCTGAACTCTGTGTATTCTGACTCAAGAGATTTAGGGTATGTCGGAAACTCCAATCGTACTTTCTATCCTCAACTTCAAAAATCATTTCAAAATCACCCTACATCACTGCAGAAGTTCGACCCAGTCTTTGCAAAGTGAACATGCAAAGAGGATCCCTTAACAAAAAAGGTAAAACAGCGATATAAGGCAATTTTGAAGCTGCATTTTGGAAGTTCAAACTCGGGGCACCATAGCAGTCCATTATATGGAGAAAAATCCTGAAATGTAAAAAAATAGTAAATCAGCTCATTAAATTACAGTGCAGTGCTCATTGCGTGTCCTTAATCTGGCAAACCCCCGTGAGCGTCGAGTCTGAGTAGAAGGAAGCTGGAGAAACTGTTATCTCCAATATTTTGACTTTGGACTGCAGTACCCATTTTACCCACTAGCTGTCAATCTTACATACTGCACCTTTAAAAAGTATGTGATTTCCGGAGTGGGTTTGCAGTAATTTTAGCGAGATTTGTTTAGATTCTTTGATTGTTAAAGATTTCTTTGCATTTTTTTTTCTTCAGTTTTATACAGTTTCTTGCGCAATACAATCATTTTGCTTCATAAGACCTCAACGTATCATCTGGAACCAAAGATAATAATTTTGTCAGTGGCTATTTACACTAAATGCAAATAGCAACAGATGCTATTTACACTAAGTGAAAATAGCATGTAATCTTAGTGATAGATGCTGTTTACACTAAGTGAAAATAGCAATTAGATGCAATTTACACAAAGTGAAAATAGCATATTTTCTTAACGATAGATGCTATTTACGCTAAGTGAAAATAACGATAGATGCTATTTATGCTAAGTAAAAATAGCTATAGATTATATTTATACTAGTGTTAAAATAACAGGATTTTCTGCTATTTATAATACTTATTGCAAATAGACAATAGGCAGTTATCTGCACCCCTCAGTATTGTAGTACACTATAAAACAGTATGCAATAATAATGCATTGAATGTAAATTATAGTTTTAATTTAGATTATTAAATGGATGCTGTCATATTGGGACAATAAAGTCCTCCCTTAATCTACCCTAACCCTAACCCTAACCAATACTTTAATGACTTCAACGTTACAATAAGTAACACTTTACTTCAACTTTTTAGTTATTTCCTTAATTTTTAAATAAATGTCTTTCCGATATGACATGATATTTGAAAAGGGAGTCAAAAAGGCTACAGCACATGCTTTACCAACTGCACCACTGGAGCTTTTAATATACTAGCATCTTTTATAGTGTTGACTAGACCAATCACATGTTGGTGGGCAGAGTTAGTGTAAATAGCCTCTGCCAACAAGGCAGGCTATTTGCACTTAGTGTAAATAGACACGCTGAATAAGTTTGTGTTCCTTCTTATGCTTTCTTTAAAAAAAAAAAAATGGGCAGCTGCTGAACTGCATTGTATAAATCACTAAGGACCACGGATTCAGTTCTACCCAAGAAAAAGAAGTCAATTACATATTGGATGGCCTAGGGGGTGAGTAAATTAACAGTAAATCTTCATTTTTGGGTGAACTATCCCTTTGACAACCTCATAGCTCATAGTAGGTCTGTTTTTATAAGTTATCTTTTAAAGCCAGTTCCCCTATGGAGAAAATAAATGGGATGTTTACTCCCCGAACCTGGCTGTTGCACTCTTTTAAGGAGCAACTAGAATTCTACAATATTTTACAATGAAAAGAGAAACTGTTAATATGTTTGTTACCAAGCATTAATTTGCGTGCACCAGCTGAGGTGATTATTTTAGCTCTAATCAAGCCACTAGATCAAAGGCATATGTAGTTTTATGCAAATAAGGTTAACTGAGACGCAAGAGTTTTCACAAAAAGAAGGCATTTCTAGCATTTCTCTCTCTAGTTTTATTTAGAACACTGTGGAAATATTCCAGGTAAAGGTTTAGATACAACCAACAAGCATGACGTCAGGCCTTTTTACCACCCTGCGAAAAACTGCTGTGTTGCAGAGCGCATGTAATGCGATCCGTGGGCAGAGTCATTCAGATTCTGCCGTC
Source organism: Labeo rohita (assembly GCF_022985175.1). Taxonomy (NCBI): domain Eukaryota; kingdom Metazoa; phylum Chordata; class Actinopteri; order Cypriniformes; family Cyprinidae; genus Labeo; species Labeo rohita. The sequence goes on from NC_066883.1 coordinate 14,393,667, forward strand.
TAACCAATCAATTCCGCAAACGAAGCACCACCTTATCTTCAGGTGCACTACACCAATGATAAGCTTAACATTGATTTTTTATGTTTAAGTGTTGTCTATTCAGGAAGCATGTGTACAGACTTTAAACTCTTTCCAAGCACCAATGAAAGATCTGAGTTTGAACAGAATGCTGTTGTTAAATGTGAGACTGGAAAATAGCTACAGGCTAGGAAAGTTGCCTCCTTATGCTCTGTCATGATAACTGTGTATGTTAGAAGAGTCCTCAAGATAACCCAGTGAAAGTTGGGCCAGTTACACTCATTTAAGGGAGTTTTGCCTCTAGAGTATATTGCAGTTTTTGGCCAAACTATACTTCATAGCTCCCTTTTGGTAGTTATCAGATTGTTAGTACACTCTGAAAAATGGTGGGTTGCTTTTTCTACGCAACTGAGAATGTCGGGTCACTGGCTTAGATTTCAACGACACACTAGCATGAGAATCAGCAATGGTGAAAGGGATTACAAAGAAAGGTATACACTTGAACAATGAGTTAAACTACCCAGCATGTTGGATAAAAACATTTAACCCAACCAGCTGGGTCAAAACAAACCAGCATGTGTTCTGTCCAATATCTACCAAGTGCTAGGTTGCCAAATAACCCAGCAATGGTTGTTTTTAACCGAGCATTTTTTTTTTTTAATAGTGCATAATATTGCTGTCACCAGTTTCTTCCCCTTACCAAAAAGTAGTACACTTCAAGTTTATTTTTATTAAGTATACTTAAGTAAAGTTGAAGTATATTTTTAGTATACTTTATGTAAGTAAGTTTACATATATCAGTGCACTAGTAATATACTTGTAAGTGTACTATTTCAATACTCAATGGGACTAAATTGACCCATTTTCTAGTACATAAAAGTATATTTTTAAGAATACTTTAAGTACAGCAGTAGTAAACTTTGAGTACACAACTAGTTTACATCAATGTTTTTAGCTTGTACTGCAACTATACTAAAAGTGAACTTATATACTGATAGTTTGCTAATTAAATACTTGTAGTAGCATTTTTGGTACACATTGAAGTATAGTCTCCGTAAACTAGTTTAGTAGTTTTGTACTCCAAGTATAATCATACGTTTTCTTTAAGTGAACTTTACATCATACGTTGAGTACTACTATGTCCCTATCTAGGTATTAATTGGTATATATTTTGTTATATGAATATCTGAACATACAAAATAAAGAACAGGATAGCTGCTTGTAAACAAAAACATTTTATTCTAGGTTCAATTTTTTTTTTTTTTTTTAAACACTTGAATGTGGGCAAGTTTCATAAATAAAAAAATAAAAGAAAGAAAGAAAGAAAGAAAGAAAGAAAGAAAGAAACAACATTTTGAACAAAAAGCTGAAAACAAGACTATGAATTGGATTCAGAATGAAATAAAACGTAGATGGAGTTGATCAACACCCCAAAGCTTGACTAATAATGACTTATTACTTCTTCATTGGTCAACATTTTATTCCACAACGTTACACAGTTTTGATGCTGTTTTATGTTTGATAATCCTGTTGGATTACATGTGGAAGCATCTGTTGTTTCAGCTTCTTCTTCACTTGTGTTTTTATTTGTAAATTCTGTACAGAAAACACAGATTCTAGGAGCACAAGTATATCTCAAATATGTTTTGACTTTTTTTTTTTTTTTTTTTTTTTTGAAAATAACATTTTCCAGCTCCCCTAGAGTCAAACAGTTGAGTTTTACTGTTTTCAAATCCATTCAGCCGATCTCCGGGTCTGGCGATAGCACTTTTAGCATAGCTTAGCATAGATCATTGAATCCGATTAGACTGTTAGCATCTCGCTCAAAAATGACCAAAAATGAGTTTCCATATATTTCCATTTTAAAACTTGACTCTTCTGTAGGTACATCATGTACAAAGACGAAAAAATGAAAAGTTGTGATTTTCTAGGTCGATATGGCTAGGAACTATACTCTCATTTCGGCATAATAATAAAAGAACTTTGCTGCCATACCATGGGTGCAGGAGGTGCAATGATATTACGCAGCCATCAGCTCTGCTGGCTGCAAGTCTGCATCTACACAAAACTTATTATTGCGTAATATATAATATTATTGCGCCTGCTGCACCCATGGTACGGCAGCAAAGTTCTTTGAATTTCTGAGAAGTACATAAAAAAGTAGACTAAAAGTATACTTTTCTATTTTTAGTTTAAAAGAAGTATACTAATTGCGCACTTTAATAAACTTCTTTTTCGTAAAGGGTCATCAGAACAGATTGAGTAAATATTTTCATTCATTTAGATGCTGTGATCAATTTATCGAATCAGTGAGTGAACTCAATGAACAAATCAGTCAGATTCATAAATGATTAATTATGTTTTCTAACCCTTTCTAAACCTTTAAAAAGATATGATTTTTGTTGTCAGTGCAACAACATTTTCTGTAAATACGGACATTTTTGGTTTCTCACACAAATACGTCTGAGCTTTGTCTACCTACATAAACATTTAACCTCAATATACTGCTACTTATCCACAACATGTCAAAACTGCCTGTAAAGATCTGATTTTTCCCATGCATGAAAGTCTCCAGACAAGATGAAAACTGATGGAACTACATGGGAAATTGTGGGGGAAATTTTGTTCTAGAAATGGGATATATTCCATATGGTATGCCTAATATTTAAAAACACATCAAAAGACCACTTAATATACAAAGGCATGGAATTTTCAATATTTATTCTAACTTGTTTCATAACTTGCATTTTGAAGCACAAAGTCCAATATAGCACATAATTCTAGGTCTTTAACTAACAATGAATACACTTGCAAATCCATTTCAAGTAATTCCACAGCTTTGAATTGTTTGACCCAAAACTAGTCACCCAGACGCAAAGCACACTGGGTAACTGGCAGTGCTACAGTATATAAATACAGTATATATATATAACACAGCCGATCGTCTACTGCTAGAATCTGCCTTGAACTGAACAAATGTTACTAATAAAAACAATTCCAAGGTTAAAACAATCATGTTGATGTCACTCCTGTTATATCTTTTGAGTGTGATGATTTCCATATAAATATGTGCGTTTTAATTTAATTATACTTCATATTTAATTATAAAGGGTAAAGCAGACTTTCAGAAATATCATCTGGTTAAGCCCAGGCACTTCAACTTTATTAATTATAAATTAATTACTTGCAAATGGCAAAAAAATAAAATAAAATAAAATAAAATAAAATAAAATAAAATAACAGGTTGGGAATGAAAGGTAAATTTAGCTTCTGCTTGGTGAAGACAGTTAGCTTAATGAAGAATGGCATCTCAAAGCTCATTTTATAAATATCATTTCTAATTTGTTTTGGCGTCTATTTCTGTCATTTCTGAAGAGAGTGAAATATAATATACAATAATCCAGTGGTTCTCAATTCCAGTCCTTGCGTACCACCGCTCTGCACATTTTGTATGTATCTTATCACTTCAGACATTTGTTTTATTAGACTATATAAGTGCCCTGTGAAGTGCAGTATATTCCACCATGATACCAGTACGAAGGGACCCTATATTTTCCATTCAAAGGGCATTAAAGTGTGTGAGATGTGAAATTAAATTGCATTTATTTACAGATATATATTATGCTACACTTCACACTTCTCTAGTAAATTTCATGAAGGCGCTGCAGGCCATGGCGTAGCGCCAATCTGTGAAACAAGGTTTCGAAGTGAAGTAAATTTCACTGGATTTCCTGTGCTCAGGGAGTAGGAAGCAAAGAAAACTGTGTAGGGACTATATTAGTTGAAACACAGATCATTCATGGAGCTCTCTTCTAACAAGCTGGTCATCTGAATCAGGTTTGTTAAATAAGAGCGACATGCAAAATATGCAGAGCTGTAGAACGTGAGGACTGGAATTGAGAATCACTGCAATACAGTAATTGTGCAATAATTTACTGATGTTTTCCCTCCAAAATGACATTGAGGACTAACCGGATAAAAAGTTGTACTGAAGTAATATATACTATAATATAATAGATAGATAGATGGATAGATTTCTTGCAATTCTGAATTGTGAGATATAAACTCAATTGTAGGATAATAATCTTTTGTTGTTGTTTTCTCAGAATTGGGCTTTATAACTTGCAATTTTGAGTTTATATCTCAAAATTCTGACACAAGATATCAGATTTGCAATAAAAGTCAGAATTGCACATTTATATCTTGCAATTCCGACTTTTTCTCAAAATTGCAAGTTTATATCTCACAGTTTTGACTTTATGACTAGCATTTGTGAGTTTGTATCTCAGAATTCTGAGAAGTCAGAATTGTGAATTCTCAATCTCACAATTTTGACTTTATTTTCTCAATTTTTTTCTCAACTTTATTTCTTAAAATTGTGATCTAGGAAAAGAAAAATATACTAGCATTTGCGAGTTTATATCTTAAAATTCGGGGAAGTCATAATTGCGAATTTCTGAATCGCAATTCTGACTTTATTTTCTCGCAATTGCGAGTTTATATCCTGGAATTCTAACTTTATTTCTCAAAATTGTGAGTTCTCCAAATTGGGCTTTAAAACTCAAAATTGCAAGTTCATATCTCAAAACTGTGAGAAAAGAAGTAAGAATTGCAAATTTATATCTCAAAATTGTGAGTTTATATCCCACAATTCTGACTTTATTTCACAAATCTGTGAGTTTATATCTCACAGTTCTAAACTAACAATTACAAATTTATATCTCATGATACTAAGAAAAAAAGAATTGTGAGATAAAAAGTCACAATTACCTTTTCATTTCTCAGAATTGTGACTTTATTTCCCAGGATTGTGTCCATATCTTGCAATTCTGACTTTTTCTCACAATTACCCCCCACTATTGCACATTTATATCACATTTATATAAGATACAAACTTGTAATTGTAAGATTTTTTCAATTTTTTTATTTTTTCCCCTGATTGGGCTTTATAACTTGCAATTGCGAGTAAAATTCTGAGTAAAGAATTCAGGTTTGTAAGAAAAAAGTCAAAATTGTGGATTTATATCTCACAATTGAGTTTATATCCTGCAATTCTGACTTTTTTTCTCTTTTATTTTTTTATTTTTTTAAATATATCTTGTAGAGTTTATATCTTGTAGTTCTGACTTTAGCAACTGCGAGTTTATATCTCACGATTCTGATAGAAAAAAAAAAGATAAAAATTTTAAATTACCCTTTTGTTTCTGACTTTGTTTCTCAGAATTGTGAGTTTGTATCTTGCATTTCTAATTTTTCTCACAATTACAAGTTTAAATTTCATTAAATAATGTTTATATCACAGAGATATAAACGCGCAATTGCAAGAAAATATATAACTCGCATTTTTACGAAATTGTATTTCAGAATTCTCAGAAAAGAAGTCAGGACTGCCATAATAATAATAATAATAATAATAATAATAATAGTGAGTTTATATTCCATAATTCTGACTTTGGTCACAATTACCTTTTTTTTTTTTTTTTTTTTTTTTTTTTTTCAGTGGCAGAAACAGGCTTCCATATATATAGTTTTTCATTTGAGTTTATTTTTTTGTGGGTTTAGCATGACTTCAGTCATCTAGCTGTCCTACACGACATCCACAGAGCCGGCCCAAGCAGGAGCTCATGTTTCTGTCATGTGAACCATCTGATCAGGCTGGAAAGAGAAAGGAACAGAGCCTGGAACAGAATCCGGCTCTCTGATAGCTTTGACAGCAGGTAATGAGCCACTTAATGAAGTCCAGGGTAATTTCGCAACCACAACAAGAGGGAGATGCAAGGCGTGCGGTGTTAGGCCCATAACAGCCTTTAATCAAATGGGAACGGCAGGCTGAAAATGATAGCCCGGGTCTGCGGGGATTTTGACGCCAACCGCAGGTAGCAGGTGCTTCTCTTAACCTGTTGGCATGGCAACCACAGCGTAGTTTCTTCCTCAACAGTACATTTACGGCATCTCCAAAATGATCCTCGCACAGGAAAATATGTTTGCTTTATTTCTGTTCATCAGGAGGCCTTCCACTGCAACCCACACATCTGCTGCTGTTGACTCTGCCACCTCCAGGTTGTGTGTTTACCATTGGCTTGTTTTCAAGATTTCCTCAATCAGCAACATGATGCTTTTCCTTCTCATTATAAACAATCTGCGTTTTTGGGTTCCCGCTGGAATAGCGCAAGAAACGATACTAATTATTGGTTCAGAGATACTGGACATTCTTCACTGCAGAGGTAAAAAGAGTGTATAGCATCATTTTTTGATACTTTCTATATTTAATATTGAGAAGGAAGTTTCTTATGCACACCAAAGCCGCAATTATTTGACACCGAAGAGAAAGGACTGCCGAAAATTCAGCTTTGCATCACAGGACCTGTTTTCAGCATCACTCTGTTGTTCATTTCCCAAACACATAGATTGAGTCTGAGTTCCTTCTGAATTACTTCTCTCATCGCGTTCTTGATTACATCCTCCTGTCCTTCCGTACTGCCACTAGCGTGCGCAATCAAACATCGCATGTCCACTAGATTGTGTTTTCTTTGATTGATGCTCAACATGAGCAAGCATAAAAATGTGACAATCACTAAAGCATGTAAATATTTGAAAGCATTCCACCATGTGTTGTTGAACACAGCTAGGGGCATTTAAAAACATAGTTTAGGGAAATTCTGTCATTGATTACTCACCTTCATGTCATTTCAAACCTGTAAGACCTTTCATTTTCAGAACACAAATTAAGATGTTTTTGATGAAATCCAAGAGATTTCTGACCCTGCAAAGACAGCAACACAACTGACATGTTCAAGGCCCAGAAAGGTAGTAAGGACATTGTTAAAATAGTCCATTTGACATCAGTAGTTCAAATGTTCAAAAGTTATTAAGCTAATATTTTTTTGTCCACAAGGAAAACAAAAATAACAACTTTATTCAACAATTTATTCTATTCTTCTTATTGCCTTTCTGGGTCTTGAACATGTCAGTTGCATTGCTGTCTACGCAGGGTCAAAAAGCTCTTGGATTTCATCAAAAATATCTTAATTTGTGTTCTAAAGATGATTGGTCTTACAGGTTTGGAACAACATGAAAGTGAGTAATTAATAACAGCATTTTCATTTTGGGGTGAACTATTCCTTTAATAAACAATAAATAAACAAAGAAAATTATTATACAAAATAACTGCATATACTGTCTTGGATATTTGCATATTTGCTGATATATTTGCACAGAAATATAGATTTTATGTGAACTCCCAAAATTGTTTTTTGAGCTAAGATGCTTGAGCAGGGAGTTTAGTTAGATTTACTGTAGGACTGAGGTTCACAGTTTTCCTCGGTTAATTTATATGGGTTTTATGTCACCAAATACAATGAAAAAAATTAATGAATTGCTCAAATGAAAAGAAATATATTATAAACCCAGAATAATGATAACACTTGACCTGAACTACAGTTAATTCCTTAAAGTAGTAGCTCACTTCCAGAACAAAAAATTACGGATAATGTACTCACCCCCTTGTCATCCAAGATGTTCATGTCTTTCTTTCTTCAGTCATAAAGAAATTGTGTTTTTTTGAGGGAAACATTTCAGGGTTTCTTTCTATATATTGGACTTCTGTGGTGCCTGTGAGTTTGAACTTCTAGAATGCAGTTTAAATGCAGCTTTAAAGAGCTCAAAATGATCCCAGCCAAGGAAGAAGGGTCTGATCTAGAGAAACAATCAGTGATGTTCTAAAAAAAAAATTAAAAATCACAATTTAAATATGGGTATGTTGAAAAACTCCCATCTCATTTTCTCCTTCAACTTCAAAATCATCCTACATTGCCATTTTACCTTTTTTTGTAAAGGGTGTTTGATCTTCTTTGTATGTTCATTTTGTAAACACTGGGTCGGTGCTTCAGCAGCGATGTAGGACGATTTTGAAGTTGGAGGAGAAAATGAGATGGGAGGTTTTCGACATACAACTGTCATGAACTGGAGTTCACGCAGAGATAGACAAGATGAGCATTTGAGGTTAAAAAAAGTGTATAAATTGTAATTTTAGAAAATAACCAATCATTTCGCTAGATAAGACCCTTCTTTCTCAGCTGGGATTGTTTAGAACCCTTTGAAGCTGCATTTAAACTGCATTTTGGAAGTTCAGACTCAGGTCACCACAGAGGTCCACTATATGGAGAGAAATCCTGAAATGTTTTCTTTAAAAAACATAATTTCTTTACGAATGAAGAAAGAAAGACATGAACATCTTGGATGACAAAGGGGTGAGTACATTACTACACTCTAAAAAATGCTGGGTTCAAATTGTTGGGTCATTTTATTGGGTTATTTTTAATATTTTTTACCCGGGTCTTGGGTAGTTTTTCTGTAACAAAGTTGCTGGGTCATTTTTAATGCTGAGTTATTGTTTTCTACCCAACCGCTGGGTTGAGCCTGTCTCTGACGAAACAACCCAGCTGCTGAGTTACAGTTAATCTGAGCACGGACGCTAGGAGAGAGCGGTTCTCAGAGCAGCTGATTTGCACTTCTTCAGCGAAATAAAGGTTTGTATGTATTTATTTCAATTATAAAGTCTTTACTGTGCTGTAAATCACATTATTTTACGCAACGCAACATAAAAACGAGATGTCAGTCAGCTGCGTTAGCAGCGGTTGCTTCGCAGGATGGAAATGCCTTTTGCCTTGCATAAATAAATGGATTTTATTCATTATTGTACTGAGTCAGTCATGGCATCATTCAGCTACGAGTGAAACGCGAGGCCATGGTCTGAAGTTCGCAGTTTACCCGGTAAACAGCAGCCCTTCATGGGCTCAGATTTCGGCGACACACCAGCATGAGAATTAGCGCTATTTCGGTAAAAAAAACGATTACAGAGAATGGTTGAATACACTAAAATTAAAATTCTACTTTTAAATGTTATTTTTTTTTACTAAAATGTTTGTTAAATAAGTGTAATATTGTAAACTATGCTGTATTCACCCAAATACATTCAATTTGTCTTGTATTTTGTCCATATGTTTTTGCTTAATAAATGTTCATCTTTTGATTATTGCTGTTGCCTTTAGTAATTCTGTGTGTTTATAAGTTCCAGTCCATTTTATGCCAGCAATATCATTTTTAAACAATAGTTGACTTAAATAAAATAACCCAGCATGTTTGGTAAAAGCATTTAATCCAACCAGCTGGGTCAAAATAACCCAGCATGTGATCTGGGCCTTGAACATGGTATTTGTGTTGCTGTCTATGCATGGATTAAGAACAAAGGTCTTATGTGTATGGAGTGACATAAGGGTGAGTAATTAATAACATAATTTTCATTTATTAGGTGAACTATCCCTATAATGTTTCTGGCTATTTCATTCTATATAAATCAGCATGGTAGACTGTTTTGCAACATTAAATGCATTAACATTCACACTGGCATCCCTAAACTGTAGGTGTGCATATTGTCTATTGTACAGTAGTCAATTTGTTTGTGGATTAGCACCACCTATTGTACAGGAGTCATGGTGTGAATATGACTTTTGTTTCTTATTTTGTTTTCATGTGCCTGTGGTGTGCATAGAGCTCTCTTTATCTGCGAACCGTGTGCAAATGCAAATGATGCATATACAAACATCCTTCGCTCCCACTCTCCCTCTTGTCCATTGGAGGATGTTCATATAACTTGCCAGCACCACAATTAACTCCCAGAGCGACCTGCTCACCACCCTGTTGTTGAATCGGATTAGGTCTCTCTCTGTCTCCGGCGAGCTCCTGCTGGCTTATCTGGGGCATGTTTGGAGGGCGCAGCAACAGGACAGGGACACGTGCCTGGAAATAAACGGAGTCTCGCGGTGATAGCCTCCCTGCTCACCCAGCCATGAAGGTTAAAACGTCTCTTTCTTGCCTACAGTCAACCTTGCTCCATGACTGTGAATAAGGACAGAGGACGTCTGCCTAAGAGTGCAGACATCTGCGTCTGTGTCCGCTGTCATGGGTCAGCAGGTAGACAAATGATAGAGGTCATGGTGGGGGTCATGGTGTGCTTAAACACAGAGGGCAGCAAAGTCAATCAATGGGTAGAAAAAAAAAATGTGTGAGGCATCGCGAGGCAGCCAAGTGTACGATACTGTCTGTATACATTGTTTTATTGACTCAATCCTGGCTGCTGTTGTATTGTGTAGCTTTATGAGATATGCTATAATTATGTGCATGTGTCTGACCCTGGTTGTTCTTTCAAGGATCAGTCACCAAAAAAAAAAAAAAAAAAAAAAACCTTAGACTTTTATTTAGCCCTTATTTATTCACTCTTGTGTTGTTACTTACCCTGTTTACTTGTTTTCACAGTGCACATGAAAAAAAGCAACACAAAAGTAGTTCATAGAGTATGATGAATATGCTAAATTCTTAGACCCCGTTCACACAAAAGATGTGTTTGTGTTTAAAAATGCATGATGCAGGGCAGAAAAAAATGCAAAAAACAAGGCAGTTGAACGTGGGAAAAAATACAAGGTCTCAAGACATGATTTTTAATGTTGTGTCATGCAGTGACTTAAATATTCATTTCTTGACTAAAATTAATTTAGATTTGTAGAATAATTCTGTATAAATAGGGCGTAATGTACAGTTGAGATCAAAAGTTTACATACACCTTGCAGAATCTGCAAAATGTACATTATTTTACCAAAATAAGAGGGATCATACAAAATGCATGTTATTTTTGATTTAGTACTGACCTGAAAAAGATATTTCACATACAAGACAAGACACAAATTCTTTGGCTTTTCAGCATTTTTTGTGTATTTGATCCCTTTTCAACAATGACTGTATGATTTTGAGATCCACACTGGGGACAACTGAGGAACTCATATGCAACTATTACAGAAGATTCAAACACTCACTGATGTTCCAGAAGGAAAAATGATGCATTAGGAGCCAAGGGTGAAAACTTTTGAACAGAATGAAGGTGTGTACATTTTTCTTATTTTGCTTAAAATGTATTTATTTTTTTTTCTCCTTTATCTCATTTAGTACCTTCAGAAGGAAGCTACAGAAGGTACTTCCATGCAAAATAAGTTACATTTACCCTGATCTTCAAATTCAAAAAGTTTTCACCCCCTGGCTCTTAATGCATTGTTTTTCCTTCTGAAGCATCAGTGAGTGTTTGAACCTTCTGTAATAGTTGCATATGAGTTCCTCAGTTGTCCTCAGTATGAAAGATGGATCTAAAAGTCATACAGTCATTGTTGGAAAGGGTTCAAAAACTTATGAAAACATACAAAAAAGTCCTGCCAGAAAATTATATAACGGTTTCCGTTAGTCTGCAGTATGTTTATTTTTTTTTATTTACTTATAATTTTACCTTTTTATGACAAGATGTACATTGTAAAACATCACAATCCCTCAATACTGCAATATTTTACAATGATTTTGTATTAATTGTATAATAATTTAATCATTTTTATTGTTTAAATGCATGTTAAAATCTTAATTAAAAGATTTGTCCTTTTATTTATTTATTTATTTAATGTGAGCAATTTCACACGAGTAGCAGTTCGATATGGCTGTATATCAGTACGGATGTGATTTGGCCCTAGGCTGCATACTTGAAGTCTAAACAAGTACATTCTCACCTAAAAACTCCTAAAACTACATTCTGTGACACAGAAACATTATTATTTATAATTCATGAACAAACAAGCCTGTTCTTTTAAATGAATCAGTTGTTTTTTTTTTTTTTTTTGAAAAAAATGAGGATGCTATCTCTCATTTAGATCACATAAAACAGGCACTTGTTTTTGAGCTAACGCGAGTTCACACAACGCATCTGTTTGTGGAAAAGTAGATCGCTACCCACATTTCTAAGAGTACACCATTAGATTCTCTCGAACCAGCATATGCAATTGATTCAATAATACAGCTGGGCTGCATTAGCCACCAGCCTGCGCCGGGATGTGTTCCCTGATGGCCGTATAATCAAGGAAGTGCTCTTTGCATTATGTCCCAGTTCAAGTATGAATGAATCATTCTCCATCAGCAGACATCTGTGCGGTCCAGCGTTTCAATGATAATGCATCCTGTGAAACTGAGTAGCGAATGAGCCACAGTGGGATGAGGGATAAAGGAGGATACTGTGTTTCAAAACAGATACTGTATGTCCACGGCAACATTAAAATAAGATTATTTAATAAAGCACTAATCAGGGAAGCAGGAAACCAAGCAATTTCTCTTACATCAAGACCGTAGGCTATAAAAAAGCAGGTATTGAGTGTGTAGGGAATATGTGTATGTAATAGAACACGTAATGTTGTATAATAAGGATAAAAATATCGATTGCATATGATGACAGACAAAGACAGATCACTGCTATTATCATAGCACTATCACAGCAGCTAATCTTGACTTTTGGTTAAATTCAACAACAACAACAACAACAACAACAACAACAAAAACTTCATTTCAGATTTGCTACTAATTTACTAAATACCAAGCAGAGAAGAAATTGTTGAATAAAGTCATTATTTTTGTTTTCTTTTATTTTGTAGCTGTTTTATTGTGACTCATGTTTCACTGGACTCATACCAGAGAGTTGTGCATTGCAAGTGCAGCACTGTATCAGGTGAGCTATCGAGCAAGTTTACTATGTTACTAAAGCTGTATATATGGATGCACATGCTAAAGGGGTCATGAACTGCCTTTGTTTTTTTATTTTGTACTGTTCTCTGAGGTCCACTTATAATATTATCAAAAAACATCATAACTTAGAAGTAATAGACTATTTTATGTCCTGTTTTTTTGTAAACTCGAAAGTAAACGCCCAATCCTGTGTCGAATTGTGTCGCTCCATTACTAATATAACCTCTGTTCCCTGAGATAGGGGAACAAGCTTTGCGTTGCTGATGTATGGGTGATTGTACATGAATTTGCGATCAAATGACGTAAACAAAGGACGGAGTTCTTACTGACACAGTCTGGAACTAACAACTCCCATCTCATTTTCTCCTACAACTTTAAAATCACCATTATTTACACCATTATTACAGACTGAAGAAAGAAAGCCATGAACATCTTGGATGACAAGGGGGTGAGTACATCATCTGTAAATTTTTGTTCTGGAAGTGAACTTCTCCTTTAATCTACCTATAACATCATAGGAAAATTCCAAAAAATTCCTGTTGTTTGGCAGACTGCCTTCAATATAAGCTATTTTTAGACTAACGACAACATTTTGAGTTCTGAAATTTGAGTTGAGTTCTGAGGATGTTTTTTAAAGTACAATAATGACCTCCTATATGTCAAAAGATCAAGGCAATTTTGGTTTTGCAGTTTATCACCCCTTTAAATTGTATTCCAGATAGCACATGTACGTCTGCAAAGTATGTCTGTTAAAGATCACTTGATCTGGTACAAATATCTGACAGACATCTTTCAGATGTCAGTTTTACATACTTTCTAAATCTTAAACATTTTAAAGAAATCTAATAAAAAAAATATATATATATATATATATAAAACGAACTATAGATGTATTGCAGATGAGCAAACTATGTGAAGATTCAAGTGATTTCTCTCCCTGTTCCAGCAGGAGGAGGAGAAATTCCGGAACGAAGAAGGGGATCCATAAAGGGCATATCGCCTCCCTCCCGGAAGGCGCCGTAGAAACAACAGAGGGAGGCGTTGGTGGGAACTTGGGAGGAGACTCCGGAGGAGGATGATGGACACCCGGGAGGAGGATGGCGAACAGAGTCCAGGGTGGAGACGATGGAGGAAGAAGCCAGGGAGACAACAGGAGGGACTTGGAGCAGGAGGAGCCAGGTGGGACCCAGGCCACAGCCATGATGGCCCACGGTGGAGCTGACAGAGGAAGGAGCCATGGAGGAGGAAGGGCTGACAACTCCAGGGAGTTGACCGACGGTGGCGGAGAAGGTGGTGGAGGAGCCTGAGGTGGAGACAGAGCGATGGGCCAGGGGCCAGGATGACAAGGAGGATCCGGAGGGCTGAGGTGGAGCCCATGGTGATGGTGACCGACGTGGAGGTGTGAATCCGGAAAGCCGCGGTGTAGCCGGAGCGACAGAGGACCAAGGTGAATCCAGAGGAATGGCGCAGGATGATCGATGCCAGACCAAGGCGGAGCCGGAGGGACGAGGGAGCCCGGTTGGAGCCAGTGGACTGCCAGGCCACGGCGGAGAGGAGGGAGCTAGGAGACATGGTGGAGCCGCTGGGTTGACGGGCTGAGGCGGAGTCATGCCGACGATGGAGGATGATCCACGGAGCTTGCACCGTATGGATGGTGGGCTGAGGCGAGCATAAGGGCTGCCAGACGACAGCGGAGGAGGAGGAGGCAGGAGCGGGTGGGAGGGCAGGTATTTGTGAGCCTCTGGGCTCTCAGGGATGCCCTTAGGAACATAGTCTTTCTCAGGGTTAAACTCAGGAATGGGCGCCCCCTTTGGACAGGACATAGACACCGCAGCCCACTCAGGGCTGGACGTGAGGACAGGGTCAACAGAGGGTTCCAAAGAAGGAGGAAGAAGAGGGAGCTGTTAAGTATCTCTGTCAATTAGATCCTCCTCCAGATCTAGTAACAGCTCACCTTCAGCCAATTTGCAGTGGGCGGTGCTCCTCTCTGCAATAATACTGACCTCTGCATTGTCCCTTGTGGTGGGCGTGGTCGCCGACTCTCGCACCTGGTCTGACGGCACATACAGCTCCGGCTCTCCGACATCGGAGGGCTCAGGCGAATGCTCCACACCGCAGGCAGATGGTGGTCTGGGCACTGGGTCGGGAGTGAATCTCTCCAGTGTCCACTCCACAAAGGCACCAAAATGCGCTCGAGGGCCGACCTAGGATGACAGTGTTCTGTATGCAATGTTTATGCAATGGCGTTGTAGAAGGCACAGAGTGCATCATCCGGGTAGCTGGTGGTTTGAGCTAACATCAGGAACAGTCTGGTGTGGCCCTTGAACGTTTTCTCCCCCTGCTCCAGCAGGAGGAATTCCGGGTGAAGGAGGGGATCCATAAAGGGAGGAAACACTACGGAAACAAAAACACTGGGGGAAACACGTAAAATAAACGAAGGGGAAAACTGAGTTTACTGTTTTGGTCGGGCCTTCTGTCACAGTCCTCTGCTGGAAAGGACGCTGGAGACGCAGAGAAACGTTTAACGGTCTTTAATTGCACAAACACAAGGGGTAATCCACAACAGGAATGAGGAGAAGCACACACACACACACATCAAGTAAACCCGATCAATGAGGAACACAAGGACTGGGACTTAAATACATAAGGTAACTGGCCCTGTAGATGAGACACACCTGAATCACATGAACAAAATCTATGGAAAAATGTCACAGAGCACATGGGGAGGGAAAACACACACAAAACAGGTCCATAGTCCTGACAACTACATTTCCTAAATAAAATAAAATATAAAATAAAATATTTTTTACTTTGATACATTTCCTCAAAGCATATTCGTTATTTACTACAAAATAAACACAGACTGCAAGAAAGCAAATTTGACGAAATGTGAAGTCAATGAAGTGCCTTTTATGCTTACCCAAAGATATAAAATGGAAAAAAAGAGTTAAAACTGAGCACAATCTTGATGCTCAAACTGTTTTTTTTCTTCCATTTTGCATTTACTTGTAATTTTACTTTCAATACTTATGTTTAATATTTAAAAATAATTTTCATACTTAAGTACAATAAACATCATATACTTTAAAACTTTTAAAACAAGTAATATTGTAAACAGTGACCTTAACTTCTACCAAAATCATTTTCTGGTAAGATACCTGTAGGGGAGATTGGGGTAAGATGTGGTCCTCAAGATAAGGGGAAATGAGGTAAAAGTACAATGAAAGTATCTAAAGTAATTTCAGGATTACTCCTATCATTTTAAATGATCAGAATGTATCTATGACAAAGGGTTCTAAAAATATGGCTTCTTATAAAAAAAGTGTTCCTGTGGCTCAATTTGCCCCAGGTAGGGGTAAGTTGACTCGAGTCAGTGGGTAAGATGAACCATCCGGGCGAAAACTAAAAATCTGACTGAATCTGATTTAAACCCATGTGAAAATTTAAAGATACTTTGCTTCTCTTTAAAACTAACTTAATAATCAAATTTCATTTTACAAATATTTAGATTTAATTTTTAAAGCTAACTTAAACAAAATAAAACCAAACAAATGAAGTTTAATTTTCAGTCTTTAATTGTTTGCATTTCTGAAACAATATGTTGCACACCGAAGTTTTAGCTATCCCAAAAACAGACTAAATACAAAGTTTGTTGAGTAAAATTAAATGAAATAAATATTACATTTAATAAACATAAACAACATAAACATTTTAGTCAAAAGATTCTTGGCATGGTAGGTTTTCTGCAGTGTCGAACAGACCATTAGAGACTATTGGTGGAAATATATATTTGATTATAATCTGATGAAAAGCATCTTTCGGTTCTCAGAAAGGGAAATGGTGCACTTGTACAATGTCTCTATCAAATGAGCTACAAATAATATGTTTATATAAGATAAACTAAACCAGATGTGTAACATCACATTAAAATACCAGTTTATACTTCAGAGATTTAACTTAACTTCAGTGCCTTATGGTAGGGTAAGTCAAAGTGTTACCCCACAGCATTTGACTCACTTTGCCTCATAGTGGCATTTTTTTGAGGAAAAAAAAAATAGCTGTCTTACCAATTCAGGCCAGTATTTAGCTAAATGATTTGCATGGTTTTATATGTTGCTAAATCACCTATATGCATCATAAATATTTTTAGACCTGGATACGTTTTCTTTGATGTAACAGCCATTACATCTGATATGCTAAAATTTTACTTTGACAAGCCAAAAACAGTTTTTAGAGTACATGGCTGCCTTCCACTCCTCCCATGTGTCTCTCCTTTTCACAGTCTGGCAGAAATGATGTGTGATTCCAAAATACATGATCAAGTAAAAAAAAGTGTACATTTGCCAAGATACAGGGGGTGGGTCAACTTACCCACTGGCTCAACTTACCCCACCCTCCCCTACTTTTACTTAAGTGTGGCTTCCAGGTACTTCATCAACCACTGGTCATAACATTATGCAAGGAACTGTGCAAAAATGCACTTTTATTTATTAATAACCCATTTAAGCCCACCGGCAACTATAGTTGCCACAGTTTATAACTGTAATTTTCCTTTAGTAATTATTTTTCTGGATGTTATCCATGTTTTATTTCTCAGGTATTCAATTTCTTCCAGTCACATGAGGCTGTCAACTTCCTACCCTTACTTCCAGGAAGCATGGTGAAAGCAAACCCTCCCAAAGAAAGATAATTTCCATGTTACTAATAAGTATTTTTTGTAGACATATTTATACACCAACATAATCATGAAGGTCTCTAGAATCATCCAAACAAAACAAATCTTACAAGAGATCTATAGTTTTTTGTATACTTAGTCAAAAGTCCAAGTGGCAACTATAGTTGCCGGTGGGCAAATGACTTGTCAGTATACATATATCATGGGCAAATGGGGTATACTGTGCTTACTGTGCTAATAGGTTATTAAATCAAGGTTATTGGTCTTGTTTAGTGCTTTTTTGGGAGAAGAGAGATAGAAAAGGGCAGTGGGAAGGAAATAACTTCCCATTCCGAATGTCTTTTGAAAGAAATTGTCTGTACGTCAGTTTTTATTTAGTTAGCTATTTTATTTATTTATTTACTTTTTGGTTATATAGATACCATTTTTCCTTCATTCTTTTTTATTTTATTTATTAATTTTCATTTACCTTTTTGATACACAATGCCCTGTTGAGGCAACTTAATGGCTGCACTTTTTTCTACATGTTCCACCACTTAAAGATAAATGTTGTTTTTGTGTTCAAGAGATTATAAGCTAGATGCAGCTTTTTTGAGTTTGCATCGAATGTTCTTCAACATTTATGCATAATACTTTTGTTTATGAATAAAGATTGATCAGTTGAAAGCAGTTATTTTGAGTTACGTGTCAAATGTTATCCTCCTTTTCAAATTTGACATTTAAGGGGTGCTCACAACATATTTGCCCACCAGCAACTATAGTTGTCGCACATTCAAATGTAATTTTAAAGAAAAAAAAAAGAAAAAACCTGCAGCCGCTCTGAAGAAACTCTTGAATCGCTATCGCGGTACTTTGATGGCACATGTGACAGTCACGAGGCGTCAGCGCCGCCTCAAGTCGGACGAAATTTCTAACTGGCATGCACTGCTTCAAATCAGAATTTGATCGAGCTGCGCAGTGCTGCGTTGAGTCGAACACACCTAAACACACCTAGAGCCTATGTTGGTCAGGTGGTACAGCGGTCATGTGGTACAAGTCGTAGCTCTCAGAAGACTCCCAGTTCACAAGTTGTAATTACGAGTTCTACGAGGACGTAAACGGTTTTTACAAGTTGGAATCTCGTAATTACAGGAATTCCAATATGGTGTGAACGCACCTTTAGTCAGGTTTGATGAAACTCCTCTGTAGTGCGTCTTTTCAAAGTGACTGGCAGCCTTGTCATCTGACCTAAATACAGCTCGCTGATTCACTAAAATAGCCTTATTGGCTTCTGTTCACAAACAACAAGGGCGCTTCTGCATTAAAAGGTGAAATTCAAGGCGGTGCCTTGAAAGTGCACAATACTGACTTTTTACTGACTTAATACTGACAAAATGTGTTTAATGTTCAAATCGCGCTATATGTGGAGAATAATGCACTGCACTCAATTATTATTATTTATTTTTTTTTTTTAATGCTGTTTATTGGTTTTTGCAAATAAGCTCTTCATATAAAGCATTAACAATGTGAAAGCTCAATACAAGACTGCTGTTGCAGTTATGTGCTGCTTATGCATGCTGTGGTGTGAAATGGGCTTTATTGTGATATTTGGACGAGCTTACTGATTACATTTTTGTAATTAATTAGTAATTTCTCCAAGAGTATGATTCTAAAGCCCTCCCATCTCTGGCTGCTGCTGACACACTCAGAAAAGAAAATCCTGTTGTCTGTTTGCCTTCCCAACACATTTCGTCCCTGATCCTGGTGTCAGCTTGTGAGGGAGAGGTGTCTAGAAGGGGTTTTGGTAACCACATTATCCATGTTCTTTACAGTGGCTGAGTCTCCTGGAACCGTTCGGACGACAGATCAAAGCTTCTCGTTCTCTCTGTGCTGCTCCAGCTACTCTGGCGATGCTACCCATCAGTCCTGGCTCCAGAGACAGGCTTCTGCCTTCACAAACCACGGCTTGGATTGTTTCCCCAAGTGCGGACATTGGGCTTTGATGGTCAGTTTGCTGTGACTGAGACCCAAGGGTAGGCTTAGAAGGGCTGAGCACGGGAAAGAGGATGAAACAGAGGCTGGAAAGAGAGAAAAATCTCCTTTCCACAGACAGATTTTGTCAGCAGCATTCATGCTTCACAAGATGGAGTTAGCATGTTTTTGGTTGTGTGTAAGCACTGTGGGAGTTGAGCCAATGCATAAGCAGCAGAGATATCCCACAATGTGGGGCTTTTGTTGGGCTAAAATAGAATTAACTGAAAAAGCTCAGCTGAATTAGTTACATGACATGATAATTAAGTAGCCAAATGAATAATAATTAATGACCTACATCAATATTTGCTGGGAGAAAATAAATAAATAAATAAAATCACAAAAAAGTAAAAAAAAAAAAAAAAAAAAAAAAAAAATAATAATAATAATAATAATAATAATTAACTGAAAAAAATAACCTCAAAATTAATTGCATGATATGTTGATAAAGTAACCAAATGAACAATAATTTATAATTAACAAAGTAACATGCCATCATAGTAAACATAGTGTTTTTTTTTTTTTTTTTTTTTTTAATAATAATACATTTTAATTAATAACACTAAATTAAACTGACAACCTTTCATTTTTATCTTTCTCACCATTTCCTTTCCATTATGTATATAATACTTTAAGTTCACATTTATTTATTTACTTGCTTGCTTACTTTTACTATCTTATAAAATTTTTATAGCGAAAAAAAAAAAAGCAATTAAAATAAATCCCCCAAAATATATATATCCCCCAACTAGCAGAATGCAGGAAGAAGAAGAAGAAGAAGAAGAAGAAGAAGTATACATTAAACTGAAGACATTTATTTTTTTTTTCACTGTTTCCCTCTCGTCCTTTCCATATTGCACATAAATACATAAATAAACAAATAAATAAATGCATTTTAATTAAATGCATTCATACTAAATTTATAATTTTACAAAATGAATGTATTTTTACACACTAAATTAAACTGACAACCTTTAATTGTTATCTTTCTCACCGTTTTCCTTCCATAATGTATATTATAATATAATATTGATTTATTTATTTCTCTTTCTGTGACACCATGCTTTATTACTGTTTGCAGATTTACGAATAAATAAAATACAAAAAAAGATGGAAAATAAACAAATATAATACATATAATACAAATATACAGTGCCCTCCACTAATATTGGCACCCTTGGTAAATATGAGCAAAGGTGTCTGTAAGAATAAATTTGCATTGTTTATCCTTTTAATCTTTCATTCAAAACATTCACAATATTCTAACCTATCATTTAAGTAAAACCATGGAAAGCACGGGGAAAATCTCTTTATGAAATAAATGTTTTTCTGTAGTTCATGTTGACCACAATTATTGGCACCCAATTATTGCAATGTCCTTTATTCAAGATAACAGCTCTGTTTTCTTCTTTATTGCCTGAAGAGTTTGGAGAACACCTGACAAGAGATCAGAGACTATTCCTTCATACAGAAACTCTTCAGATCCTTTAGTTTCCCAGCTTCATGCTGGTGCTTCTTCTCTTCAGTTCAACTCACGCATTTTCTATAGGGTTCAGGTCAGGCAACTAGGACGGCCATGGCAGAAGCTTCATTTTACGCTCAGTGACACATTTTTGTGTTGATTTTGATGTTTGATTTGGATCACTGTCCTGATGGAAGATCCAACCACAGCTCATTATAGAACTTCTAAGAGATGCAGTCAGGTTTACATTTTTTATCTGTTGGTATTTGCTAGAATCCATGATGCCATGTATCTGAATAAGATCCAGGACCTCTGGCAGAAAAATAAGCCCACAACATTAAAGATCCAGCAGTATATTTAACCGTGGGCATGGGGTACTTTTTGTACCAAACCTATCTTAAGTGTTTGCTGCCAGAAAGCTCTTTTTTTTTAGTTTCATCTGACCACAGAAGCCATTCCCATTTGAAATTCAAGTTGTGTCTGACAACTGAATATGCTGGAGTTTGTTTTTGGATGAGCAAGGAGGATTTTTCTTAAAACCCTCCTGAACAACATGTGGTGACGTAGGGGCTGTTTGAATTTTTTTTTTTTTTTTTTTAGTCTTTTGGCCCCAAGACTTAACTAATCTCTGCAATTCTCCTACTGTGATCCTTGGAGAGTCTTTGGACACTTAAACTCTCCTCCTCACCATGCATTAGGCTGATATAGACACACATCCTTTTCCAGGCAGATTTGTAACATCTTTAGTTGATTGGAATTCTTAAGTATTGTCCTACACTGTAAAATCCAATAGTGTACCTTACTTGTATATAATTAGTTATCTTTACTTAGTTGCTCTACTTACTAGGTTTTATCAAGTTGCAGCTAATTTCAAGGCAAAAAAAACAGTTTACTTGCTGCTTTGAGTAAGGCTTACTTAAAATATTCAAGTAGTCACAACAAAACCAATGACATGAATACACCAGAGGCAGCAGTGCGCTAATGTGTTGCTAATGTGCAACAAAACCACAGAAGAAGAAATTAGGACAGTTAGAGCATGCGCAA
Organism: Labeo rohita; assembly: GCF_022985175.1. NCBI lineage: Eukaryota > Metazoa > Chordata > Actinopteri > Cypriniformes > Cyprinidae > Labeo > Labeo rohita. Next base: position 14,415,479 of record NC_066883.1, read on the forward strand.
CAAGCAATGTTTTGAATTTGTGCTGACATCGGTTGGCTCCAGCTAATTGGCGAAGAATTTGCTGAAACTCGGAAATGAAGCAGAGACTGCTTGCATTTTTACCTCTGGACAAAGACAAGGTAAGTTATCAAAAAAATAATTGTGTGTAAATGTGTCTTTCTGTCTGCTGCTAATTTTAACTGACTTAGCCATATTTTGTGCATGGGCTGCATGTAAAGTAGACAAAAGACAAGTGATTCTGTTTACACTAGATGCTTTTTTACTGTCACAAATGTAAAACTTTGTAGTTAGTTTTCTGTTTTGCCCAGAGTTGATGCCGCAAACCCATGTTGATTTTAAGTTAATTTTTCAATTTACAATTTTATCATCATATATGTTTTAATACATCACAATTATTGCCATTGCATGATTAAACCTTTGTGGTTTAAATTAAATGAGCTCTTTGTCTCACAGTAATTGTTATTTCTACAGTAATACAGAGGAAATGCTGCTTTTGAATTGATTTTATGACTGTGGCCTCAAATAGATATGTATAGAAATGTGGACACTTTCTTTCTTTCTTTCTTTCTTTCTTTTTTTCTTAATGTAACCCTTCTAAAACATGCAACTATCAAGGAATGAATGTGTCTGTAATCTAGAAGCCACAACACTAGTGTAACTTACTTTTATTTGTCATATTTAGGACAAGTGTTTGTGGCAACTGCCTTCTCTGAATAGCGGTCTCATCAGCACAGGCCTCAGTACACTGGAGGTGAGATATTTCAAGCTAATACACAGCAGTACAGCAGGTTTTTTTTACTCAGTAATCACTGTGCTACACTATTTACAATTTCATTTAAAAAAAGTCTTGCATATGCAGTATACCTCTAACCACTTTTTTTTTTTTTTTTTTTTTTTTTTGCAGATTTAAGAGGACACTTCACACCCTACAACCCCTAAAATGTATGTTGCTACGTTAATTGTTTTCAAAATTTTTAAAATAAACAGTTAATGACCTCTTTATTGACACTTTGACAAAAACATTTGTACTGTAACACTTGAATGTCTTAAACTTTTTTTTTTTTTTTTTTTTTCTTCTAGAACCCAGATTTGACAGCACTGCACACCCATCTCGGGCCTTCCTGTTTCATTTTGCGATTACCCCAGATACTTCTACTACTGACCCGCTTTGTAAGTTCTAAAAAAAAAAAAAAAAAAAAACACCTTAAACAAACACTTAATTGTGGGAAAATGTAATGTGTATTTGCTCTTATATTACTGAGATACTTCTATAAGATTATTGTTGATTATATACCTCGTTCACCCAAAAAAGAAAACTATGCCATTTAATCTCCCTCATGTCATTCCAAAATGAACAAAAGTCATGGGTGAGTAAATGATAACAAATTTAAATTTTTGGTGAACCAGGCAGGACAGATAACACTGAAAATAACCATCACATTGCCCTACTTAATATTTTATTTGTTTGTTTTTTATGCAGGTGTCTGATGTTGATGCAGTCTGGACACTAATATGTGTTGAATTGCTGACCATCATTGAAGATGATGTATTTCTCCAAATCTTCTCTGCCTTGACCCTGTGTCTTCTGCCATCATTGTTCAGGGTACACTGCAAAGAACAGTCTGTAGAATCTACATCAACTGTTTGCTTCTGGAATGTCATTTGGTACATTTGGATTACTGCTACATTTGGATTGACCTAATACCATGAAAAACACTTGGAGATTCATTCAGGGTGTGGTGCTTTACTTGGGACAAAACAAAACCCTGAAACTAAAGTGACTTTTTGAACTTTAATTATATAAACCATTGTCAACGTGTGCAGCCTACCCAGTGCCATACTTAAACTCATCCTCCTACTGCTACCTCCACTTCTTACACTAAGCATACCCTAAATCAGATTGTTGTTGGTTTGTATCAGATTGTTGTTGGTTTGTGTAATACATTACCTTTAACTTTGAATTGTCACTGCCTTAAATTTATGTGTCATATGAATGGAACATTGTTTTCATTAATTTGTAATGGATTTTTGAAGCACTTAAGTTACTCGACTAGTTAAATTACTAGTTACTATTACTACTTAAATTAATAGTTAGTAATTTAAGTGCTTAGTTGCATTTACTTGAACAGAAATCTAATTTATTGCTAAAACCATGCAAACCGATAGCTTTAAATAAACCAAGTAAGCATTACTCTAGCACCAGAGTAACGCTTACTTGATTTATTTAAGGCAATCGGTTTGCATGGTTTTAGCAAGTAAATTAGATTTCTGTTCAAGTAAATACAACTAAGTGATTCTGAGTTACCAGAACTTGCGTGTAAGTTTACAACACTAAATAAACCTTTGTAAGTACAAAATACTGTTCTTATTTCACTTTACTTGGTCTTTTCAAGGCAATCGGTTTGCATGCTTTTTTAAAGTAAGGTTTACTAATTAGAATTTACAGCGTAATGATGGAAATTGGGATTTTCAATGCTTTAGCTCTTTTATTACAGCCACTTTCTATTTTGTGAAGCTCAACAATCTTGTTCTGCACATCAGAACTATATTATTTGATTTTATTCCTTGTGATGGGTGATTAAGGAAATTTGGCCTTTGTGCTCCTCATATTTATGATATTTTACTCATTATAATTTCTAAGGGTGCCAATAATTGTGCCCAACATGCATATGAGAAAAAACATTTATTTCATAACGTAAGCTTTCCCCCACTTTTAATTGTTTTACTTCAATGAAAGGTTAGCATTTTGTGAATTTTTTGAATGTAATATCATAAAGATAAACAAAGCAGATTTATTTTCATAGCTGTCTTTGCTCATATTTACCAAGGGTGCCAATATTAGTGGAGGGCACTGTATATATATATATATATATATATATATATATTAAGCATTCAATTGTATAAAACATTGTAAGATTCATAAATGTTTAAAACTAATACATTTTTAATTAATCCTACTAGCTTAACCTGACAATTTTCCATTTTTCTCACAGTTTCCCTCTCTTCCCTTTTATACTGTATATTATACCGTTCACATCTATCTCTACCCTTCCATACTGTTCGAATAATTCAGTATGCTGTGCGTGTCACAAACCCATGACTATCATTTTAGTGCCCCTCCTTCTGCTCCGAGATAAAAGCAGTGTCCTGGTCTGTCTCGGCTGGACTTCCCGACCAGCACTAATTATTGATATGCATTTGTCTGGTTTGCATCAGCCTCCTCTGTGATCTTGGCTTATGAGGTGCGATTATTCCAGCAATTGTTCATGGAAAAACGCACTGGGAAAGGCAGGGCTGTTTATGGATGCTTCTCAGCCTCTTAAATTATGGATTTCCTCTGCCCTGCATGTTCCTTTGCCCCTATTCGCTTTGTTATTTTTATTTCACTTTTTATTGGGTGAATAAGCAGACTGCATTCTCAAATCCAACATGTAGACAGAGCTACATTAAAGGTTTAAATATTTATACAACCTAATAACCAAAACCAAGACAAACTCATTTTTTGTTAGAAAAGAAAATAAGTTATAGCTCCAATAATATAATATAATATATAATTACCGGCAAGTATTTATTTTATGTTATTTATTATATTTGAATATACTTTTAAGATTTGATGTTCATTGCAAATACACATTTAATACAACAGCACATTTCTCCTTTCAAGAAAAGAGTTGTTTTCTAAGCATTCTGACCAAGATAAAACCTCCCAAGTAACACAAATCCACACGGCAGACTTGATTTTAACTTAAAGTGACGTTAGCATGTAGCTAATGATCAGCCTGTCAGTCACAAAGCAGAACGCGTTGCTCTAATAAGCATAAAAATACATAACAAATACAAATATGGCACACGTACGCCATCATGGATTTGTTTTTCACTGAACTTATGACAGTTAATTCTGGCAATGCCATCTTTCATCACTTAGGTCTCTTCGCTCACTAAAATTGTAAGGCCTATCGAGCAAATCAGTTAAAAATACTTGTATTTATTTCAATAATGTAAAGTGTCAATAAAAAAAAAATCTGATTTTGAGGACTGTTTGCATGTGCTGTATAGTTTATTAGATACTTGGCAGAAATAATATGGTAGTATGCTACGCTAGGATGCTAATTGAAGAGGCAGCAGCCTATGTACTGGCAGACAGCGAGGCAGCTCAGTAGGTTTTGGAACAGAGCCAGTGACTTGACCGCTATGAAATAAACAAACAGCTCATCACGGACAATTTCCGTAAGGATCAAAGAATAATTTCTCTACGTAATGTGTCCTGCAGTTGTTGACTAACACAGATTTTCACAGTAGAATATTCATCGGCTGTGGAGTTTAATCCGTGACTGCAACTGGAAACACTGCTCTGGAAATTGGCCATATGGTTTGACAAAGTGAGGTTTCCCCTGAGCGATTGTGCGGCGTAGGTGTGTGAGGATGTTTTGCAGAAACACCTTTGAGTAGGTTGTGACATTACATGTCTCTAGATTCTGTGCTGAGAAATACAAATGGAGTGAGATTTCCAGAGGCACGGAGACAGGGGTGCATAAGGTTGACCATATTCAGCCACTCAGTCGCTAATGGACAATTTATGTCAGCTAGACTAAAAAAGATGAGTCTGAACTCTAAGGTGCAAGTTTTGTCGGAAGAAAGAATTGACTTTTAAGACTAAAATGTCTATGTCTGAGTTAAGGGAAATTGGACGTAATGAATGCAGCACCCCTGTTGATGGTGGGCGTCCAAAATCCAAGATATTATACAACCTAGGCAGCAAGATGGTGTTTCTCTTTCCCATTTATGCTGCTAGATGTATTTGATTAAAAAAAAAAAAAAGAAAGAAAAAATAGATAAAATCATTCAACTGCCATTTTTAACAGAATTTCAGATGTTTAGCTCAATCTTGGGAAAGGACACTGTCCTGTGGGAGGGACAACCTTATGACATCAGCACAGGTGCAGAGTAATAAATAGTGTGTTGAGTTGAAATCAGTAAATGGAGACAGTGTACTCAAAATTAAATAATTATTGAAATATATAAATAAATTGTTAAAAGAGAAATCCACTTCCAGAACAACAATTTACAAATAATTTACTCACCCTCTTGTCATCCAAGATGTTCATGTCTTTCTGTCTTCAGCTGTAAAGAAATTATGTTTTTTGAGGAAAACATTTCATTGTTCTTCATATAATGGACTTCAATTGTGCCCCCGATTTTGAACTTCCAAAATGTAGTTTAAATGCAGCTTCAAAAGGCTCTAAACAATCCCAGCCGAGGAAGAAGGGTCTTATCTAGCGAAACGATCAGTCATATTTTCGAAAAATAAAAATGTGTATACTTTTTAAGCACAAAAGCTTGTGTAGCCCAGGTTCTGGGATGCGCGTCCACGACACTACGTACTATTGAATCACGTCAAAAGGTCACACGGAACTACAGACCCAGTGTTTACAAAGCAAACGCACAAAGACTAACAAAGTGCAAGTAAGTCAAACGCTGTTTACAAACAAAAAGCTGTGGGAGAAAATAAGATGGAGTTTTTCGCCATTCTCTACCTTTTTGAGACGGAGTACACAGACGATGAATGTGATTCGTAGTAGTGATGGGAAGTTCGGATCATTTTACCGACTCGTTCAGCAAAATGAACATATCTTTTTTCGAGTCATTTTATTTTAGCAAAATATAATTAAAATGTTACATGTTACTTCCCTAATACATCTACTGCTTACACAAACGTTGATCACACTAAAAACAAGACAAATCTATAATGCTATAAGAAACAGAAAAGATTAATTCATTGTTTACCTGGGTCTTTAGACTATGATTAGCTCACCTCACCTCTTATCTGACAAGTTTTCGGGTTTGAGTCGTTCGTTCTTCACGTGACAGCCCCATAAGATAAACGAACGACTCGAAAAACCTGAAGACTCGAAACAGGTGAACTAATTCCACTACAAAACCTAATAGGATGTTGCGCATGCGCAACTGAACGAATCACTCCCTGAGACGACTCATTCTTCTCGAGTCACATTAAAGATCATTCAAGAACGCGCATTCCAGAGCCTGTGCTACACAAGCTTAACAAGTGTACAATTTGTTGTTTTTTTGAAAAAATGACCGATTGTTTCGCTAGATAAGACCCTTCTTCCTCGGCTGGGATCGTATAGAGCCTTTTGAAGCTGTATTTAAACTACATTTTGGAAGTTCAAAATTGGGGGCACAATTGAAGTCCATTATATGAAGAAAAATGCTGAAATGTTTTCCTCAAAAACCATAATGTCTTTACGACTGAAGACAGAAAGACATGAACATCTTGGATGACAAGGGGGTGAGTAAATTATTTGTAAATTGTTGTTCTGGGAGTGGAGTTCTCCTTTAAATGCAGAACTTAATTATTGAAAACATAAATAAATGTATAAATATTTATTTATTTATTTACGCCCACCATCAACAGGGGTGCTGCATTCATTATGTCCACTTTCCCTTAACTAATAGACATTTTAGTCAAAATCAAATGCAGAAATATTTAAATAAGTAAATAGTTAAATAAAGAAATAAATAAATATTTATACAGTTATTTATGCTTTCAATGATTAAAATCTGCATTTAACAATTTATTTATATATTCCAACATTTATTTAATTATTTAATTTTGAGTAATTTGGCCCGCCATAATAAAATATAATTTGTTGTTACTACTGTAAATCTATTAAATTATTATGGGATCTCCTTAAATGCTTTCAAAATCTTTACTTTTTAAACATGATTTTGTTTTTGTACTTTCAAATATATATATATTTTTTATATTAACTTATATTAACATTTTAATGACAATATATTTATTGAACAAAAATAAATTATATTATTTTTCAAAACCAGTGTGTTGGAGGTAACACATTACAAGTAATGCAAGTTACGTAATAATATTACTTTTTCAAGTAACTTTCAAGTGAATTTCTAAGAAAATATCTGAGATACTTTTTCAAATAAGTAACGCCAGTTACTTTTTTCCCCATTTATTGATTGACAAGTCTCCTGTTGGGAAATTGGGAGTAAACATGAGGTTACTGTATTCTAGACTAAATGTGAACATGCATTAATTCATCTCACTCACAAAAAACAGATTCAGTATAAAAATAGTGAAATGCAAACTTGGAATATGACGCATCTACTGTAGCCTACTATTTCACTGTGTTCACCCCTCATCACACCACAGCTGTTTCCTCCAGCGAAAATGAAGCACATTAACGCATACTTTATAAAACGATCCTGTTGCCATTTTCGTTTGAAAATGTAACTTTCAATAGTTTCTAGTGCATGTGGCAACAAGGTTTGCATACTTCAGCTAAGTAAAGAGGCTTGTACTAGAAATGCAAACAGTAAAATTTTGTTTTTGTACAGTAAACGTGTGTGAGATCAGAAAGACTTGTATTTGGCTTATTCAGTTATCAAATGTTATACCTATCTATACAATACAGTGGAATATTGCAATAAGTATAGTATACCAGTCAAACATTTTTTTATTTTATTTATTTATTTATTTATTTATTTATTTAATTTTGTTATTATACCCTCACTGGGGACTGAGCCCCCCTAAAATGAGAATCCTAGAATCACCCCTGTTCAACATTATAACAATTTGCTTTATTTACCGGCATTATTTATAAATGTAATAATTTTGTGCTTATTTGTGTTTAACCTAAACTACAGGTAGTGTTAATGTAGACTTACATACTGGTAGCCTATCTAAATATGATTTTATAATTTTATAAATATTTATAAATTTTATTGACCTACCTCATTACCCTCCACTATAATGAGCAGCAATAAACTACATTTTGGTATTTTATAATGCCTAGTCATACTTCTGTGGATATTTTGGTGAAAGTAACTCAAAAGTAACGTAAAAGTAGTGTAACACAATCAGAGAAAGTAATATTGTAATGTAACTAATTACTTTTAAAAGACAGTAACTAGTAATATATAATGTATTACATTTTGGAAGTAACTTGCCCAACACTGTTCAAAACAAGCTGAAAATTGTGCAAACTTTGCTAAATTGATTGTTTTGAACAAGTATTAACTTGAAAAAAAAAAAACAAAAACAACAATAACAACACTAATAACAACAACAACAACAAAAATACTGTGTGCATTTTGCCCCATGCTGGTGAGCCTTTTACCCCATGTGTGGGGTAAAATAATGAAAAATATGTTTAAATGTTTAACAAAAATAAAAAGTGTAGCTATGTATAAATCAAAATAACAAATTATATGTTGTATTCTTTATTTTAATTTGTCCATTACATAGTATTATATATAATATTATGAAATATATAATATATAATTGTATATATATTCATCACATGTACATGTGTACATTTTTTTCATTTAACAGTATATATATATATATATATATATATATATATGAAGAGTTCAGATGCAAAACCAGCTAAAAGCCATCTCGGTCAAAAATGAGATAATGATACTGAGTGAATGCTCCTGACACATATTATACGTATATATATATATATTAGTTATTAGTCATATGATATGTATGGCTTAGCTGATAATTGGCCCCTCACTGGGACAAACCAGACACATGACAGTAGATTACCTTTAGTGGATTTAAACTTTAAAACTGGTGTGTATTGATGTCTTTCCACAGCTGAAGTGAAATGGCTTCTGATATTCATTCATGTTTACTTCATTCTTCAACTAGTAAGGAGGAAGAGATGATCAGTTCACGTGCAAATTGAACTGTGGTGCACAACCATCTGTCATGATTATATTGTTTAAGTTTCAGAAAAAAAAAGACAAAATTTCATTCCAAAAGTAACCTATTTTATCTTTTCTGTCACTGCGTTGTCAGTGTCCTCTTTGCTCAGCGATGTATTTTTTACTGCGTGAGAACATGATGTGTGGCGTGAGAACGCAATGGCTTGTTTGACATAGCAACAGTAACTAAGCAGGGGCGGGTCTTTACCAAGGGTTGTTTCCCATATTGAGTGTCTGGAGGCATGGCAGCCAGAAATGGGGTTATGCTAGAAACTCTCATTGCTTTAAATAGGAATGGAGACAAATAGCTTCCTTCAAGTAAGATACAGCTGTGACAAATTTAGCCCATGTGAAAATAAGTCTTGCACGTACAGTGATAATTGTACTGTTTGCAACTTTTATGAAGTGAAAAGAAACTACCTGTTAGGAGTGTAAATCAATTCACAAGAAATTCTTAAAAGGAATGTCACATGCTAAAATAAGCCCGTTAGAATTGAGCCAGTCTTTTATTTTATTAAAAAAATCACACACCATAAAAATTACATGTACAAAACTATAAGATCTTAAATTGATTTATGTACAGTTATAAAAGAAAATGGCAAAATAAAAAGTGACCAAACAACTCAAATTAACAGGTATACTTGTGCTCCCATTCAGGACTGTTGCTGCTGTTGCTGTCTGTTTGTTGCTTTGAGTTCGTTAGGTTTGAGTTCTCACTGGACGAGAGGGTCATGACTGACATTGTAAAGCCAGAGGAGACGCAGGAGGAGGAGGGCAGATTAATGAAAGTGCAGAAAGCACAGACATGCTGTTTACTTTGTCCCATCTGAGTTTCCTCTCACTGGCGCAGTTTGCATGATTGAATGGGTGGAGGATGATGAATATCTGGAGAAAACAAGAGAGAGAAACAAGATCAGACACTTTGGCAGAAGGTGTGACGCTTCTGAAGAGATAAGAATAGATTGCAGGTTCTGCCTACTTCTTGAGGAGCTGTTCACAGACCAGCTAACATACAATTTAGAAGAATGACCCGGTTCGATACAACTGAAGCTCTATTGACAGCATTTGTAGCATAATGACTACTAGAGTGAATTTATTTGTGAAGGAGTATAGAGCAGTGGTGGAGGGTCAGTTTCCTGCTGCGCTGAGCTCCGAACCTAAACAAACACAAACTTATCAACCAAAATTAAAAAAACGCGACACTTTTGTTTTTGCCCCTATTTTTCATGAGCTGAACTCAAAGATCTAAGACTTTTTTATGTACACAAAAGGCCTAAATATTGTTCACAAATCTGTCTAAATCTGTGTTAGTGAGCACTTCTCCTTTGCTGAGATAATCCATCCACCTCACAGGTGTGGCATATCAAGATGCTGATTAGACAGCATGATTATTGCACAGGTATGCCCTAGGCTGGCCACAATAAAAGGCCACTCTAAAATGTGCAGTTTTACTGTATTGTGGGGGTCCGGGGGGGTGGTCCGAAAACCAGTCAGTATCTGGTGTGACCACCATTTGCCTCATGCAGTGCAACACATCTCCTTGGCATAGAGTTGCTCAGGTTTTTGATTGTGGCCTGTGGAATGTTGGTCCACTCCTCTTCAATGGCTGTGTGAAGTTGCAGGATATTGGCAGGAACTGTAACACGCTGTTGTATAAGCCGATCCAGAGCATCCCAAACGTACTCAGTGGGTGATGACATGTCCGGTGAGTATGCTGGCCATGCAAGAACTGTGATGTTTTCAGCTTCCAGAAATTGTGTACAGATCCTTGCAACATGGGGCCGTGCATTATCATGCTGCAACATGAGGTGATGGTCGTGGATGAATGGCACAACAATGGGCCCTTAGGATCTCATCACAGTATCTCTGTGCATTCAAAATGCCATCAATAAAATGCACCTGTGTTCGTTGTCCCACCTGTGTTCATCGTCCCACCTGTGTTCGTTGTCCATAACATACGCCCGCCCATACCGTAACCCCACCACCACCATGGGCCACTCGATCCAAAACGTTGACATCAGCAAACCACTTACCCACACGACACCATACACGCTGTCTGCCATCTGCTCTGTACAGTGAAAACCGGGATTCATCCGTGAAAAGAACAACCCTCCAAAGTGCCAGATACCATCAAATGTGAGCATTTGCCCACTCAAGTTGGTTACGACGACGAACTGCAGTCAGGTCAAGACCCCGATGAGGATGACGGGCATGCAGATGAGCTTCCCTGAGATTCCCCAAAAATTCTTTGGTAATGCAAACCGATTGATGCAGCAGCTGCCCGGGTGCTGGTCCCAGATGATCTTGGAGATGAAGATGCTGGATGTGGAGGTCCTGGGCTGGTGTGGTTGCACGTGGTCTGCGGTTGTGAGGCCTGTTGGATGTACTGCCAAATTCTCTGAAACACCTTTGGAGATGGCTTATGGTAGAGAAATGAACATTCACGGGCAAAAGCTCTGGTGGACATTCCTGCAGTCAGCATGCCAATTGCACACTCTCTCAAAACTTGCGACATCTGTGGCATTGTGCTGTGTGATAAAACTGCACATTTTAGAGAGGCCTTTTATTGTGGCCAGCCTAAGGCACACCTGTGCAATGATCATGCTGTCTAATCAGCATCTTGATATGCCACACTTGTGAGGTGGATGGATTATCTTGGCAAAGAAGAAGTGCTCACTAACACAAATTTAGACAGATTTGTGAACGTTTGAGAGAAATAGGCCTTTTGTGTACATAGAAAAAGTCTTAGATCTATCTATCTATCTATCTATCTATCTATCTATCTATCTATCTATCTATCTATCGTCCAGTCATTCTGTATTGTTCTATCTAGCCATCTGTCATTCTGTTTATCCATCTATCATTCTATCTATGCATCTACCATCTATCCATCTGCTGTTCTATCTATTCATCTATCATTATATTTATCAATCTATTGTTGAGTCATTCTATATTGTTCTATCTATTGTCTTTTTGTTTATCTATCTTTCATTCTATCTATCCATCTACCAGTCTATCTATTCATCTGTTGTTCTATCTATCCATCTGTTATTCTATGATTCTATCTATCCATCTATCATTCTATTTATCCATCTATTGTTCAGTCATTCTGTATTGTTCTGTCTATCCATTTGCTGTTGTTTATCCATCTATCATTCTGTCTATCATTTGTTGTTCTATCTATCCATCTGTTATTCAGTAATTTTATCTAGTTCTCTAACGATATTGTTCTAACTAGTGTTCAAGAAACATGTCTTATTATTGGTGGAAACAGTTGTGCTGCTTATTATTTTATTAGTATTATTATTATTATTATTATTATTATTATTATTATTATTATTATTATTATTATTATTATTATTTTTTTTTTTTTTTTGATGAACACAAAGCACACAATTTAGCTTTGCAATATTAAAAATGATGTTTATGTATATAATCAAACACCAGTATAATGAATATTCTTGTATGACTGTGCATTTTGAAATTCATTCCATAAATGCAATGTGGTATACCGTAACTGTTACTTTGCCTTGAACAAAAACAAAATAAATAAACTAAAATTAAAGATCACAAATGCTGTGTACCGAGTTTACCTTACACTGAACCCAGAGCGTTGCTTTATAGCCTGAAGTCTTCAAAGACCAGAGGGAATGAGTGATATTGGCTTTCATACGTGGTGATTGTGACATCTAACACTACATTGATCTTATATGCATAAAGGAACAAAAGGAATGAACAGCAGTGCTGGCATCCTCTCAAGTCTATGATGGTGGTCTCCACTTTGGGCTTCTGGACTGTTTGGATGGGAGAACAGCTGATATAAATGTTAATTTTTTGGCAGGAGTAGCAAATGATGCCGCCAAGCTCTGGAAAGCTTGAGAGACCGGGATTAGACAACATGTCTGCCAGTGACTCGACCCCATCCCTGTTTTGCTACCGTCAGAAAATGCGTTTGCAGAGACCACCTTCAACACCTGGACAAAGAACTCCATCCGCGTCCTGTTTCAGCAAACGCCGCAATCAGTCTCACATCAAAACCTAAATGAACGTCCATCAATATTGATCTAAATATGTCACAACTGATTTATTTTTAGCTCAGTCCTGACAAAAGAAAATGCATCGCCACGGATTTGGCCTCTAGAGCGGCCATATGTTCCAGCCAAGCGATGAGACAGATACTGGATGTTTCTCACCGCATGTGGGCTCCGAGATGGATCTGTCTGGAGCCTCGCGGCTCTCAATGACAGCTACAGTAGACTGAACACACAACCAAGATCATCCAAACACAGCTAAGATCAACAGCTCCAGGCATTTGCATATTAAGTTTCTGTTCCTGCTTGTTTTTAATCTCAGACGTTTTCTCCTCCTGAAAAACTGAGCCGTTCCGGTGTTTAATCTTGTTATGTGAAAAATGAGTGTTTTCGGTTTTGAGCGTGACGACGTAAACAGACTATTTAAGATATATGGGAATTTATACAAAGGGAAAAGATATGCCTGTTGTTCCAGCGAGAGGACTATTTCAAGTAAAGAAAGAAGATAAATAAACTTCAAACCACAATCCCATTGTGTCATAAAAGCCTGATCTCTCTGCTATAAAAATGCTCACCCCAAAATCTGTTTATAATTCATGACAATCAAGTCATGAGGATTTGTTAAGATCATTTTCATTTGCCCTGAAGCTTCTCCTATTTTTTTTTAAACATATTCAAATGTTAAAACTAGTGTTCAAAAATGCTCTACCATTCAAATGTTTGAGAGCAGTAAGACAACATATATGTATTAATGAACAAGGATGCAATAAACTGATCAAAAGTGATAGGAAAAGCAATAACAATAATAGCATTATTATTATTATTATTATTATTATTATTATTATTATTATTATTATTATTACTACTACTACTACTACTACTACTACTACTACTAATAATAATAATAATAATAATAATAATAATAATAATAGTAGTAGTAGTTGTTGTTGTTGTTGTTGTTATTATTATTATTATTATTATTATTATTAATTATTATTATTATTATTATTATTATTAATTATTAATTATTATTATTATATTTTGATTATATATATTATTACAATTATTTTTCTGTTGATCCCAGAATCATTCTATAATTGGGTATTATTATTATTATTATTCGTTTTATTTATATTATTATTGTTGTTGTTATTTTTATTATTATTATTATTATTATTATTATTATTATTATTATTATTATTATTAAATTATTATTAAATAAAATTATTTTATTTTGATTATATAAACAATTTTTATTATA